>NW_027526335.1:154341236-154383736 GCF_048455015.1 Haemaphysalis longicornis | reverse complement strand
AGACGCCTTAGCACCAGATCTCAAAAGACAGATGTGGCTCAAGTACTCGAAGTCATTCAAGGACGTGAACGCAGGCGATCAATGATGCAGAATAGAAGAGCTTACGAATACCCAATGCTAACCACCTGATGAGATACAACCTGGAGCGCCAGATCCACAGCACCTACGACGCGCAAGATCCACGCTAGTTTCTCCATCTTGCCTTTCATTGGCAAGCCGCCCCAGTTGGACTCCCAGAAATTCCAGCAAAGCTAAAAAAAAAAGACAGCCCCCGAAACTGCCCAAAAAAATCACCGCCAGCTCTAAATACGCGACTGCCACAGCCGCTACCCCCCTCGTTCTAAAGCCTCATCAGTGAACATTACCCTTACTGTTTCATAGGCACAGCCGCATCATTCACTCTCTTAGATAATCCCAAATGTGTGCAATTAATTGGGAGTGCTGTGACGCAGACGTAAAATGTATTCCGGGCAACCTCTCTAACCTGAGTGATTTGCCCCGCATGTTCTTCGAAGAGGTTGACCGGAACAAAGTTCGACCAATCTCGAGGAATGGTACCAACATACCCTTGCAAGGGATTGACCAGAGCAGCCCCTAATAAAATACGCGCTGAGAGAGTACCTAATTTCACGCTGGAAGAACTTTTAACCAGCAGCTCACTCCTTTAAAGAAATGCAAAACCCGCCACTGTTCCTGATCAGTGGCCAGACCCTTAGCAATGCTGTCTTTGAGGCTCGAAACCCCTTCCCGTATGTATTCGGGAGTGGCGAGGCCTACTACACAAGTCGGAGAGCTCGGAAGTGGAAATAAAACAGAGAAAGGCCAACCTACCGCATCCGGAAAACTAGCTCTGCATAAACTTCCAGGCGGAAACATAAAGTATTGTCTGGCCAATCACCCTAACGGACAGGAGTGACCCTGCATACCGCTCCCAGAAATTAACGAGCAAAACCCTATATTGAATCTGTACAGGAAGCTTGATCAATGCAATCGCCACGTCTGAACAAATTTAATCCTCATCTCTCCCATTTTGACTAAATTTCGATCCTAATACAGTAAAAGCTGGTTTATTCGAACTCGAAGGGACCCATAAAATTGTTCGATTTAAGTAGAGTTCGAATTAGCGGGAGGGCACTAGAATGAATGGACATCGCGCCACACTGGGCGGGCAGAACACAAAGAAGCCGCCTCTGGACTCGTTATGGCGAATTAGGCGCTACTAATCGTTTGTGGCAGATGATCTCGTAAATAATGGTCATTAAGGTCGAACAGCGAACGAAACTAATGGATCAGTCAGTTATAATCGCGAAACAGGCGCTGACATTGCATTCATGCGAGCAGTGAGCCGTAATGTCGAAATAATAACGCTGTTTATGCGCGACAACAAGATTGTTTACTAGGCAGGGTCGAGGCAATCAAAATAAAAGTAACCGCTAATATGCATTTGGTTGCGTTTCTTCTGTCCCGACTCCATGAGAATCGCTTGGAACTTGCCGAAGAGCTCCAGCGCAGCGTCAGAATGAGAAATAACGCGCTGCGACATCCAGCCCCGACGCTGCTTTGCATTCATCTCTGGTAAATTTGGTTTGGTTTGGATTTGCAACACATTGTAATCACTCTGGGCCGACTTCTTCTGCGAGGGGCGATGGAAACCAGGGGATCCATGTTCGAATTGACTGTTCTGGATACCGACGCGGGAATTTTTCCCCATTGAAATATACAGGTCTGTGCCGGGGTCAGGGTGTCAGTTCAAATTAACCGTGTTCAAAAAAAATAAAAAAATTGCCCCCACCTCCCCGAAGGGAATCGTGACGAAGTGCGAATGCATTTCTTGCGCCGAGAGTACACGGCGTAGTAATTCTGCCATCGCCTTGAGAGGCGCAGTACCGGCGAGGGGGAGCTGTCAGGCGAGGGGAGAGGCGCGCGCCGAGGGTGAGTGCAAACCTAACGGGGGGAGAGGCGCGCCAGCTGCAGAGCATGTGACGTCACGGCGCGAGGAGAGGGGGAGCAGACGCAAAGGCGCCAGCGCGCGGTCACGTGGGAGTGTGACGTCACGGCGCGAGGAGCGGTGCGGGAGCCGGCGCGGGCGCGCGCAGCCACGGCGCGGGAGGCGGAGCACGCGCGGGTCACGTGGGGTGTGACGTCGCTGCGCCGTTGCTACAGACGCTCCTCTCCGCTCCTCGCGCCGTTGCTAGGGGAGAGGAGGAGGAGCAATGCGGACGGCTGAAGGTTCGGGGTCGCTTATAAAGTGCATCGCACTTAAAACTGAGTTCAAATTAACGAGCGTTTACTGTACCAGGACCGAAACCATGCATCGCTGTCCCCAGATGTGTTTGCTTGCCTGTAGTATAAACCGGCACCACATACCGCTCTGAGCCTTTTACAACCACCACCTCAGAGACTGCGTCCTAGACTCAAACTGGAATGTTGCGAACAGACTTGGCAGTATTGAAATTACAATAATTAAATTACTTTTTTGCTGTAATGAGTAATTTAATGCATTACTTTTGAGTATTGGTAATTTAGTAATGTAATGAATTACTTCGGGCCAGTAATTTCATGGACATTTCTCATAACTTTTCCAATTACTTTTGACTACGATATAGCCTGTCCGCTTCTCTCACGGCATAAAGAGTTGACCAAGAAAAGTTGACCAAGTAGAGTTCAAATGCTCAGAGAGTCTCTGGGCATTGGCTGAAAAAGGTTCTTCATTATGTTCAACACACCCCTGCCCTCATCTGCGCCAGCGGAGCGTACTTTTGCACTGTTTATTTACAGTGCTATACATTGGTATGTTAGATCTCTTTATTACACCTCAGAAGGAGCTGTGATTCAAAGTGGGCATTGGAAAGGTGTCCCCGTTAATACGACAGAGTGCAGGGCGGGAAAACAAAATGTAGAGACCACATACAGACATCTGGCCGCTATAGAGAAACGCTACCTTTTGCGCACTGCTTGCCACGAATGGCACTCTGTGATGAGCTCCAGGAAGGAAACAGGCGCAGAAAAGAAAACAGTGGAAGGAGACGGGGCCAATCACTCGCTAATGGGTATGCGCCTCCAGAGAAGGAGGAAGAGGAGGAGGAACGCGACATTATCCTTCCTAGGCGTGTCGTGAATTGATAAGAGTACCATTCATTTTTACAATCCTCTGTTGTTTGGCCGATCCCCTGATTGGGTATGCGCCATTAATTATCAGGATCAACAACAACAACAACAACGACCGGGCTCTTGGGCGGACGAGCGTTCGAGGTGCGCCTGGATCAGCTGCGAATACACCCATCGACGGCGCCCGTGCGACCGCGCCGGGACATCGCCAGGTACCTCCTGGTTGCCAACCGGATCCGTTACTGCACCAGGCAACAGCGCCGGGATCCCTCTCCTGCCTTCTTCGCTGCGCCTGGTCTCTTCGCCTTCCGTTCCGGTCAGCGTGGAACCATCGAGCCACTCGCGACCGTGTCATAACGGACTGCATCAGTGAGACTGTTGTGTTTTTCTCCACGCATGTGCTTTCTCTCACGAATCGCCACCGAACTGCGACAGGGAAGGACTTATTCACGCTTTCCTCTCACTTTGTGTTTCATTATTTTATTTCTCTATTTTGTTAGTTTTTTTCCCGTCCCGTTCTGCGCATCCCAGCTTTCCCGCTCTCTGCAATATATTGCATCTACGCTTCACCTTCATGTTGTGGCCTCTGTCGTCATTGACTCCGTGTGCTCGTCTCGTGGTTCCCACCACCGAACCCTGAGTTCATCACACACTCCGATTTCTAAATTGGTGAATATTAATTCGGTTATGTTTCAACAGGTATTACAAAAAGCGAAAGAAGCGACTGGTTCTGATAAATAGCGATTATAAAAGTTCCCTCAGCTTTCTAGCGATTCTCAAACTTACTAAACTAACTTGGTTAGGTCGGTATAAATGGGAATCACTCAGCTCACATGCCGAATTGTCTCGGTGTCTGCGCTTGTGTCGCGCGGTTCTGTAGCCCCAAGCTAGCAGATCAGGATGGCTAGGTACCGCTGTCTCACCATTCGAAAGACGTTCCTCTCATTTTCTTTCCGGAGACGCACGGCCGGGCTACAGCAGTGGTGTCCGCTGCTCTAGCCTGGCAGTGGCCTACGCTGCTGCTGCGTTCGGGACGCTGCCACCGCGAATTCCAGGTAACGGCTGGCAGAATCACTGGTTTCACTCTTTGTAGAACCACGTGGGTGAATTCAAGTGACGTCGCATGGGCAATTGCTGTGTGTGTCGTTTAAAGCTTTGCTTTCCAACCACCTTAACAGCGTAGATTGGAGCCAATTTTTTCAGCATACAATTAGGAACTATTAGGGGCTAGTATTGTACTAGCGGCTACAAAAGCCGGAAGTCTCCGTAATGTTCCGTGCGTAGCTCCGTGCCGCTGCTCCATGCCGTAGCAGGAGCAAGCACGTATCAAACATTGAACCCCTCCCCCAATTGCTTGCGTAGCTCGGCCGCAGGATGGTTATACTGGCCATTCTGCAGTCACTTATCTGCCAGCTTTAGGAATGCGAAACGCCCAACGCTGACCGAAGTTCCAAAAACAGCCCAAAGCGATAAGCCAATAGGTTTCTGTAGTGTTCTGTCATCCACCCTGGCTTTACCACACGGGTGTGAACTGGAAACGGGGTGCACATTTACAAAGAAATCCACACGTACCCCCCCCCCCCCCTTCATATCTCATAAACGGTGAACGGGACACAGCCGCCCCGGGCGCAAATAACGTAGACGCGGTCTGTAAGACGAAACAGCTTCGTGGAGTTCTCTGCGCTGCGCCAACGGTCAATCTTGTTTTGCTTCGTAAATGTGTGCAGCCCAATCAATCACGCACAGCTTCGCGGGGTAAATGGCCACTGTACGAATGATACGGAACGCCATCTTCTATTCGCTTCGAAGTACATAATACCTTCGAAATCAATTCCTTTGCCGCAGTGAACTGTACAGCGCCGATATGTAGCAAATGGATCAACATGCAAATTAAACCTGTTCTCTGGGCCACTGATATGATGGAGAATACGCCAATTTTCATACAAAAATACCAATATAAGAAAAAGCAAAAATTTTACTAAGTTAGTGAGACCGCGCAAAGGTTCGATAAGCAAGGACAAAAATGTCGGCCGCCGAAGCGTGTCTTCCCGAAATGGAGGAAAACGTGTGGGACGAGGACTCGAATGGCCCGAAATTGACGTGCGCACAGCAGCGGCCGCAGCGATGCGAAACCAGGGACACCTACGACTCGGGGCCCCACGTGGCACTCTTACGAGCTAGAGTGGATGCTGGAGTCATTCGCGTGAGGTCCCTCTGCGTGAAAGTCGGGGCACGTCTCAAGCACGCGATCACACGCGCGAATGCCAGCAGCGTTGTGCGCGTCCGTACGTCACTCGTGCTGCCAGCGCATATGCGCATCGCGGGTGCGCGTCCTTGGGTCGCTTCTTTGCGTGCCGAGACTCCGCACTGAGAAGAAATATGGAAGGCGAACATAGATAAAGAAGCAGAGAGAGAGAGGGGGAAAAGAAAAGACCCTGCCGCGTGAGGCGCAATACATGGAGCGCTTTGTCGCCTCTTCGTGGCTACGTCGGCGCGCTTCTGATAACGTTATGCAACCAACCAGTAGCTGTAGCCGCATTAAAATTGCAGAAACTCGAAGTAGGAATCGTCGTACGCTCTGATATACATTAGGATCATTCAAAGTTGTATTTCCTACTTTACTAAACATTTTGCTCGAAAGGCATCTTTCAGGGCCAACATGAAGAGTTCGATGTCAAGATATGAAATCCGTATATAAGACCTGTTATAAAGTATGTCTGTAATACTTCCCGTGTGCCTATATGAGCCGTTTTAAAGTTGGAGTTACTTCTTTTTACCGATATTTTATTTGGAATGAATTTTTAGAGGAAATATAAAGTCTGCCATCAAAGTATGAATGTCCTAGGGCCGTATTCGACTCCCTCTATAAAACATCATGTACAGTCTCCAAATCTTGAACTAGCATGTACTAGTTGAGCTAAGCTGTTCCTTCTTAAGGGCGTCACCCAATATAAGCGCGCTGCAAACGACCAGCGTCGCAGTGCACAGGGTTGATAACCGCCCTCTCTACAGATTAAAAACACGTTTACGCCAGGAAGTAATAAATGAATGATTTACGTTCTTCCGCCTATCTCATGATAGGGCGTGCTTGGCGTATCTTGCAGTTTCATTTCTTCGACCGGTTGCTGAACGTTCATCCTGGGAGCATAAAACACGAGCAAAACCATTCGCTTAGCCGCGCAACCTGTTCGTTTGCAGTCCGCTCATATGGGGTGGCTCTCACAAGAAGGAGTAGCCTGGTAGACGATGGGCCACGCTGGGGAGTTTTCTGAGCGCTCCCTTTCATCCTTCACCTGTTTGCAGCTTCATTCTGTGATACGGCGCTCACGCGTAGAAAAGTCGCCGCTCGTGCGCGCTAGTTGAAGATTTCGGCGGCTGTACACCGATCCTCCTTAGAGGGGCCATGAAGACAAAATACAAGTTTGTATTATTCGAAAGATTTTGCGTTTCATGGTGCCCCAGCGCTTGTCTTGATGCAAACGATGTTTTATTCACTGAGAACTTATTCAATTGACGTTAAAATTTTCATTTTCCCGCTAAATCGCGTGTTTTCGCGGTCTGCAATGACATCAGAGGAACCGACCGCTCTGCAGCCGATTGCGGAGCCTTATTTACCGTTAGTGAACCTAGATGGCGCCACCATACCCCGGCAAGCCCTAAAAGTAAGGAATAGTTTATGAGGGCAATAGATAAAGTGATAGAAACCAAACAAATACCAGAGGACTGGTTAGAAAGTAGGATGAATTTAATATATAAAGGCAGAGGAGACAAAGCCAGTATTGATTCATACAGACCACTCACAGTAACGTCAGTGGTGTATAGATTCGTAATGCAGGCGATAAAATCAGAAATTCAAGCATGGGTGAAGAAAATGAAATACTTGGGGAACTGCAGAATGGATGACAATCTGTTCGTGATAACCCAATGCATTGAAATTGCGAAAGCACAGAATACACCCCTATGGATAATGTTTTTGGACATTAAAGGGGCATATGACAACGTAAACAGAGAACGGCTGCGGAGAATGCTGAAACTCCAGGGATTAAATGACGAGTTAGTACAGTTCCTTATAGCAATCTATAAAGACAATAGAGTGCACCTTACTTGGGAAGGACAGAAATGCGCCCAGCCGGTCAACATCCATCGGGGACTGAAACAGGGATGCCCTTTGAGCCCAATACTGTTCATGCTTTACATGGCAGGGTTAGAAAAGAGACTGGAAGAAAGTCAAGTAGCGTTTAGCCTAACCCATATGCTGCAAGGCGAAGTGGTACAACAGCATATTCCGGGAATGTTATACGCAGACGACATTGTTCTTTTAGCTGATAACCAAACCGGTAAGCAGCGGCTAATAAATATTAGCGGCCAGGAAGCCACTGACCTCGGGTTAAATTTCAGTGCAGAAAAATCAGGAATAATGGTTTTCAATGACGCTACCACCGACGTAGTGTCTATCCAGCAAGGCGAATTACCTAGAGTGAAGGAATATAAATATTTGGTTGTGTGAATAAACGAAGGGGATAACTACTTAAGAACTCACGAGGAGCAACTTAAGGTTAAGGGAAAGCGAAACGCATCTATATTGAAGCCTAGAGCTCTGTGGGGGTATAACAAATATGAAGTAGTAAGAGGAATGTGGAAAGGAGTAATGGTTCCGGGTCTCACGTTTGCGAATGCTGTACTCTGCTTAAAATCAGACGTTCTATCAGGCCTTGAAGTAAACCAGAGAACGGTAGGACGTTTTGCCTTAGGCGCGCATTGAAAAACAACTAACGAAGCAGTTCAGGGAGATATGGGCTGGGCGTCGTTTGAAGTTAGAGAAGCTCAGAGTGAAATATGCTTTGAGATGAGGTTGAGGGCAATGGATCAACGAAGGTGGGCAGCTAAGGTTTTTAGGTACCTATACTTGAAAAGCGTGGATACGCAGGGGTTAAGAAAGACTAGAAGGCTAACGATGAAATACGGAAAGAACAGTGGAGAATCCAAAACAGCCAGGGTAACCAAAAAAGAGGCAAGGCAGATTGAAACGAATAAATGAGGGGAAAAAATGGAAACTAAAACGTCGTTAGAGATGTACAGGGCTGATAAATTGAACATCAGAAGGAAAATTTCTACGATAATTCCCAGGGCAGTGCTTTGCTTTTTGAGGCTAGAGCAGGTTGCCTGCGAACTAAGAGTTTTGTGGGGAAGTATTCACAAAATGATGGGGTATGTGTGGTCTGCGGAAAAGAAACAGGAACTATGCGGCACATAGTGTTAGAATGTGAGGGTATCCATCCAAATATACATCAAGGGAATATTGGGCTTCCAGAAGCTCTAGGATTGAAGGGTATCAGAGAGGAAGTTAACTTCAAGGCTGTCGAGGGGACGAAAAGAAGATTAGGAAGCTGGTCGACGAAACGCTGAGAGGGGAATATTGCCTAGGACAATTACCACCTGTAACAGGGAAAAGAAAGTATTTCGGGCCTAATAAGCTTTAGTGCCTGCCCTAAGCAGCGCTAGTATTAAACCAAGAGTGTAAAACATGGTTATATTAGTCCTTTTTGGTAAGATGACATGTCATCACCCCGCTTCAAAGGGGAAACCAGTAGCAATCATCATCATCAAGCCGTTTCTGCCTTTGGTTTGTTTTTGACCGTATTTATACCTGGCTTGTTTTTGTTCTGGGAAAAAATAATCGTTTCGTGGAACAGAGGGCTTGCTCGACAATGGTCATGTAAGAACTTGTTGCTTGTGTCAATCGGCCAACGTCGTCTGAGACAACCCCAACGCCCCGTACTCCTGTGCACCTACAGTACCGACAGCAGTACGCATCGGTATTTCTATGTTTACGTGTGCTTTCGTAGCT
Source organism: Haemaphysalis longicornis (assembly GCF_048455015.1). Taxonomy (NCBI): domain Eukaryota; kingdom Metazoa; phylum Arthropoda; class Arachnida; order Ixodida; family Ixodidae; genus Haemaphysalis; species Haemaphysalis longicornis. The sequence goes on along the minus strand of NW_027526335.1, from coordinate 154,374,780 downwards.
TTCACTGTTCGCCCCCACCATTCTTACTGCTTTAAAAGAATGTGCCCTAAATTTAAGCGCAAATAGCTCGTTCGGCAAGCTTATAAGCTCTGCCTAATTTGCGTTTACTTTTGCCGGCCTCCGACAATCGCAGAGCTGGCTGGTATGACATCATAGGTTCTGTTGCGGCAAATGAACGAGTGGGTCGCATGGCCATTCCTTTTTTTCCCCTAATTATGTAGCTTATTTGAGCGAAGTTTACGTTAAAAGTGTATGATTCTAACGAGGCAATCTTTTGAATGATCCAAACTTGTATTTTGCCTTCATGGCCCCTCTAAAGTCAGCTCCACTACTATGCACAAATGTACCGTATTTTCGCGCGTATACCTCGCACCAAAAATGCGGAAATTTCAGTGGCAAAGTAGAAGTACAGATAATATGCGGGGTTTCTCTTTAGTGCAGCTTCACGGCAATACGCGCTGTGCCGTGAAGCCCCTACGCAGTAACACTGACTGAGCCTTCGATGGCAGTGATTGCGCAAAACATACACACTCGTTTCTGTACCTAGAAATATAATACGCCTTCACAATCTCTGACTGTCTTGCAGTCAGTGCATTCTACTTGCTAAATATACGCTTTTCCTTTCTACATAGTATGTGATGTGTTGCTTGAGCAGTAGCTTTGGTGAAGCCTTCCCTGTGTCAAATGTGCGTGCAATACGCACGCGATAATTTTTTAAAATAATCCAACGGGCTGAAAGGGTGGGTGCGGAGTATATGCAGGGGCGGGCAATGCGGGCGAAGATACGGTATTGCTCGGAAGACATTGTTTCCAGGGGCAATATAGGCAGTTCTAGAGGAAAATATGAAGTCTTTAGGGCATTTAATTATTGCCATTTTAGTGTGCTTTGAAAGCGCGGAAAATCAAGCGATGCAAACAGACGGGCGGGTACCTCTGTTCAGTCCACATTGAAATGCTCCAGCCTTTAAAATAAACTTGCGCGTCTTCACGACTTGGCGTGTGTAGGTCGCCGAAATAGAGAAAATACCGGCAGAAATTATCAGAGCACCCTCACCCCGCCTTGTAATTGGATTTATACCCTTTAAATTAATAATTATTCCCCTTTGTACTGCAATTAGGGGCTGCCGGCTGGCTTTTCAAAATGTTTTTGCAGCACCTTGGTGCATAGTATACGGTATCATAAAAAAAAATATAACCCCTTCCATCCGAAAACGGGGGTGCACACGTGAAGTTTGACCTCAGTGGAAACGAAAATGACAGAAATTTAAACGCAATGACCGCAAATAGAAATGGGAAACACTTCTACCAAAATCAAAAGGCAATGACCAAAACAAAAGCGCGAAACCATCGACCGACGAAACAAAATCCCGCCATTTTGCTGAGCTTTTCCGCAACGCAAATGTTCGGTGTACTTTACTGTATACTAGTGTCACTAGATAAGCTACAGAGTATCGTCACTGAGGCGCGCAAGTGAGCAACGACGGCCATTTTGGTGTTTATCAGTGTTGCCAGATTGCCGCTTGTGCGGCCTCACCGCTCATTTTGACGAGGTCATTTGTCACTGCCGAAGACAAAGCAACACTTCTTCTTCGGACACACTTCTGCAGCTGAAATGCTGTGAAGCGCGTTATCTTTGATTCACGTTCGGAACGACGCCTGTCGCGCGCAGCCGCAGAGCAGGGAGGACAAGCTGATATGCTGCCACAGTTGACCGACAGCAAACGCGTAAGCAACAAAATGGCGGTGCTCATGAACAGTCGCAGTGTAAACAAATGTCACGTGGTGCGAACTGACCAATGATCACGGCGGCGGCGCGTAACAATACCAGAAATAATTCCCCGCATTTCCCCGAGGGGAAGAATGTGAAAGTGCGAATGCACGAGTTGAATTTGCGCGGTTCGGTAACGTTCGCGAAAGAGAGATCACACACACACACACAACTACAAAGAAAGAAAGATGCATTTATTCACAGACACCTATTTGTGTTGTCGTTGTACTTGATTGCTAGAGCGGATCTCAGCTTTGAAATTTCGTGTCAGTACTCCTTTAAGCGGGTGCATTAGCCCTTCTCACGCCCGATTCCTGGCCAATCCCCCACGTGGGTATGTGCCATGTCAGCGGCCAGGCAGCGCGCGCCCATCTCCCCCCGTTGCCAAGGAAGACGAGGAGATTCCTGGCCAATCCCCCACGTGGGTATGCTATGCGGACATCGCCGGTGGACGCAGGTTCAGGGTCGCTTAAGAAGTGCATTCGCACTTAAAAGAGGGCCGATACTGTGTGCTCTTATCTAGTGACACTATTGTAGACCATTCTTCTGCGATTATCGGGGACGCTGACGTTCTTCGGTGTCTGCGCGCTCTTCCACAGAGTGAGCCACGCTCTGCCAACCCATGCCGCGTTAAAAGGTGAACTGCCCAACGAGAACGAGCGACCGCACATGCGATGTGGCGTGATATGGCGCGACACTTGGCGCGCGCACTCGACAGCGGCAAATGGCGACCGAAAGCTACGCCTGATGAGGGAAATCCCCGGGAGTGCTCCAATGTATAATTTCATATACAAGCTCCAACAGGAGAGTAGTAGTAGAGAAAAAAAAAGATCCTTCTTCAAGGTATTCAGTTCCAAGGTTCTTGAGATGAAGGAACGACTGCAATTTCATGGACACACCAATGTCCTGGAGGAATTCGAATAGCGCGGTCAAGATTTTGCGCTGAGCGGAGGGAGAGGGCCATGGTCCAAGTACCAATCTTAATGTCGATGGTCCAGGGTGGAGGCAATCAATTTTACGTTGTAAACGGCCCCTTGTGTCGGCATAGGCAGAACATTCCAGTAATATGTGTTCAACAGTTTCAAGTGAACCACAATTATCGCAATATGGGCTTGATGCCTGGCCGATGCGATGTAGATAGGAATTTGTTAGTGCTGCATTAAGACGAAGTCTATGCAGCAACGTCTCCAAGTGGTGGGGTAGACGCTCTGGCAGCCGCATTCTGACATATGGGTCTATGGAATATAAAAAACCGTAATGATGCTGCTGCAAGGACCATAAACGGTTCCTTTCCGCAAAAGCTAGTGCCTTCGCAATTGTGGCGGCATCATGCTTCGTGAAGAAAATCTTCTTTCTTTTTCTCATTTGTAGGCCCCTGCGGGCAGCCTCGTCCGCTTTCTCGTTTTCTTCACTACACCTACTACCTTTTTCCCTCTCCTCCTTTCCCCGCAGAGTAGCATGCCGGCGAACTGATGTCGGCAAACCTCTCTGCATTTTCCTCTTTAATAAAGAGTTTCTCTCTCTCTCTCTCTCTCTCTCTCTCTCTCTCTCTCTCTCTATCTCTCTCTCTCTCTCTCTCTCTCTCTCTCTCTCTCTCCATCAGGGCACAGTGAGCACCTTATCCCTGGTCAATATTCCCGGTAGGGTACGTGGCAGACACTTCAAGGGCATTTCGTCATCATCACCATCATCGTTATTAGAGCACGTGGATAAAATTGGCTTTGCCGCAAGGCGTTCTGGCGTACGCCAGCACCGACGGCGTCAGTCAGCCAGTGCATGCTTCGCTTAAACAGAGAAACAAAAAAACAACCGCATTGTGAATCTTTCCCAAGGCGATTCCTACTGGAGGAAGTTATTTTGCACCGCGCGAGCTACAAACGTGCTTCAATAAAAAGGCTTGCAGAATGGTTTGTATGGTGGCATTGATAAACGGGATGTATATTTCTCAACTTAATGTACGCCTACCTTCCGCGCTTATTCATCCGTGAAAAGCAGAAATAAACAAAGAGAAACAACGTTAACAAAGAACGGCCGCCTAGAAAACGCTACTTCTGCGCCACCTCCGGTTAGCTGCTAATATATGCAAGCCGTAAACAAGCTGTTTTAACGTGGCCCGTCCTTGTGGTAACACAATGACGTGAACGAAGAGACGTAGCGCGTAGCCAGGCACGCAACCATTCCCAGTCATTCGGACGTTCTGGGCGTGAAACTACGGTGTGTACTGCGTCAGCGTGTTTGTTCGTTGTCTACCAATTTAGCGAATCCTTTCCGCAGGCCATAAAGTCTCAGTCGCGATTAGTTTTTCCTGCATCACAGCTCGTAGGCTATTCTCTTCAGGTGGTTTTGCCCGTAGTAGATGTAGTAGGGCGTTCGATTGCTTACCCGCTGCTATTGAGGATTTTTTAAAAGCTTCTAGGTGTGTTGTGGTTGTTGAAAAACTGCGTCTTGAGGTGTGAAGAAACGAATGTCGAAGAAACGAGAGTGCGGTTTTTATTATAAGCTTGCAAGGCTCAGAGTCCGCTTGACCGGTGATTAACCGACATTGCGATCAGCCGAGCTAATTAAGATTTGCCTTTAGAAAAATACTCTGGGGACACCTAATCAATTCTTATGAGTTGCGAAGATGAGAGAATTAATTCCCCATTAAAGGCCGTTGAGTGTTCCTTCGAATGGGTATGTTGACTTGGCAACCGACGGAAACTGGGGAATTGCCCGTAAGCTGCCCTAATGACGGTTGATGCTCTAATAACAGCTTTAAGCGCCCCTTCAAATCCATCTGAGCGAGAATTTCGGTTGATTATGTTCAAATGAACCCTCATTTGAATCGGCATCAGGTCCTGCGACAGTTGTCAGTTGTCAATCCCGTTGAGTGGTTATGTTGTAATTGTGGGTTAGAAACGCTGGCGTCATAGAGTTTTACACTAATATATACTAGAGGAAAATGTGGTACTAGAGTCACGGGCCGTCGTGGGCGCCGTCATTGCAACGTTGTGCATTTTCTGGTTGTGTGCGTTGTTTGTACCGCCTTTATAGTTGCCTGGTCACGCCTTGTGTTTTTTCTACTTTTCTTTCTCTCATTTTCTCCTTTAATATGTACCGCTGTCCTTTCTTTCCCTTTCATTTCCCGTATCCCCTCCCCCCTGAGTAGGGTAGCCAACCGGACAGTATTCTGGTTAACCTCCCTGCCTTTCCTGTACTATTCCTTCCTTCCTTCCTTCCTCCTCGTCTACTTGGCTTGGTTAGCCCCATGGCTTCTTTTCTGTCTCGAAGCCAACACCAACCAAAAAGGGTAACGTCTTTTTTTTGTTCATCTTGCACGAAGCTTCTAAATAATCCCTGAAAAATGTATCTTTCTGGAGCTTCAATTTTATAATAACAAAATAAATTCAATTATTCTCCTACAGCAATATTGTTGCTTTTTTGCAGCCAGAGGCAACTTTCCGGCCTGTTCATTTTTTTTTTGCGAGAGTTTGCTTACGGCATACCGGTTATATGTACAACATTACATTTGTTTCACGCAGAAACGTCATCAGAGACCGGTACTGAGGGCCCCATATCCACCGCTGTAGATCAGGGGGTCTCCCAGGATGGAGCCCTGTGCCCAGGAGGTGTTGCAGGCGAGAGGTTTGAAGGGCAGGGCAGGTCCATAGAAGGTGGCTCATGTCGGCTTCGGTTTATGAGCCAGGCCATGGATAAGTGGTACGTGCCTGCTCGGTACATGGCGGAACGCTTGCTGTAGCGCGGCTTCCCTAGAAGGTGGCGCCAGATTTTTGTCTAGTATATATTAGTACGATACTCTATGGATGACGTCCCAGCTAACTCGGAAGGCAGTGCCTAGTCTGTGGAACAGTGGATGATGATTATCATCAACGTAGGATAATGGGCAGCCTTATTCCTTATTCCACGGTATAGTTGGTCTTTTTGCATCTAAAACAACATAAAAGATACCAATCCACACTCATTTACGTAAACAATTCGTAGAATCGACTTAAGAGAACAGGTTACAGACAACAAGAAAATAATAACAACATACCAGCTGGGACTCGAACTGAGGGCGTTAGCACCAAAACCCAATTCTCTAGCTCTGCGCCACAGAAGCCGCCGAGTGGAGCCCTTTTAGCAGTAGCTCAAAGCAGAACATAACCCTGTGGTCTGGACAACAGAATAAAGATGAGCATTATTAGTACACATCCTTGTCAACGGGCATTTAAGTAGTCCGTTCTCGGTCACCCGTGGGATAAGACAGGGCTGCCCCTTGTCTCGTTTGCTTTTTGTCATTTGTCTCGACCTGCTGCTCCGCCGTGTTGATGAAAGCACTGCCATCCCCGGCTTTGTGTTTCCAGGCGTAGGCCAAGTTAAAGTGTCCGCGTATGCGGACGACGTGTCCCTGTTCATTCGGGACGAGAACATCTACCAAGCGTTTATGCGGCTATTTCATGAGTACGGTGAGCTGTCTGGAGCTCAACTGAATAGGAAAAAAAGTATGGCGGTGCGTTTCGGCACATTTGCGTCTGGCCTGGCAGGCGACGTAGAATGGATGATGGGTGTTCGAGTACCCGGTGCGGTTTTCCACTCCTTGGGTGAAGTGGCGCGTAGTACGGGGAAGCGCCTCCTCGAGACTGCGGAGCAGCGTCTTGCAGTTGCAGCAAAGTTCAGGCTTTCCCTCGCTGAGCGAAGCCACTTAATTAAGTCGTCCGTCTCGGCGGCGCTTTTTTATGTGGCACGCGTAGCAAAACCACCGCACCATTTCACCCGACAGTTCACCACGAAGTTTGGATCGTTCTTCTGGGCGGGCAAGGCAGAAACAGTGTCACAAGCGCTGCTGAGGCTTCCCAAGTCAATGGGTGGTTTTAGTCTGCCTTGGAGACTAAACCATGTGTAGCGTGCTGGCGGTGCGTGCAGTGATCGACCTTGTAGACTCAGACGAGTAGCCAGCGAGGGCGCTGCTACAGTACTTTCTGAGAACTTGCCGGTCATTATTTTATGATGTACACATCGCCGGGCCTTCTGCTGAGCAGCCGCCGCCATTTTATGCGTATGTTATGAAAACATTGCGAAACCTCCCGTCTTCCTTGCCAAGCCTAAGTTTCGCGGAAAGTACAGCAAGAGAAGTGTGCGACAAATTGGCAATAACCCAATTACACAACCAACCAGATCACGCGGTGTCCGTTGGCATCAGCTGACTTCGGCGGCACTTGCGGCTGATGTTTGGGATTTCGGATGGTTACGTGGCTGGGAAGTTCTCCCGACGTGTGACCGTCTGGCGAGAATCGGGGTTGTGGTTTCCGCACGGTGTCCGTACTGCGGCCACACTGAAACATTAGACAATGCCTTGTTTCACTGTCGTGCAGTGGCAACGTTTTGGACTGTATTAGACAGGATGTTCGTACTCACACCCGGCATGAACACTCGTTCAAATGATGTGTTGGTGAATTTTCTGATGTGTGCTGGTGCTTTTGTTTTGTGGAGAAATCGTAAGACTGTATGCCTCCCAGCCCGGCCGCAACACGCAATGTTCGCACTGCTCTGGCGTGTCCGGTCGATTCTCATGAGTCATTTGGAAAACGAGTTGGCAGCTCTAATAGAAGAAGCCTTCCGTTTGCGTTGGTCGACGCACTTTGTAGTGGTCAGGAGCAACATCCTAAGCGTTTCTCTAGTGCTTTACTGAGTTCAGTAGAGTTTATGAACTCTTTCTTTGAACGCTGGTGAATTTTGTGTGAATTGATTTGTAGTAGCTTGTTGCAATACCAAACCTTTTTGTGCAGTGTGTAGAATGACCATGTTACATGAAAACTGATTACATAATTTTCCTTTGGTAGGGCAGCGCTGTTACCACTAGTCGCTGCGCCCTGATATGTGGGTTATAATAAATTCTCTTTACCTCGATCCCCCACTCCTGTCGTCTGGTCCACGGAATGTCAGTGAGAACTGGGAATCGGGGAATCGGAAGCTGTCACCGTTATTGGCAGATTCACCTGAGGCGGTATGAAGAGCCAAGGAGTACCCTCAATGAGGTCGGGCGTACACACTGATACAAAGGATGTTAGCCTTACAGCGGCACCGCTAGGGTAACAGCGTTACACTGCAAGTTTCTCGCTGCCTTAAGAGAAAGGAAGACCCGCCGCGGTGGCTCAGTTGCTAAGGCGTTGCACTGCTGACTACAAGGTCGCGGATGCTGCTTTTCTGATGGAGGTTCGCCGAAAAGCACAAAGGCCCGTGTGTACGAGATTTCGGAGCACGTTAAAGATCCCAAGGTGGTCGAAATTACTCCGGAGCCTTCCACTACGGCACGCCTCATCGCCTGCGTTGCGTCGGCGCGTTAAACACTACAATCAATCAATAACAGAAAGGAAGAATGCAAAATAATTCATGCTTTTTTAGAAATATTTATTTTATTTGTCAATACTGTAAGCCTTGGTCAGGCTCATACAGGAAGTGGGCAGATAATGCACATTACCCCATATGTACAAAAAGCAAACTCTGGACGATAAAGAGGACACAAAAATCAACCACGCCTTTGCCAAAGTACATAAAAAGAAAAGAAAACACAAGAACGCTCTCCGCTGTATTTTTAATTTGACAGACAATATTAAGTGAACCGACAGCAAAGACGGTGTAGGTAAATAAGTCTCTTCTAACACACAAAAAATGCAGTAAAACACTTGCAAACAGATGCAATACGGGGTAGGGTAAAATAAGGCGGAAAAGAGTAAACTCTAACATGCGCAAAGAAGAGATAACAACTCACTTGCAATGTAATTTTGTTCAGGTTTGTTACAAAATCAAGATGAAAAAAATTTATTGGCCGAACGCCTTTAGTGTCCCAAAGACGAAGTGAACCACAATTCTGCCTTCCTAGCAAAGCTATCAACCGATGTGGCGTTGATAACATTGGACGGTAATCCATTCCAAGTTTCAATGGCCAACGGAAAAAAAGAATACTTGAATGTATTTGTACGGCTGCTAAATGGTCTGAAAGGTTTGTCCTGATTCGTCCTTGTTGAGTGTCGGTGAGGAGGGTTAAGGTAATCACTTTTGTTTATGTTTATAGCTTCCCGATACAAAACATACATGAACTTCACAGCGGCAACACTACGACGTGACGACAAGGCTGGAATGACCATAACGAAATGCAGCGCAAAAAAGGATGGGACAAAAGAAGAATTAACGACGACACGGCGCTGACTCGCAACTGGATTTATTAGAAAAAACACACACATATATATGCTCAATCCACGTGGCTTCCTATCATGCATTTCGTTATGGCCACTATGAACCAACTAGCCCAACTTTCCATCCTTCTGTAAGGTTGGAATGGGCGCTAGCGTGCGCAACGAAGTTACAATGTCGTGTCTAGAATATTTAGAGTAGATAAAACGAAGTGCCTTGCTTAGAATTTTTTTCTAATTTGTGTACAAGATATTGTTGATGCGGGTTCCAAACTATACTGCCATACTCGAGGATGGGTCTCACAAGAGTCTTGTAAGCCGTTAATTTGACATGAGGTGGGGCTGCCGACAGTTTTCTACGAATGAAGCACAATTGTCTGAAGGCCTTGGTGCAGGTGTTTTCAGTGTGAACATCCCATTGAAATGAATGCGTGATTGTTATGCCTATATATTTTATGGAATTTGTTCGGGACACTTGGGAGCCATTGAACGTGTAGTTAAATTGGAGAGGTGGTCTCTTCTGAGTTATGCTCATTCAGTTTGTTTTGCTAGTGTTAATTTTCAAATCCCAGGTGTCGCACCAACGGGCTATATTACGGAGGGAAGAATTTAGCCTCACTTGGTCTGCAACATCATGCACACTAGTGTAAACAACACAGTCATCGGCATGCTGTGCTGGCAACACAGTCATTAGTCGCATGCTCATTGCTAACTCCATCTTCAACGCGATCAGCAACATCATTAACATATACGAGAAAAAGTAAAGGGCCCAGTACGGAACCTTGCGGGACACCTGAAAAACATTAAGACGGTCAGATTCCTATTTGTTTAAAGATACGTACTGAGTGCTATTTGATAAATTGCTGCTACCCACTATAATATTTCAGAATTTATGCCAATAGACTTGAGCTTTTCAGTTAATTTGTTGTGCGGGACGCGGTCAAAGGCTTTTGCAAAATCAATAAATATTGCATCAACTTGCAGTTTGGCATCTATTGCGGAAGCAAAATAATGAGTTATTTCTAGAAGCTGGGTCACCGTGGACCAACCTTTGCAAAAGACATGTTGTTTTGAATACTTCAGGTTATTTTCTTCCAAATAATTTATTATTGCTTTATTTAGAATGTGTTCCATAAATTTCCTCCATCAAATTGGTCGGTTCATTTGTGGCTTCAGTTTGTTGCCGCCTTTATGTATCGGAGTGATTTTTATGCAAAGCCAGTCGTCGGGCAGGGTGGCTGTCCTGAGGGACGTCGTAAAGATCACATGCAAGAACGGCACCAGTTGTTTGGCATATCGTTTAAGGAAAACATTAGACACGTTATCAGGGCGTGCACTTTTCTTGATGTCAATCTGAAAGAGCAAGTTAAGAACGCCTTGCTCTGTTATCTCTATACCCGGCATTAAAGAAGAGGACGCTGTCGCTGGTGCTGCTACGGTAGGGGCACGTGTAAATACAGATTGGAAGTACTGATTGGAACACTTTGAGATGGATTTTGCGTCGTTTATAACGACCCCTGCAACTTCCAGTGTTGTGATAGGGACAACTGGTTTGGATAAATATCGCCAAAACTTGCGTGGCTGATTTATAATAAAACTTGTCAATGTGCTTGAAAAGAAATTTTCTCTTGCATATTTTATTTCTCCTTTTAATCTACGAGTGAGTTGGCCTTTTTCTGAGGAATAATTATTTTCTTTCGCATTCTTTGTAACTTTCTTTTAATATGAATGACATTACGTGTAATCCAGGGCATTTTCCGTTCTGTGCGCTTCCATTTAGTAGGAATGAAGTTAGCTTCGCAAAACTCTATTGCGTTTTTGAACTTTAACCCTAAATGATTAATACTGGCACCGGGCTAAGATGAAAATTCCTCGAACGCTATTTCTAAATAATTGATAACGCTTTCGTCGCTTGCTCGGTTGTATTTCTTGACTGTATCCTTCGATGAATTTTTGGTGTGGTTGGCATTCTGATTTTGGTTACCAAATGTTAGTAAAAGCATTTGGGGATCAGAAATACCATCTTATACACTGAGTTCAGGAGTTAAATGACGCGATACAAACGCAAGATCAAGTACTGAATGGACAATTTCTTGTATGTGCGTGGGCTGTTTTACTAAATCTGGCAACGAGAAACTATACAGAAACCCCTCACAGCTGCTTGCTTCGTGGCTACCAGTTGTAAGCTGGTCCCAATCAATGCCACCCAAGGTGAAATCACCTAGAATGACAACTTTGGTGCGGTCGTTTGTATTTTGGTGAAGGAAATCCTGCATTTGCATCAGGTGACTTTCAGGGGCGTTTGGTTTTCGATAAATTCCACCTACCAGAATAGAAGCATCATTAGCCTTAATTGTGCACCACGTACTTTCATGTTTAGGAATGCCTTCGTGGGCGAAAAATGTTAGTCCGCTTTTTATTGCAATGGCTACGCCCCCTCCGCGACTGTAGCGATCCGTTCGAAACAGAGTAAAAGACCGGGGAATTACTTCGGAAACATGTATGCTAGAATTTAGCCACGTTTCTGTTATAACGACCATATCAGGGGAGTACAGAAACAACAACTCTTCTATCTTTTCTACTTTGTTAACAATACTTCTCGCATTAAAACACAGTAATTGCACATCTTTACTGAAATAAAAAACAACAACAAATGCATTTTAGTTTATCTACTGTTCATTAGGTGGCGCTAGCGGTCTTCCATGCGAGAGTTTTATTTTTTTTATGTCAGTACAGAAGTGCCATACTTGAGAAATAAGCAAACTAGGCCGTTTGGAGCATTTTCATGGATCTGAAAAACTTTGGTATCGGTGCACGGTGCTTTTTGAGCCCGTGGGTCATAAAGTAGGAAGTCCCATAGGAATATTAACAGGTGAGTGCCTCTTAAAAGCTCTCTATCACTGACGCCTGGCTGTCTAACGCGTCAGAGGGGTCCCAAGTTGTCTACGTCGGGGAAAATAAAGTTAAGCTCTGTCTCTGTCGTCGGAGGAACAATTGTGAAAAATAGGCAGAAAGAGAAAGAAAAGAGTTGCCCCTTACGCGTTGGGAGTATGTCCCACTTCATCAGCGATGCCTTTGTCAGTTACCCTATTTGTGTTTATTGCCTCACATTCCAAATGGAAATATTTTTATAACACCTTTTAGCTGAACTAATTTTTGTAATTAATTTCGCGTTCTCACGTACTACGACAGTTGGGCCAAGTTTAAGAAAATTGAAACGAAGAGGAGCAGAACACTATGGAAGCATGCGTCCCCGGTCAATCCACGCTTGTAGGTACGAGCCAGAAACATCCATGGCATCACTATCGCCACCATTAGAACGCAGCTCCCGCTCGTGAGCGGCGTCATCTGGCAGCACCGTAGACATGGCCGCACCCCGCGGGGACGTGGTGCTCTGTGAATAGACCTGCTAGCTTCAGGGCCTGTGCGGCTGGCTGAACAGCACCCACATGGTCCCGTCCAATGGACCATAATTGCGCCCACGCCGTGCTGACGCCTGCAGCCCCGCGGGGGCGTCGCCGATGCCCAAGAGAAACTAATCAACGGCTCACCCAGATGCAGAAGCGATTCAGCGGATCAAGGTGCGTTAACTAGGCGGATTGCACGCCCGCACTAGCGTACGAAAAGAAGGCAAGAGGTAAAGCCACGCAACGAACCGGCGTAGAGCAGCCCTGATATCTTCAAGCCACGTCTGTTCACTTAGATGACCATAGGCCATTGCCCGGCCCGAAGAACGAACCAGCAGCATGACGAACCTCCTGTACGAGCTGGGCCAATTTCTCCCACCACGGGACCCGCGAACTTTGGACTGGAAGCTCGCTGGCAACGTACCATTCATCATGACCGTCACGTTCGGCTACATCTACGCCGTCAAGGTAGTCGGACCCAGGTTCATGAAAGGTCGGGGTCCGGTCAGACGCCTTATACCGCTGATCATGCTTCACAACGCGGCCATGGTTGTGGCCAACGTGTACTTTATGTTCGCCATTGGGTCGCGCTCACACTTTGGTGGCGGAGCGAGCTTCATCTGCCAGGGCCTGGACTTGAGCAGCTCTCCTAGAAGCGTCGAACTCGCGGAGCTGCTCTGGTGGTACTTTGTTGTGCGCGTCATCGACTTCCTGGACACGCTGTTCTTCATCCTCCGCAAGAAGGAGTCTCACGTGTCTGCGTTGCACGTGGGCCACCACGTTATGGTCGTCTTCACCGGCTGGTTTGGCATGACCTATGGTCCCGACGGCCAGGCCCTGCTCATCGTTCTACTGAATACCTTCGTGCACGTGTTGATGTACACCTACTACTTTGGGACGCTGCTGGGACCTCGCTTCCAGCGCTACCTCTGGTGGAAGCGATACTTGACTCAGCTGCAGATAGCCCAGTTTGTCTTCATTCTAGTGCATTCCCTCGTACCTGTGTTCGTAGACTGCGGCTACCCGTTGGCGCACGTGCTGGTCATCATGAGTCAGGCGGCTTTCTACTTTTGCATGTTTCTGCGCTTTTATGCGCAGGCCTACAGGAAGCGCACGAAAGGTGCTTAAAATTCTCTTCACGCTGCTTCTAGCGGCAAATAAAATTCGTCAGCGGTTTTACGGAATGGGCTTTTCTTTCTTGAGAGCACTGGTACAGGAACGCTCGCGATTGACCCTATGGCCGGGATTGTTATGACAACCAGCTGAGGTCTAGAGTAGACGTCTACGCGATTATGAAATGATCTATTTATTCCCGAGAGCGAACTTATCTTTCACTATTTTGATGACTTGAGTGCGTAGTTATGTGAGCGTGACATCCACAGGCTTCCAAGCAGCCTGCACGCAGAAGCGCCGGTCAGTGCTCCTAGGTTACGATGTGTGAGGCCAGATGGAAAGCTTGAGAAGGGCCCATGGTCAGATGCTAGTCTGCTTCGATCACGTAAAGTGTCACGAACTCCTCTGTCTATCATCAACCAGAAATAATACGAAATCTACTGTAATGAACGTACTTATTCTTTCCCAAAAGTCTATTCATGAATGTCACTTTACCAAAGAACTGCAGCTTGCGAATCAAATGCTCTCTCTCTCTCTCTCTCTTGTTCGTGTGCTTACGGCCATGAGTACTCAGTAATGCATTGATTATACTGCTACTGAAGTTGGGCGAGAACGTGTGGAATAGTGCACTCACGTTTTAGTCCTTCGGCATGGTTCCATATAAGGTAAGAATGCTAACGTTGGCCAAGAAAACTGTGACTCTTCTTGGACACCTTTGTCAGTGGCCAATGGCAAACAACTGCTTCTAGTGCGTAGAATGAACCCTGATGATGTCTTAGTTTCTTTGCTTATGACTCTCGTTGGGGGACACTGAAAGAGCGGTGTCTTCGCGATCGTCTGTGTCTCCTTTTGTATTGAGACTACTTCGCGGCAACACGGCTCCGTTAACAAAAGGCGCACGGAACTAACACGTCATGCACAGTTATCATCCCAATGTCAGCCCCCGTGATACTGCGGTCACGTGGAGTAAATAAATATTTTACGCCCCGTTAAATATTGCGACGCGAAATTATATCAATGTGGTGCAACAGACTGACAGGCCCTCGTTTCTGTGTTTTTAACGCAATTCAACCTCTTCTTTTCAATACATCAACGTTTGGGTGCTATAGAATGGGAACAACATCAGCCACAAAAGCGCTGCTGAGGCGCATTCTGCGGGGTTTACATTCACCTTGCTTGCTAACTACGGACATGTGGAGCACTGCCTATTGGCGTGAACCGGACTGGCATCAACGTCCCTCTGAAGTGGCTAAGCGTTCTGCAACTTTGCAGCACCTTACGGGCGGGACAACACAACGCCGTTGTTGTCGCAGTTCTGATGGAAGCTAAATACAATTAGGAGCATTCATGCGGATTCTTTTGTTGTGGCTTCAAAAGATGTATTCGGTAAAAATGTTTTAGCAGTTTTTGTAAATTGGTAGGTCTTCAAATTTACGTTGCTCTGTTCTCGCTAGTTCCTCACTGGATCTTTGGAAGCACATAGTAACGGAGCACGATGCAAGCACCGAGTAACGCATACTGGCGGCGATTTGTTGCTGGCTGCGCACTTTTCTGTGTCAGCGTTAGCGCAAGGGGCGCACGAGACGGAGAGTAAATACCTATTTACACTACGCATGTCCGTGTTCGCGCTCTCTGATAAACAAGAGCGGGTGTGGGTGCGGAGCCTTACACTCGGCAGTACGGTCTGTTTGGAGTTGAGTCTGTCTGGAATAGGAAGGGATGAGTGTCTTCTTGGAGCGTCGTGTACTTACTAAGGAAAGAATCATGTAGTCTGGGGACTTTTGTCCAAGCTGTTGGGAGTGTCTTCATATAGGCGCATCTTGTCCTGGTTGCGGTCTTGTCCTCTGCCGGCAAGTAAATCTCGGCCCAGGCTTGGGAAGTTTTGGAACATCAGGCCGTTGAGGCTGTAGCGTGGACGCGAGCACTGGATAAAAAAAAAGAGTGCCCTGTCCTCGAATCTAGAGGGATGGAGATCCCGAGATACGTTGTCCATACTCAGCCAACACAGTTGATTTAAAAGAGCGCCAGGTCTGTCTGCAGCGACTACATTGAAACGCGCCCGCGCATTAACGACGCGTTCCGCCTCGCAATGTCCCAATAACCAAAGGAAAGAAAATAAACTTCATTTTTTCAAGCCCCCTTAGTCCAGGGCACCTTCTCTGGAAGCAAGGGCCAAGACGTCCTCCACCATGGCTCTCAGCAGGCGCTGGCGTCGCTGTTCTGAGGCCAGCCAACATCGCCTCCCAAGATAACAGAGTTTGGTTGGGGATGCGGGACAACATTGGGTGCTGGTCACACGCCCATAATGGGTGTAAGGCGTTGGGTAAGCTCCGCAATAGGAGCAAGTAACGGTGCCGGCAAAATTTCGGAAGGGATGTGTCAGAAGTTCGGTGGGTAATGTGGTAGTCTGTATTTGTCGAAGGACTGACTGTCGCTTCGTGAGTGTACCATGCATGCGGTGAGGGATGTATACCTTGCGCTCCGCGCGAAAAGGCTCTAGGAACTCACGTGAGCGGAAAGGCGGTGGTCACGCCACACACTGTTTAATTTAGGATAGGCTGCACCACACGCTGTCCACGCAAGCCACGCCACTCGCACCATTCTGTTAATCGTAATATTGAACCCTCTCACCCGGTTACTTTTGAACAATGAGGGACGCAACCGGTTGAAGTGCTTCGCCGGCCGCTGCTGCTAAACCAGCTCCCCGAGCAGATATTCAGCGATGCCGAGGCCGGAATCTGCGGGAGTGCACACCGCCGAAGCAGTGCTTGAACACACCGCTTAGCGGATCCTATCAAATTCTTTATTATTATTATTATTATTATTCTATTATTAATATTATTATTATTATTATTCTATTATTAATATTATTATTATTATTCCTCAATATATCGTAAAACCGAAATACCTAAACAGCTGCTCTCAAATTTCGCATTAAAGAATTTCGTAACTTGGTGATTTTTTCCTCCTGCAAGGCCCGAAGTTTCGGTTAACTCGTAGGTATAGTTGGTATCGGTTAAAGATACATCAGTTCAGCTATATGCAAGAAGAACTCTGCAGAAATAAAAGGGAGTTTGCGCCTAAACTGGCAACAAAATTTTGAACTATGATGTTATTAGTTCTTGTTAGCTTAATTTCATCGAAACAGAATTTACCACCATGTTCACAATTAAACGCGTGAAGTTTACTGGCAAACACTATGGACTGCCGGGAATTTTAGTGTGAACAAAATGATTTACGAAGGGGTTTAATATTTTCCCCCGACAGCTTTTCCGGTGTGAGGTTGGGTAGCGTAAAATGAATGGAAGCGGCTGCTTTCTAAAGTCCACTGTGTGTTAGTCACCGTCCAGTGGCGATTGGTCTCCCAGCGGTGACAACGTCTTCTCACCGCCAATGACGTTATCGTGATCGAAGGTAAGTTCTAACATGTTGTCTGGCTGTATGTTACATTAATTTTGCTTTCATCTATGGATTACTCATTTCTAGCTCGAATAATCCCCTTTGAGGGAGCATGTCTTGCCAGAACCAAAGTAGATATTGGGATGGGGTCGAAGCTTTCATGGAGGTCTGGGGTCGACATAGCTTAGTTTCGGGTGCATAGGGACACTGCGGTATAAAAGAGTGCCTTCTGGTGCAGATGATTAATTTGTAACTTTTTTGGTTAATGCTCACCAAATTACCCGTGTCATCTCGTAGCTGATACCGTGGTGGGATTAACGGCCTCTCACAGTGAATGGTCACGCTGCAGCGGAAGTTTGTCACTTCTGATATGAATGAACCATTTATGCCAGAACATCCCTCCACCTATCAATTAACCTTATCAAGGCTATTAGCCAGTTTCTCCGCGAGGTCATATGTCATCTCAAAGCTAGGGGTGACGATTCCTCGTGATCTGCTGATAATTGACCTGTTATCAAAACGCAGTGTCTAGTGTGCCGTCCGACGACATTCGCATAATTAAAATTGGGCTAGCACTAGCCAAAGCGTCTGTCGTTGTAGAGTAGAGGATCCGTTTTAGCTTCTTGATCTCAAGGGCGGTGGATACCGGCTCTTGCCTCGGTAGTTTCCTTTCGCCTATAAATTGGACTGTAATTTTATGCCTTGGGTTAGTTTTGGTGTTTTAAATTATTTCTTTGTGTGCGTTAAGTTATCTTACGTTATCTTTAGGTTAGGTTACCTAGCTTTACGTTATCTAGAGCGATGTAGTGCCAGACGCGGCGATTTTGTCACAAAACGCCGGTGGACGTCGATATAGTGGAGTGCTTATAATACCGTCGGACGGCACTCTAGCCACGGCCTATAACAAAACGCGGCATTGGCCGCTGGCGGTGTAAAATGCTGCTGGGGCAGCGTTGTGACCACCAAACACAAAACGGTTTTCGA
This sequence comes from Haemaphysalis longicornis, assembly GCF_048455015.1. NCBI lineage: Eukaryota > Metazoa > Arthropoda > Arachnida > Ixodida > Ixodidae > Haemaphysalis > Haemaphysalis longicornis. The sequence continues at coordinate 154,356,940 of NW_027526335.1, read as the reverse complement.
CGAAGGTATCAGCTGGTGGTAATTTTGTCACTTGTAGTCTCTCCCTTTTTTTTTCAAGTGTTTGGGACAAGTATCTTGAGTATCTTGAGAAGCGGTTTTCAAGTATCTTGAGAAGCGGTAATACTGAGCGACGTCTTGAAATGTGACGAGGGGAAGGAAACTATTTTCTCCGAGGCCTGGGAGGAAAATGCGTAGGCTTGCTGACTAACAAAGGCACTGCGTTGCCGATTGAGCTCGGGGAACACATGCGCATTGGTTTCCGAAGCTAATACGTAGCCTCAGCGACAGAGATGATGCTTCAGGATAATGTAAATATCAAAGAAGCTGCGAATTGTACGAGGATGCTAATTTTCTAAAGTTTAGTACTTTTTCTTTTGAAAAGATATTAAACAAACTCTTAAAAGTGCAAATGTTTGAACTAATCAGGCCATTCGCAAGGAAATCACCTGGAGCTATTATAACCGCCTGGTGTCGGATGCTGGCTAGTGAAAACGATTTGGCGATATTGCGTCATTGAATGATTTGACGACATGTTCGTTAAGATGTGTTTAAAGGTTTTGATAACAATACAATGAATCTATTTCTCAGGGCGTAGTGACTAACGCGCTCCCGCCGCTTGAAAGGTTTCAGTGCGCATCGACACACAAATTCACTCTCCCACGTTAAATTCGCACGTAGCGCGCTGACTACTTAATTGATGGAACTACTCTATAGCATTTCTCAATGCGTTATTTCTTCAAGCGGACTTGCCCGTTACCGGAAAATTCACAGTAAGAAGTTAGGCTGTGTCTAGAGGGCCATCCGACGGTACTATAAGCACTCCGCTAAAGCGACGTCCACCGGAGTTCTGATGCCAGAATGCCGCGTCGGGCACTACTTCGCCCTCCATTAACGTAACTTAACGTAGCGTAACGTAACGTAACGTAAACTAGCCTAACATAACCTAAAGAACACAAAAAATTATTTAAAATGCCCACAACTAACCTAAGCCACTAAAATTATAATTAAAACAAAAGATGGTGAAAAATAAAGCAGCGTAGATACGGGCTCGAACCGCCTACCTCAGTAACAGGAATCTACGACAGAACCTCTACACTACAGCGGCATTTTTGTTTGTTTTCCACATGGAATTTATTGCGCTACAGGTCAATGTAGGAAAGGGTATTTACAGCACATATTTACAACTATGTACACACATAATTGGATTGAATACAAGTTAAAAAAAAAAACTAAACACAACGAACAATTATGTACATTTCGTTCCAACCGTGGGAAACAGTGAACAGCTATAAAGCAGGGGATACCAGTCAGGGCGAGAATCATATTGGTCGTAGGCATCTTTAAGAATTATGATCGTTTGGCGGAAGTGTGTTCTTGAAGAAACCATCGGCTCGGCGTGTTTATCCAGCCTTCGTGTTTTCTATAAACTATGCAGAGCGATAAGGAAAAAAACCCAATCATATAGCACATCAGCGTCTGCGGGTGATAGGAGATACCTTACACACTGTGGAGTCAATTCCAAGTCCGTCTTAAGAGTTCTTTTGAGGATATCCCAAAAGAGTATGGCATCCTTACAATTTAAGAAGCAGTGCTCAAACGTTTGCGGTACATCACACAGGCGACGTTTACCAAGGCACAAAAATGTTCTTGTTGTGCAGCCACGTCTTAACAGGGAAAGTGTCAGTGTACAGTTTGAAGAAGAACGTTTTTCTTGAGGGAGAAAACGGCATTTCACGGACACGTAAGAGCACATCTTGTCCAGACAAGTTACAATAAACAGTTCTATACCGTGGTGTTAGGGAAAGCATAAAAATTATGTCTCTGTACAGTTAAACACGAGACAGAGTGAACATGCAATCTGGGGAAAACAAAGTAGCAAAACCGTATTGAAGTGTACACTTCATGCACAAACACCCCCGTACAAGGTCTGGGCGAAAATGATGATGAAACAAGATCAGGCAAAACATCAGCGAGGTTAGCGTGCAAAAAAGCGGGAATGATAGGGTGAGTTGAGTCCTGAAATAAAGACCCGCGAAACTTTTCGCTTGACAAAAAGATCGGTAGGGCCAGACCGCCAGCGCGTAGTGTCTAAAAAGGTTGTCACACCCCATTGGCTCCATGGTAGACGAGCACACAAATGTTGCGAAAACCCGATGGAACTGCTGTATGTGACTCCGAGTGCAATGAAGAATTTGTCTTCATTAGGCCAATTTTGATTCTAAGAACATGTAACATGCCTGGGCCCTCCCAAAAAATGCCCGCGTATCTGCTCCTTTCGTTGCAAATGCCGTCAAAAGACGATAGTCTTTATCGGCTTTTGCGAAGTAAATGCCTCCCTTCGCTTTCCCGCTCAGCTCTCATGTTGTTCCTCTTGCGTCGCGCTCCTCCCAAGGTAAAGACCTCAAAGGTTTGCTTAAATCATTTTAAATTTCCCGCGTTCCACTGCTCCAAATTGGGTGTCTCGATGCGAACGCTGCCGTACGGCGAAGACGCGTGTTAATCGAGGCGCCCTACGTCAACGTTTATAGAACCGCGTTTCCCTACTCCACGTGCGTTGCAAGCTATCTGCAAGCTATCGTGGAACCTATCTAGTGGAACCTTGCGTAAACGTTGCCGGTTGATTTCTTAAAATGGCGCCAGAAGCTATAGTGGCGCGGGCGACAGCAGGCGACGGCGGAGTGAATTCTTTTTCTGCAGTTGATGAAGTATTTAATTTCGCAAAAGTCAAGCATGTTTAATTTTTTTTTATAAAGTAACACTGCAAATATCACTTCTGTATTGATTTGTTGTCTCATATTTGCGTAATGTCTTGTTCTTCTTCAGCAATGTTGACAAGTATGAACATTACACCGGACATAGACGGGTAGATTTTGATGTGACTATATAAGACTATTGCGCAGGCATTTTTTTGCTTTGGCCGGGTGGCTGAATCGAGTCACAGACAGACAGACGGACAGACAGACATACAGACAGACCAAAATTTCTGGGTTTAAGTAGCCCAAGAAAGACTATCGTCTTTAAAAATCGGCAGGTTATTCGGAACGAAACGCTGAGAATGACTACGAAGAGCCCCAGTGCACCCCCGCGAATAGTGAATGCTGTGTCGGTAGGAGTCTATTTAGGCGGTACACAGGACCATTGGGTGCCGGCATGCTCTGTTGGTGTTAGTGCCCATAAGTTGAACCAAAGTCCAGAGCTCTTCAAAAGGTTCACTTCAGCACCAGAAGCTAACCCGAATTCGTTTGTCATAGAAATAACCTTATCGATACTTTGTTTATCACTACGGAAAAAGATCAAGTTGTCGGCATACACAAGTATAGTTTGAGTTCGGTCCCGGGAATAATAAAACCCCGAATGCTACTTCATTGGAGCACACTGCTACATAAGGCTATAAGTAAAGTGAAAAAAGTAAAGGCGATAGCGGGCAACCTTGCTTTACTGACGGATGTGTTGGTACAGGCTTCGAAAAGTGACTATTAACAATTAGGCGGGTAGAGCAGTTGCTATAACAGAGGCGCACTCCCTTGGAAACGGCCGAACAAACGTTGGCCCACCGTAATACTTTACAAAAATGACTGGGAAACACGTTCAAACGCTTTTGAAAGATCTATTTGCAGTAAAGCCAACTGCTCATTGGGATCTTAAGGGCTGTTTGTCCAATGTGTAAATTGGGCTGTATTGATCGGTCGCGCTGTTCACACGCTTGTTGATGCTGGCCAATGAGTATGGGCAAGGCAAACTGCAGACGCTTAGATAATATCTTCGCGAATATTTTGTAGTCAGCATTTGTCAGTGATTTGCCTGTAGCTATTCATAGATCGCTATTTTTCACGGTCTTTACTTTTGTGAATTACTACTGGATGGCTTTGCGTGAGTGAAGGCGGAATAGAATTTGCATCCGTACAGCAGTCAAAAATTAGAAAAAGAACTGGACATAAAATAGACCCAAAAGCCTTATAAAAAACCTCCTGGCCGTCCATCGGGGACAGGCATTTTGGAGACCGGAAGCTGAAGGACTGTGGCCTCTATCTCTTCTAGCCTAATTGGGCCACTAACAATGAAACTGTCGCCATCTGTCAATGGCTCCACTAGTGAGGCAAAATATCCCAAAAAGTCACTATCAATAGGTTCAGAAGCATCGCTGAATAGTTCCTTATAATAATTTGGAATCCAGATATAATCACTTCCATGCTAGTTAAAACAACACCATTTGAATTTATGTCCAGGATAAGCGTGGTAAAGCTCGTCAAGTATTTCCTGGCGTGTCGGATTCCCGCAGTGCATGGCACCATTGTTCCGGGACCGAACACGTGCAACCCGATATCGGTGCGCATCAAACTTCTCAAGCTGACATTTTACAGTAGCAAAGTCTCCCAGACAAGTGCCAGACACTTCGCTCTTAATTTCGTAGAAGTTACACAGGCTTTTAAGCAATGGTTTGCTTGAAGAGAGCATTAATCCAACCGCAACAAATTTCTACGCCCCAAACTTCCTGCTTGCACGGCTCCCACGATAAAAATAAAGGGAAGTGCAAGGAAAGGCATGCTTGAAATGTTTCCCGCACACGGCCCCAAAAGCCCTCGCCCCTTAATTCAGACGAAGTAAGCTTCCAGAGAGCCCATTGCGGTTTCAAAGTACTGCGACCACCTCCGCCCAGTCTCACAATGACAAGACAGTGGTCCGAGAAAGAAATGGGTTGGGTTTGACTTCATATGCAGGACGGTCGGAAAGGAGCGCAATTGAAATGTAAATCCTGTGAAGGCCAGCATGTAAATGCCCTTGAAAATGTGTATAGAAACAAGCCTGCTTGGACTTACGAAAGGTCTGCAGTTTGTACATAAATAAATAAATAAATAAATTGTAGTGCGAAAGACGAGCAAGTGGCGCGCAGCCACCATGCGAGAACTCACGAACAACTGATTTGCTATGCGGCCCCAACAACAGTCAGCATTGTCCTTGTGGTTGGCGTATGCCCGCTCAAGGGGATTGACCACCCGGATTGTACAGATGACGACGAGGCAACAGGGTGAGCCACCGCAGCGGCATCGTCATCGGCATGAAGCTCGTGGAGGGCTCGAGACCTTCTGCCGGCTGGGCCACCGATCCGTTTGCCACTTCTGTCAAGGCTTCCTTCCGCTGTCAAGGCAATAAACCCGCCTTACAAAATAAATAAATAAATAAATAAATAAATAAATAAATAAATAAATAAATAAATAAATAAATAAATAAATAAATAAATAAATAAATAAATAAATAAATAAATAAAAACAAATAAATGGGCCGCTCTTCCTTGTAGCCCAGCGTCCACTAGCCCAAAAACCGAAATGACAGCCAACAAAACCAAAGCGCTCCCATCCTTAGATGATAGAGGTTGGGCGCAATCATATGGTTCACAGACGCAATCACAGTTGATTCATTGTAGGGTTTAACGCGGCGACGCAACGCAGGCGATGAGGCGCACTGTAGTGGAAGGCTCCGGATTAATTTTGACCACCTGGGGATCTTTAACGTGCGCCGAAATCTCGTACACACGGGCGTTTTCGCTTTTCGCCTCCATCAGAAAAGCGGCCGCCGCGGCCGGGAATCGAACCCGCGACCTCGTGCTTAGTAGCACAATGCAATCAGAGTCACCCATGAATACAACAGCACGCTCACAAATAATAAACTGATCGAAATTATTAGAAAAATGGCTCGTTGGCCATTATCATTGAACGCATAAACATTGAGTTGTCGCCACGGCACACCGCACAGCAAGAAATCGCAGCATCTGAACCGCCCTTCTACATCTACCCGATATGTGAGGGCAGAGTACGGTAATTCCTTTTTTAGAAGCAAGAGACAACCCCCTGAAAGGCACAACTGAATGTGTGACAATTACCTCGTGATCAGAAAGGTAAGGCCGCAAAGCTCTTTCAATCACATCATCATTCCCTATAGTTTCGTCTCGTGTACTGCAATGAAGTGCAAGTCAGTTCGGCAAAGCAGTCGGCGGAGTGGTATCTGTTTCTGCCCGGAACGTAAACCGTTTATACTTAGTGCTGCGAAGCTTAATTTGTGGTAAATCACTGTGGAGCGGATGGGAGTTTCAATGTCCATTTGATCTCTCGCGGAACTGGTAGGAGGTGAATCATTCGAACTGACCCCGGACGGTATGCACCTGCTTGCTTTTCATTATGACAGTTTGAACGTTTCATAGGCTGCCAGGTTGACGCCTTTGGTTTCATCTATACGGGGAGTGGGCATGTTGCCATAGAAGCTGCGTTGCGCTGACTGTCATCGTTTGAAGGGCAAAAAGTCGCAATATTCAGCGATTGAAAGTCAGCTCTTCGCCTCTTGCAGCGGGGTATACCCGTGGAAAAGACCTGTCAGCGATCCCTAGTTCTACTAAAGCGGCTCAAGCATGAAGGCTTCACCGTGCAATTCCAGTGAATCCCGTCGCACGTCGGTGTGTGTAGCGGGAAACGAACATGCTGGCAGCCTAGACAAGGAATCCTCATCATTTTCAAGAGTTGTGCAAGCGTGGGGCGATATTTAACGGATACAGAAACAGAGCGTTCGCGAGCACTTTAGGCAGCTGTGGCGACCAGTACTTCAACCAGTCGTGACGAAAGGCGTGAACAGAGCCGAAGTCTGTCTGCTCCACCGAGTAAGAAGAGACTCAGCCCATACACCAGCTTGGCTACATAAACTCAACATTGTTTCATCCCCTTTGTGCGCTATTAATCACTACATTATGAACTGCTCCAAAACCAACTTTGAGCGGACGCACTTTTTCCGTGATCTCCAGAAGCTAGGAGTGCCCCATGCTACATCGGAGGACATTATCGTTTTTAGGGACAACTGGATTGTGCGAAGTGAGGTGCCTTGTCTACTGCTGGTATTCTTACAGCGTACAGGACTAAGTGAGGTGTGAAGACATTGTGTGCCTGATAAAATAGGACTAATTGAGGTGTGGTGACATTGCGTGTCAATGATATAGTATTGGGGACGATTAGGCGGAACAATTACCGGCCGTTATACAAGGTTAAGTCCGCCTCACCTAACAATACATACATACATACTGCTACTACTATTACTTAATTTTGCCGGAAGGTGCAGTTGCGACGCCACCAGATAATTAATAATTCACGCGTGGATTGCCGCGTGAATCTTTCCGCCATAAGCTAATTGCCGGAAAAGATCGTTAAGTTATCGAGTGGTAATCTATGAGCGTACTTGCGTAACTGCGAAGCCCGCATCCTTGCACCCGCGCGAAGCGTTGCCAATTTTCTAATGGGGAAATAATTTTATCTGGACAGCCTCCGACGTAGTTCTTAATAACGTCTTCGTAGTACAATAGAATCTCGATAAAAGGAGATCACTTAAACGAAATGGCCGCTTAAACGGAACAGTAGCCTGTAAGTTGGTTGGTTTTGTATTCAGATAACGTAAAAAAAAAAAACTTTCGGTATTCGGAAATAAAATTTCGGCGTCTCCGTGCAAACGGAACCGAAAATAGAACTCCTTGTCAGACCCACTGCCATGAGCATCAACTTTTTTCGGTTCCGCCTGTTTCATTTTTTAGCCTTGTTGACCTCGTAAACCTCGTCTCGTTATTAGCCAGCCGTGTTAACTCGACGAATGCAACATCGCAGTTCCTGTTCTCGTCGTTCGGCCTCGAATCAAGTCGCAGAGGTTACACGGCTTAGCTCCGGCCGCCTGGTTCGTGCCATCGTGGGGCTATTCGTGCTCCATTAGCACGTTGCCGTCTTTTAAATTGAGTGGCTCGTCAGCACTCGCGAAGTTGTGACCTCTAGCCTCCGTTGTTTCAATGGCGGCTCAGAAGGGTGCACACCATGCGCTTACGTTAGACAAAAAGATGGACATCATTCTTGACTTCGAAAGCGGGTCTTACACGAAGACGGCGCTCGCGACGAAGCGCGGTGTTCGAAAAGCAGCATAGAGAGAATCCCGCATGACAAGGAGAATCTACTGGATGCCTTTAAAACTTTGCGATTCGCACCAAAGGAAGCGTCTGCGATGAAGAGGTGGACGAGGAGGATGGGCCGGAAGATGAATATGAAGAGATTGCTACCGTAGAACACACCATACTTCAAGGAGCACAGTCAGTGTGCAGCATCTAAGAGATTTTTTTCAGAAGGATCGCGAGGATCTGAAACATATATAGTCCAAAGCTTAACTGCTGTGGAAAAACTATTCTGAAGATGCGGCTGCAAGGACTAAAAAAATTGACGCATTTTTAAGTGCACAGTGACGGTAATTGTCGGCAAATAAACTTTGTGACTGCTGCGCGTAAACCTCTTGTAGTGTTATTTCTTTGTGAAAAACTATCATCTACATTCATCTTCTAGTGCTCAGAGTTCTATGAAATGGTACTAAGTGTGTGTACGCACATAACTTTGCACTTTTGCACATCTCTCCCAGTAAACGGAACTCCTGTTAAATGGAACCAGTTGTTTCGGCCCCTTGAAGCTCCGCCGAGTGTAGTGTTGGGCGATTTGGTGATTCATCTTAACAGAAACAAAGGCCTAAGCTGAGGCACACAGGGCGAGCGCTAACTACCAACTGTGGGCTTCCGACTTCCATTTACGGAACTGACGGAACTGACTTGCGTGTATCGAGAATCTACTGTATTGGTACCTTTGAGGACTGTGCCTAGCTGTTCCCCCCTTCCGCCCCCCTTCTGCCCACCCCCACCCGTGACCAGAGAAAAACTTGCACAATTCTTGAATAAAGAGCACTCCCCGCCGGACCACACGAATAGCCTAAGCAACACCGTGTATCTGGACGCGTAATACGCCCGAAATGTTCCAAACGCGGTGTTCGCCCACTCACTGTTAACAAAAAAGCTCGTAAAGGGGTAGTACGGCTGTATTAACTAGGTAACTCCTTACAAACCTTACTACCCCCAGAACGGTACGTAGGTCCTGCCACTAAGTGTGGAACCATTACTAGTGTAGACCATGCACTCAGTAACTGCTGCTTGCTTGATACTAACATTCACTGACTAACAAAATCAGAGCAACAAAATGGCTATTCAGAGGCCATGGCTACAATCATGGGGGAACAAATAACCCGACGGAGGGATATGCGAAGCCGAACTTTTGGTGTCTCGAATGAGTTGGGATAGCGCAGGATAAAGGGACTTGGAAATCTATGTGGCAGGCCTTCGTCCAGCACTGAAAATCTACACTAATGACGATTATAAAAATAAATAGCAGGGCTAGACATTTTTTTTTTGTTCCTTATACTGATAGACCAACATTGGTTTTTCTTAGTTGGAAGGTTAGCGTGACACGTGCCGGTCGTAAAATACGAGCCTCACCTCCCGTTGTACAAGTTGGAACAAGTCACGCATTCCGAAACGTATGGTGTGCCACAACTGTAACCCTGACTTCATACTCGTGCATACGCTTTATCCACGGATTTTACTGGGCCCTTGAGCCATTTTTTTCTTGGCTTCCTAACATCGTGTATACTCAGGGCCGGTGCGGTAAGCGGACTCTCCGGCTAACGGAGTGCGATATCATCTCCGCATAACGCTGCCGAAGCTATTCGGCTTCAGAAATCCGCTCCGATGACCCTGATCTAATCGGACATGTTATCGCGACCAACGTTGATCTCGTCAGCATAATTGGCGGTCACGGCCAGGCGCCAAGTCTCACGCGGCAAAGACGTCGTAGAAGTCGCCTATACTGCAACGCTGCCCCTGAACCACTCTGACCGGATGGGACTGCATCTTATCTCCGCTGCATCATTGGCAGCCACCCCATGACGCGAAGTGTGACGCGGCACAGCCGTCATGCAAGCGGCCGGGAGACTGGGGCGCCGTTCGCCATCTTCGCTCCCGAAATTTCATCCGCACTGCTATGACTGGGGTTGTTTGAAAATATCAAATAAAATCTCCCGATGAAAACTCCTTTTAATAAGCAGCAGCTGTGCACTCTAAGAAAATTAAAGCCGTTCCACTAAACGTGTAAGTCGTCGGAAGTTATTTCAAGAAAACGTGTTGCTGGGCGTGTTGGTTTAGGTTTACGAACATACTGAGTGGCGCAAATACACGACACACAAGAAAGAAGACAGGGACTTCTTTCTTGTCTTCTTTTGTCTTCTTTCTTTCTTGTGTGTTGTGTATTTGCGCCACTTAGTATGTCGAAAGTGCAGAGCAGTCATTCGCCATCATGGGCTGTAGCGCCGTTATTCGCTCACTGCTACCACCCAATGCGATTCAAATTTCCCGCCTCCACAGTGCTCGTGCGCCTCCTGCCTATTTGGGCTTGCTTCTTTTTGTGCTTGCTTTTTCACCCGCACGGGAGGCATTGCCCTGCCACTTTTTTTCGCTTGCTATCATAAAACCCAACCCAAGGAGCGTTCCTAACTAAATGAACGCAGGCGCTGATGGTTAATTACGTATATTGTTATGTTGTTCATAAGCTGTATATCTCGACCAAGAGACCCCCGCCCCCCTTATGTAATACACTCGGGCCTTTAAGGGGGAAATAAATGAAATAAATAAATGAAATGTACCTGCAGTTTTCTTCCCGCTAAACAACGGGGAGATGTATGACCAGCGTCAGCGGTTCACGAGTTTCGAACGCTTATGACTATATAAACCGCTCGGCTTTTCAAGCCTCTGGGTTACGCCGCGACGAAAGGCGCTACGACGGAACGCTCTGTGGCTCTACTTGGGTCCAGCGAACGAGCAACGACGACATGGCGAGCCCCTAAAGTGTGCTGCACTTAAAAAACAGCGCACACTCATGAGCCGGTGGACTAACGCTCAAGGTATGGCGTCGCTTAATTGGCGAAAGCGTAGCTTTCACTGTGCTAATATTTTCTGGGATTTTGTTTTAAAATATGACGCGCAGGGCGTTGCTAAACAACGCGCTATCACTCTGGAAACGCGCGGTTCGCATCTACGCAAACTTTAAAAAACGACTGGCGTGACGGTAGCGCTAGCATTGCTTGCTGCATAGTTATTATATACCAACAATAGGCCGGTCCTTTGAGTATCAAAGTGCTTACAGAGCAACAAGTAGGGACGTTAGGCGGAAGAAAAAAAATCGGCAACCTTAGCAATTGAGATACGAAGACTGAGGAAACAGCGAAGCTGGTGGTCTTGACTAGCATTAACTTGGCTTTTCTTAGGTGCGCCCCTTTCTTTAGGAGAAAGATGGTTAAAAAGCGAAGTTTTCTCCATGCACACTGAGATGAGTCAAAGTGCGCAATCCAACCTCCTAAAGTCGAAAACTTAAACTGCCAAAGTGCACTTTTAGGTCAGCCAAAGTACAGGGCCAATTCCCGCGCGACGAACCCAAACGAAATGCTGTGCGCCCCGATAGCAATCTTTATTAGATGCGAAGCATCTCATGCTCGGGGCTGTGTCCCTCCCTCCCTCGTGGTCGTTGTCCGCCGTCCGCACTCTACTGCGCATGCGCGTCTCTTCAGCCCCGTCAGCGTTTGGGCTGACGTCAGCGCAGTCCACTATAAAAAGAAATAGTTAGGTGGCGCCCGGTTTCGATCCCACGACTCTCTGGCCGCAACGGGAGGTACGTGGCGCTCTTCGCACTGCGCTACAAACCGAGACGGGAACATGTGCTACGAACGCGCCTTATGTCCTTCACTCATTCAAACTACGTCAAGAAGCTACTGATACAACGAAGGCACGCGAAGCTGAAAGTCAACGGAAACGACGAACTGAAAACTAAGGGGAACTTCAGTCGACCCCATGGATGCTTCGCATACTACTCAGGGTTCCCCTACGGGAAGATGGTGTAATTTTTTTCTTTATTGCATGGGAGAATACGCTCAAAGAAGACAGTACGAGGGCACTAAATAGTCAAGCAAACAAGACAATACACTAAGGTAATGACGAGCATAAATACATCAAAATGCAGGCACACCCACAAGTGTTCAAAAAAGGGAACCAGTCAGGAGGTTGGTCGAAAGAATTATACACACTATGTACAAACCCCACAGTTACTCGGTAAATCGGATAGGCGCGGGTTTCATGACGTGAAGGAGCCAGGTTCGAACCCCACCACGGGAAGCGTTTACTTTTTTTTTCTTTCCAATTGGATGCACATGTTATTGTTCCCAGCCGAAGGGCTATCCCGTACACTTGCAATTGTTCCTGTCGTGCGTTGTTCGTATCCATCTTTTGACATCAAATTTCCTTATATCATACCTCCACCCGGTTATCTGTCTTCCCCTACGCCTATAGTCTCGTCCCTCGGTGTCCCACAGTGGTAATTCGCCGGTTCAAGGTTTTCCACACTCTTTCTCAGCCCTGCTCCACTTGTCTCGAGCGTGGGTGTCTTCAACCAAATTTTCCTCTTGAATCCCGTAACATTGCTTGACGCTACCCTTCTTATTTCTGCGTCCCATCGGGCCGAGCTCAGGTGTCTTTCGAAGCGCTTGGTAAGACCCCAAGCTTTTGCCCCATAATACGCGGCATCCCATGTAGTACGCCTTGCTTTTAAACCGTTCTTTTTGTCCCAGCGGTATAGTGCGGCTCATTAGCACTGGCCAAATGCACATACTGGTTCTACGCCTTATTTCCTTCGAATAATAATTTTCTACTTTTAAACCTCCCAATTAAGCCACAAATGAGACTTCAGAACATTCGCTTCGTAGCCTCTATGAGGAAATAGAATTAAAAACATAACAGGAAGGAAGAAACTAAGCAATGAAATAAAACGCATTTGCGGCTTTGTAAAACCCCCGATTTCTCAGCGCACCACAGCGACACCCTCAAGATGGAAATCAATGCAAGAGAGAGAGAGAGAGAGAGAGAGAGAGAGAGAGAGAGAGAGAGAGAGAGAGAGAGAGAGAAATAGATAGATAGATAGATAGATAGATAGATAGATAGATAGATAGATAGATAGATAGATAGATAGATAGATAGATAGATTGAATAGATAGATAGATTGAATAGATAGATAGATTGAATAGATAGATAGATAGATAGATAGATAGATAGATAGATAGATAGATAGATAGATAGATAGATAGATAGATAGATAGATAGATAGATAGATAGATAGATAGATAGATAGATAGATAGATGGATAGATGGATAGATAGATAGATGGATAGATAGATAGATAGATAGATAGATAGATAGATAGATAGATAGATAGATAGATAGATAGATAGATAGATAGATAGATAGATAGATAGATAGATAGATAGATAGATAGATAGATAGATAGATAGATAGATAGATAGATAGATAGATTGAGCTTTTATGTGGACAGGAGATCCCTACAGTGAAACGAAAATAGATTGTCCGCATCTGTGCATTTTAATGTTCTTCTCACCAACAACAAATATAGTAATTGTATATACTCCCTCCTACACCACGCAGTTTTGAATCCGACTGTGGGGTGAAGTTATACGCGTTTGGTTTGAGTTTAGTTTAGTTTGAGTTCAGTACAGTCCTCGAATTACGTACAGTCTACAAAAAAAGCTTGGGCAGAAAGGACTGGCAGAAGTAAAAGCGTGTATTGGAAAAGTGCCCGTTTCCCTTTCACCGGGTGTTCTTTTATCGGCGGTCTTTTCCCAAGCGGCCTGCTCTCGCGTTTAGGTTTTCCCAGCACGTACCGCTTATGCGAAAGGACGTTCTCGCGTCAAGCCTGTGCGCTTAAATTAGATCGTCCCAAACGTAATAGGAACGTTTCTTTCCCTTTTTGGTTCAATGTTCCCCTTTTTATAACCCATTCGACCTCCATTACAGGCTAACCGTAATCAACGTACGGATGGAACGCAGATGGTATATAAAAAAGTGGGCCCAACAGCGTTAGTTTTTCAGAGCAGTTCCTTTAGTAATCATCGAGTGGTTTCTTGTTACGCAAACATTTAGGTCGAGGAAGTTGTAAAGTATTACACTGCAGCTTAGTATATCCTTTTTAACGTACAGCGCGCGTTTTTTATGTTAAGGTATTTCATTAGTTGACTGCGGTGCACGAAAACCATGAGGCGCAAGCATAATTCTGATGGTGTGTGGTGCGATTAAAAAACAGTAACAAACTAAATGAGTTAAATTGTCGAATACACAAGCCCATACTGGCGTTTAGCGTAACCGAATCATACATCGGAACATGCGAGAGCCTGCGAGATCGTTGCTGCACGTTGCGTAAAAACACTCACTCGCCGTGCTCGAGGATTGATACCGCCAACTCCAAGAAGCATTGCGCGCAGAGCTTACATTTACTGCGCTACTTTTATTAAACTATCCAAGATTAGCACAGGAAAACAATCAAGCGCTACGCAGGAGCAAGTGCCGCAATTCAAATCAATTGGAAATATCAGCAATATTTTATGATTAAAGACTCAATCGCTCAAGCTGACTAAGAGCAGCTTGAGACGAAATCTGGAATTTCTCAGGCGAGTGGCATGTTAGGGATAGACATCCGACACTTCGCACTATGCAAACCCAGTAATTAGAGGCCTTCCGAATCGTCTGATCACACCCACTATACGTGGCAGGTAATTGAGAGCCCTTCGGAATGACTTCTTTTAGCTTCTGTGAAGTTTTTAATATCGTTAAAACTTGAAAAAGACAGATGTGCCTGGTTTACACATTTTTCGCTTCTTTTAGATGCACCGCATTCTACCCACACATGATTACCGGCCATTTAACTAAGCCTTTAAAGAGGGTCCGGACATCACTGCGAGACCACTCAACTAGAATAAATAAGCCGCTCTGGTTTAAAAAATCTGTTTCGCGTGCCATTTTACTATTACAGTTAAACCTGGACGTAACGAAGTTCCAAAAGTTTGCAATTTTTCGTTACGTCCAGGTTTTCGTTACACGCGGGTTTCGAGTTAAGGCTCGCGTGAATGAAGTAGAATGAGACCAGAATGCCACACATCCACGAAAGTGGACTCACACTTTACAGATTTGTTACGCGGCGAAAAACTGCTGGATTCGCGCCCGCTGCTTTCTCACTAGCTTAGCCATTTACACGGCGCTCCAGAGAAGCAAGCTCACTTACCCGCGCACTCACAAACAGAAATTAAGTATCACGTTTGCCTTTTGACACTTTTTTTGTTGTTCCAAACGCGTCTCAAGGACCAAAATTATGCTCAAACGGCACCTTTTCGCAAAATTGCTGCTGTCTTTACACTCAAATTTGTTGCGAGGGTGCTGCTAGCTGGAATACTTCAGCGGGCGGCGAAGGACGATTTTTTAATCAAAGTGCGAAAAACAATGACTGATCAGCTCAGCGAGTTCGTTACATCAATGTTAACCGCCGCAGCGCCTTCGTTGCATAGAGGTCGCAAACACATGGGCTTCTATGGCGGTGGCAATGGGGAATTGAAAGAAATTCGTTAAATCCAGGAATTCGTTTCACAGAGGTTCGTTACATCCAGGTTTAACTGCATATGAGTGGGTGGGCTGTGGTTTCGTGCAAGACGCCTCTATAGGTGGGTTGCATCCCAGCACGAAGCGCGCAAACAAAGCAGCTTCCACGTGTACAGTCCGTGCACAAAAGGTTTAGAAGGAACCGCTGCTTCTGTACGGGTGGCGCATAGTGATCTCGTGCATAACTACCCTGTAAAGCTCCCGAATACCACCCATCCTGTATGAATCATCTGGGCTGTATGACTCCAACAAATATAGTCTCTGTCAAACCACCATGTTCTGTAATCTGATATGCTTGCCGGATGCTGGAGTAGAGGACACACTGTCAAAAACA
>NW_027526335.1:154002577-154341136 GCF_048455015.1 Haemaphysalis longicornis | reverse complement strand
GTAGAGGGAACTTTGTCAGAAACAGAAATGGGAGATTGATAACTCAGTGTAATACGAGAATTGCGCAAATAAACTCAAATAATGTGACAAAAATCTGAAGAAAAGGAACGGGGGGATCGGGGTTGCTGGTGCCGTGCGAGTACACAGATGAGAGCATAGATTGCGCGCAGAGGACTTCAGGTTGGAGTTGGCACGGTCAAAGGGGACTCACCTGTTACATTCCTATGGCACTTCCTACTTAATGACCCACGTACGTAAAAACCATCGTGCCACAATAGGAAAAGCTCTAAATATATATCAGTGTTCACAACGGCCTAGTTTGCTTCTTTTAGAGATGGGACACTTCTGTGCTGAAATAAAAAATAAAACACTTGCTTGCTTGGCAGCTAGCACCGTCTAGCGAAAACTGAACAAACCGAAATGCGTTTCTTGTTTTTTTTTTGTCTCAGTAAAAAAGTGATATATTTATAAAATAAGCAAGCGAGGCTGTTAAGAACATCTGTATGTCTTTGTGAAACTTTTTCTATCGGTAAACGATGGTTTTTAACCCCGTGGGTCACGAATTAGTAAGTCCCCCAGCATCAGGTAAGCCCCCCTTTCAATACGATATAGAAGAAGCTTCATCTTCACGCTTTATTCTTCTTTAACTCGAGATTCAGAAACTGGGTATTGCTTTGAAAGTATTTTTTACTAATGCATTTCGGAAATATAGGTTTTTGTTTTCGTAAATAGAAAAATTGTAATAGTGAGCAGGCCTCGTCTTCACGCTTTATGCTTCTTTAACTCGAGATTCGGAACCTGGGAATTGCTTTGAAAGTATCTTTTTACTAGTGCATCTCTGAAATATTGGTTTTGTTTTCGTAAATAAGAAAATAGTACGAGTGAGCAGCCGTACTAGCGTTGGACATGCAGAAAGCTTAAAAATGGAAAATACAAACAAACAAACAAACAAACAAACAAACAAACAAACAAACAAACAAACAAACAAACAAACAAACAAACAAACAAACAAACAAACAAACAAACAAACAAACAAACAAACAAACAAACAAACAAACAAACAAACAAACAAACAAACAAACAAACAAACAAACAAACAAACAAACAAGCAAACAAACAAACAAACGGTACTAAAAACAAAGGACGTTAGGAACAGACGCGATGTTCCGGTATCTCCTTTCGTTCTGTAACTCATTCCTCACTCTGTTTGGCTGTTCTCTTTGGAACGCAGAGGTTGAAGTCACTTGTAAAAAAAATTCGCACGTCGTTTGTGAAATTTTTCGTATGGACTAAGAATTCTTGCTAATTACGAGGACAAGACAACACTGCAATGAACAGACGCCGACTGGCTAAGTTCTCTCTTTTTTGCAGTTAAATCGTATCCGGGTGTGATCGTCGCGGAATAAAGGGCAGTGAGGTACGCCATTTATTGTTACATTTGACTTGCAGAGATAGAACGGGTCGGTGGCCTAGGTTATTGTTGTAACAAAGCTTTTATACACTAGCGCCAGTGCCAGTACTTAACCCCTCCGAGGGCAAGTAGCTATAGTATTATAAATTAAATACAAGAAAAAGTTCAGCGCTTTATATCCGGCCCAGCCGCCTATAATTCCTCTACAGGAGGCCGGTTCATCTGTTGAATAGAGCAAATAGGCCTGTAAGCTGATTTGCCGAGGGCAGTAGCCGAAAATAGCTCCCTAATAACAGCTTGCACTGAAGTCAGTGTGGTTGCCATGTTAATGCACCGGGTGCGCAGTGAAAGTCCAGGAACTTATCCGCTGCCCTTGTCTCGAGCAGCGCTGTGCGATATGAAAGCAGTGCACCAGAAAGCGCGGTGGGGATGTCGTGTGCAAGCCATGTATTAATTCGCACCATGATAAGCAGAGCACATATATATGGTTACAAAACAACGACAAGGTAGGCAGCGGCGCACGGCGCAATAAAAGCCAGAGTGAAGACGACGACGTACTGAAGGTAGCATAGCCTCAGTTGGCTCGTGCCAGCACCGCCGCTCATCAAATCATCGCTTCATCAGCCATGGTTCGTGCATTTCATCCTCCCTCCGCGTAACGATATGCCCCGTTTGTGATTTGTTTGGGAGAAGTTGTAACGTCATATCATAGCCACAGGAAAAGCATTAGCAGTTAGCTTATTTTGCTACAGTTTCGGCAGTGGAGTAAGCCAAGCGTGTCGCACAAAGTGATGGGCTAAGCGAAGGACATATAAAAGGGAAAGGGCCATAGAGGTTTCAAAAATGAACCGTTTACTACACAAGTAACGCCCTCAGGTCCCTCGCCCGTATTTGTACGTATACTACGCAGACCTGGTAGAAAGCAGACGCACGCACGTTTGCGAGTGCAGGCTGCCTCGGAGATCGTCTGCGCTGCACGCCCATTCTTATCTGCGTGCTCTCTTGCGCATGGACGTCTTTCTATTCCCGTGAATCCACAGGTGCATGTTTTCCCCCCTGTGGGGAAATACTGTGCAAGCATCGTTGTCGGTAGTTTCCATGCTGTTATCCAAACTGCGCTGCGTCTCTGCCCTTCGAACTTAGAGTTCTTTTTCTCGTCCCAACTTGTCCTCGATCGGCTGCTTCCGTAGCAGTCGATGTTCTTTCGCGGCCCGAGCAGAAATGATTGCCCATCCAGCTGATTTTCTTTCGTTTACTCTAGAAACAACTTTCTCCCATTATAATTCGTCTCACTAATTTTTTCTCTCTTCGGCCAGTTAATGGCTTTATGCCAGAGAGTTACGGTCCGCTATCTATTCTCCCCCCAAAACCCAAACAGCGAGAGAGTATATCGCGAGAAGGAGATGATCGTATGTGCTGTGTTTTTTTTTCCTTTTTTTTTTCATGGCGCCATTTTGCCACAGGGCATAAGAACGCGAAGAGACTATGTGCAAGATAGGTACGGCATAAAAAAAAGAAAAAAACAGACATGATCTGGGTGGGTATTCTAGCCAGTACTTCCACTGCTTCTGAGGTATAAAAGTTTACCGGATTTGCAGGTAATGAAGTGGGCTGACTACAGTCTAGTGACGTAAAAAGAGAGGCCGGGGTGCTGACGTTGTTATTCGACGCAGTCAAGGAAGTACTTGCAAGAAATGCACAGTGAGCGCATCGTACTAGGTCTTCAGCCAAAAGAGAAAAACGTACGGTTTTTCCCCCTAAAGCCTGATTTTCCTTTTTAGAAAAAAAAAAAGAAAACTTATGTGCCATTCCACTTCGTGGAGGCAGATGACCATAGAATCTCTTTAGCACACGGCATACGGGTGACACAAAATTTACGTCATAGGTACCTGTGAATTTTATTTCTCTTGAGCGATGGCAGAGTCTCTAAGGAAGACGCATATGTACACGAGCGAACTTTTATTTTGAATGTGGTGATCTTGAAAATGGTGCATACTGACGACTAATCCAATCAAAATACATATCCCAGTGTTGAATCGTACAAGCTTTAGGTCGTAGTCATGCTTTGACATTGGGGATAATGTAGTGCGTAATGTTACTAGCAAACTCAAGGCGCATATCCAAGTGTTGAGACATATTAGAACTTGAGGTCCAGTTTATGTTTCGAACGGCGAGCGGCTCTTGTATTGACCGCATGCTAACAGCACACACACACACCGTAAGTATTTTTTAACATCCTGCGCTATCGAAAATCTCCCGCTTAAAAAACGCGCTGTGAATATTATTACTTGAAAACTCAAGGCGCATATCCAATGTTGAGACATATTAGAACTTCAGGTCCAGTTCATGTTTCGAACGCGTTAAAGATCCCCAGGTGGTCAAAATTAATCCGGAGCCCTCCACTACGGCGCGCCTCATCGCCTGCGTTGCGTCGGCGCGTTAAAACCTACAATCAATCAAATCAATCATGTTTCGAACGGCGTGCGGCTTTTGTAGTGACCGCATGCTAACAGCACACACACACCGAAACGGTCATTTTTCAACATTCTGCGCTATAGAAAACCTCGCGCTTAAAAAACGCGCTGAGCCTCGGGGGTTTTCGGTCGCAGACCACTAGCCATATAAGGTCCACTTAAAATGACTGCAATTCAATTTTAACCGCATTGAAGCTAGCGAAAGCGCCCGCGCAGCAGAAGAGGGCGTGGTTGGTGGGGAAGTTCAGTGATCCCGTTAACTTATCACGTGCGAAGCAGGGCATGGCAAGGAAGCAGGTCAGTTATGTATTAACTTAACGCAGAGTTTTATAGCTTACAAAACTCCTTTATTGGATTTATTTCAGGAAAGGAGCGGTTGCAGGTCAACGGGGGAGCCCTTCGTCCTGCAGTGGACTTAAGTAGGCTGTTGATGATGATGATGAGAATGATTGACAGAAGTTAATATTAGACCACCGAGACGCCACGTCAGTTCCTACACTGCAGGAAGAGTTGGCGGCCAAACCGCTTCGGCGGTACGCTACGTACAGAGTGAAAAACTTCGCATAAATACACACAACAAAAGAACACGTGCGACAACCATTTTCTTCCGTCCGAAGAGAGAGAGAGAGACAGAGTATATCGCGAGAAGGAGAGGAACGTATGCGCCGTGTTTTTTCTTTTTTATTATCTTCTATTGTGTGTTTTTCTGCGCTGTTTTTCACTATGAACCAGTACAAACTTGCTCAGTTATGCCATGTTCAGACTACCAACGTAATAGCCATATCGCGGTAAAAAAACGGCGTTTCACGCAGTTCGGTTGGCTGAGACGTCAAATAACGTCATTATTTAAAGATATTACGACAGCTGCGACAACAGTCTGAACCCGGCCTCAGTCGTTTTTATAAGCACCCTACGCAACCACACTGCGTTATTGTTACTTTATCAAAGCGCAAACTCGACTATGGCATGTGCCGCAAGGCCATTCATCGCACCGCAAGTTTTTTGAGCCGCGGGGGAGCAAGTACAGCGGGTGTGACGTCACGCCCCATAATCAGCTGCGGACAGGTGTCGCAGCTGCGGTACCACGCGACTAACTAACGACCCTTAACCGGATTTTAACACAAAAGTGTTTTATTCCCGGATACACGAAGATATCGCTGACGTCATATCTGTCACGGAAGTGACTCCAGTACAACGAAGCAAGCGGCCTGTAAACGGTGCACCCCTGCACACAGGGTCCTCTGGCGGGGAAGCAACCTTTAGTACTCAAGAGAACGTTATACTTAAGGTTGTTCGTTTTCAGGTTTTATATTTTAACACGAAAGTGTTTTGTGCCGGTATAAGACAAGATTTCACTGACGTCATATCCGTCACGGAAATGACGCCGGTACACCTTTGCCGAAGTGAACCGCAAGCAGGACGTCGCCTTCCAAGCACACCCACAAGAGAGCCACCGACCCACAAACCATGCTCAGCTGCAGATTTCACTGCACATTTCACTGTTGTGTTTTCCTCGTTTCTATGACAGCGGAATAAACCAGAGTTTTTTGCCGTTACACGTGGCTAGGCGAGGAGTTAACGGCTGCCTCGCCGGCACTTGGCCGCCCAGACTCGCCATAGATAGTCGTCTGTGTAAGCGCTCCAGCGGCACGATGAATCCAATTATCGTAGCTAGACTAGCGAAACAGAACCTTAGCTCGTCCTAACTAGGTTTACAAGTGTTAAACGTGATTCATTTTTTGGCTTCTTCTTTATGTCGAGGGGATCGCATATATCATCTAGCCGCACGTTAACTCATCCTTTACTCCACTATTCGAATTATATCGCTGCTATTAGCAATCCTATTCCGTTCGTAGCAGGTGGCAAGTGTCACACGTTATATGATATCTCCTCTCTGCTTTTCTCCTGCCCCAAAAAAACTCTAATTCTTGACTAATTTCACAGCGTTTTATTGTTTAGTTTCGTACCAAAGCAGCGACAATGTTCTGTGGTGGTATTGGATAATTAAGAATATAGTATTTTTATCCAGTTCTGCAGAAGTTTAGCTTGAACATTCAGGTGCGTGCCTGCAGCGATGTTGCAAAACGACGCAAAGGCAACGCATTGAGCCAAATTAGTTCAATTACATGCTAGCTCCCCCCGCCTTCTCTTTTTTTTTGTCTGCAACTATTAACCTGGTTTTATTTGGAGGTTTCCTGTGGTTTTTCGTAATTGGTCTTTCCTTTCTTTGATTTCCTGGTTTTTCGAGCGCGGGTTGGTAATTTCCTTAAACGAAATTCTAACATACGCTATTTCACGCAAACGTAAGCGGATGCCAACGCAGCGCGCGGACATTTTTAACGTGTCTGGGAAATAAGCAAACTCCAACGAAGCTGCCGATAACTCAAGCGTCCCCTGAAAGCCAGCCGTCTGCGGAACATTATAAATACTACTTCGACCCGCGTCCTTAGACCATCTTGTCTTCGTACTCGCCGACGTTAACAGAACCGCAAATAGCTTGCGCGTCTATCCGGTCTACAGGGGTTAGCAAACACTACTTTGACCCGACGTATTCAGACAATGGTGTCTCCGTACTTGCCTGACTACGCCATACCGTGTTTTTGCCGTTTGGCATGAAGCGCGAGATTTAAAGACGACATTGCCGTTGGAAACGGTGTAAAGAGCGCTATACCTTACTTCGCCTAAAATAAGCAGTTGAGCAACGCCTTGTAGTAGTTCGTCCTTCTGACAGGGTTGTCCTTACATCAGCATAATTGCTTCCAGGGAACTGAGTGCAAGGGTAAGAGGAAGAACGTGCGACGATGATAAGTTGACTGCCCGCCTACAAATGGGCTTTCGAACCCAAGTGGGCCTGAGCAGTGGCGTACGCAGAATTTTTTGCGGCGCTGGGGGGAGGGGAATAGAGGGAAAAAGAGAACACGAAAGGAGGAAAAGTAAGACTAACAAAACAAGGGAAAAGGAAAGGCGAGAGACTGGAGCTTTTTTTTTTTGCAATGAACCTTTTTCCAGTACCGATCCTCCTAGCGGCCGCCACGCCGAACTAAAATTGGCAGCAATGCACGCCCACAAAAAGTCAAGCTTTCGTAGAACTCGTCCACAAAAAATATCCTGGTACTGTAGCCCTTTCCGCACCAACCGGTCACCCGTGCCTTTCAGTTGAATATCACGGCAGCAGGCGTCGTTCCCGTGACTAATTTCCAGGGGTCGAAGAGCCCCTTTTCTTTACTTTTTTCCATTTTTGTTACTCCCTCACTGGCTTGCATGTGCTTCCAGCGTGGTCAGCGTCAAATGTCTTTGTCCCTTTCCCTAGAAAGCCCTTTCTGTGTGCACGTACGAACCCACTTCGAGCTGTTGAAAGAGAAAAAATAAAAACGCGCAGCGCTGGACAGCATAGCCTCTCCCCAAACTGAAAGCGCTTATGGTCACTAGATCCAACGGGTCATTAGATCCAACGAGTCAGGAGATCCACTAGGTCACGTGATGCTCGAGTCAGAAGATCCAACGAGCCAAGAGATCCAATCGAGTCACTAGATCCAACGCGTCAATAGATCCAACGGGTCAAGAGATCCATCCGAGTCATTAGATCCAACGCATCACTAGATCCAACGAGTCATTAAATCCAGGGAGGAACCGCGCGTGCTTGTATTTCTTGGTATTGGGTGGTCGTTGTGTTTATCGGTTTGCTTTTGTTTACTAGCATTCATGAATAACCCGTTGATTAACTACTTGGACTCTCCAAATGCCTAAGTGTGAAAGCAAGAACGAATTGACTGCAAGATTTTTTCACCATTGAAGTAGTATTGATTTTGTACAGGCCATAATTAGGTTTCAACCGTGAATAAGAAATGCATACTTTTCGAAATTCCAAAAATAAACAGAGGGCATAGGCTCCGTGCAGTCAAGTTTGCCGAGCGAGCGCAGCGCCATCTACCGCGCCTCCGCGCAACACTGGGTAGGCCGAGCCTCACCGTCCTGGCCAGCCGCCTGCTTTACACACTGTGCCCGCGCCCTTGCAAAGGCGTCTATCAAGTGGTTAGGTGCGCTATAAGTGGCTTAAGTATGTGGGATACGCTGCAATGGCGACAGGATGGAGTGTTATCGACTGAGAGGCGTTAAAAGAAACAAAGCCCAAAAGGAAAGCTACCGCCTTCGCTGCCCTGAATCGTCCGAGTTGGGAGGGCTGGTCACAGCCTCACAGGCGGCACATGTCTCCGTGCAATTTTTAGAAAATACAACGGCGATGACTACCAAGCAGATTACATGCTGCTGTCAAAGTAAAGTATATCGGTTTGCCAGCTGTTAATAGTCGCAAGCTTACAATAAATTGGTTGGTTTCTCTGCATCGTGCATGCGTCTTCCGTGGCGTTTATAATGAAAATTCATGCGGCACGTAACACTCAGCCGTATTTTAATTGTAAGAGAACTAATTGATGGCTGCAACATCTCACCCCTTTTTTGGAAAAAATATGATTGTTCTTAAACAAAGTAGCGCCATTTGTTTGAAAATAAGCTGTCAGAAAGTCTAAATACCTACGTCAGTACAAGATATAAAAGCAATGCATGTGGGATTTTCGCACTGCAAATAAATGCTGTTCAATAAAACAAAGTCGTTTTAACGGGGCTCACAACAGCAATATCAGAGAACAATAAAAAATAAACGGAGTTTATGATTATTCTAATATTTGGAGGCCCTGCGTACCCCGTAAAAAGGAAGAGGTAGTCTTAAATCGTTCACGGGCATTTCCTGGCGGGATTGCAGCGAAACCCGTGTACGTTGTGAATGTATTCACGGAAAAGGAGACGGAAGGCACAGAGGTTGAGTCTTCCTTTCGCTCATGAGGCAATACTGCTTCACCTCGTACGCGGAGCAAGAAAACGTGCTTGCTCTGTGATATTGGGGTGGGACGAACTGGCACCAGCGGAAACGAACTGTCAGGGGCGAGGAGCAGGACACATTCTGGGAATGTTTGGCGATAATTCAAGCCATGAAATTGAAAATCGTCGTCAGGTTCGTTTCCCTGCCACAGCGGCCGCTTTTCCGATCAAGGCGAAAAGCGAAAACGCCCGTGTGTTTGAGATTCCGGAAACGTGAAAGATCCCCAGGTAGTCAAAATTAATCCCGATTCCTCCACTACGGCGCGCCTCATAGCCTGTCTGGCGTCGGCGGGTTGAACCGCACAATAAATCAATCGAAAATCACCGCTAGTTCGTTCGCAGTTCTCGATGCTTCGCACCCGCCTGATACACATTGGAGCCCGCGTATTTAAGGTAATTATACTTGCTTTGAAGTCAATGCTTTAGCACGTAGCGCAGCGTACAGACCGCACTACACCCAAACAATCGATCCTGTGAGACGGAGCACCGTACTCACAAAACCACGGTGGTCCGATTTCAAGAATACAAACAAAACGGCTTCTCTCCAATGCTGTGAACAGCTAATTAATTTGTGCTTTCTAGCTGAAACACAAATTCACTGGAAAAAAACAATGTGGAAACGTGAAAACGTGCGCACGAAATGCTCGACCTGGTTCTGGCTACGCTGGGAAGTCAATATCGCTTGACCCCTTCCTCTGTACGCGTAGTCAACAGTTCAGTCCTTCAGTCTATTCCTAGCCCGGTGCGGTAGAATTACTGCCGTATGTTTTAGTTAATATAAAAGTTAAAAATTGCGTATTCTACATTTCATCCGGTGCCGCCAATCAGGAGCGCAACCGAAACACGAGCACGCTGGCGAGCGGCGGCCGACTCAGTATTTTTCTTTCTCCCCGATGGCGGCGCTGGGTGTGGCGGCTCAGTGTCGCCCTCTGTTCACTGCACGACGCCTATAACTAAGTCCTCATGAATTCGCAATTTCAGTAATTCGTTTCAGTCGTTAGCGCTGCTATTCAAAGAACATTTACAAAAAAAGGCAATTACATGAAAGAGAAATGAGGAACGATCCTTAATAAGTAACTACAATTTCAATTGTTTAAAAAGTATGCAAATTACAGACGTCGTTTTTAGAAAAATAGATCCTTGAGCTACTGTCCAAAGACAAAGCAATACAACGCGATTTAGGAACCCTCTTTAGCACACAATTATCGTTTCGAAGAAATTGAATGCACTTATGATTATACCGGGATAAATAAAATATTGATAACATAAAAAATCGGTAATTCATTGAAACTGCTATTTTTTTTCTATGATCGATTCCTGAATAACTTGTTCGTACCGAAATCGCCCTGCACTGGAACGTGCGGGTGCTTAACTGTGCATGTAATGGTGTGTTCATGTACCGAAAAGGCATTGCAGAAATACGCCCAAAACAAGTGTTATTCTTTTTTTGTACCCCAAATTTTGGATTCTGAATCCCGATGAACATTCGCCCCAAAGGTCAGTCTCCTGTCCCTCCCTGAATTCCTCTCAGCACTTGGGAAAGGGGGAGGTGGCGTGCATGGCACCGGCTCCCGCGGGAGCTCGCCTAGAACTTTTGGACTTGGATCTGGCCACCGCTACCATTCGTGTCGCTTAATACGCGCTGCAGCGTCCTCTAGCCGAAGCAACCAATTCAGGAGCTCAGGGCACAGTTTTCCAAGAACGCGCCGAAGCGGAAGACGTGGGCGACCGAGGGATAACAGATGCGAGGGTGAAGGTGAAAAATCCGTCCCCGCGAGTGGACAAATGTTTGAGTAATCCGGTATTTTTCTGTACGGTGCTCTGAACTATCGGATTCGGCGAACAGGGATTTGTTCCCTGGTCGTCAATACGAATGATTTTCCCTGTTTTACTATCTTGCACAAATGTAAATATTCGTGCATAAATTTTGTTGTCATGAAGTTCGTCTTCATAGCCCTCATTTTACTTTGGCAACGAGAAGTCCCCCGAAACTCGGAAAGCCACCCCAACCTGCAGTTGGCGGGCAAGACCGAATTTCAACGAACAATCACTCTGTTATTATTGATCGACTCCCAGCTTTCGTGCTGAAGAATATAACTGGACGGGAACCTAGTTAATTCACAAGAAAAAGTGATATTTCGTACTGACCAAGGAGAGGACTTGGATATGAAAATCCGAACAGTTTGTGCGTCATCAAATATCAAAAGTTACTATTCATACACTTCAAAGGAATATTTCAAAGGCCATGAAGCCTGGGAGAACAAAGTTATAAACTTGAAACTGCGCACAAAGCAAGCTTTTGCCACATCATTGGCTGTGCGGAAGGTTTGTTTATTTTGCCGGAGGCGCCTGCCAAGAATGACGGACCGGCAGCCCGCGCATGCGCAGATCGCTACTGGAAAAAGGTTCATTAACCACCGCAATGCAGATTTTGCGGAAGTTCCACCTATAATAGTTATATTAGCGTAAATGAGATAAGTGGCAGAAAGAAATTCCAAATACTAAAAAATAGGAAAAATATAAAAAAAGATACGGAAAATGGCGAACTGTGTAAAGTTCTGCATTTCCACAATTATGCAGATTTTTTGGAAGTTGCAAAGGTAATCTTAATGAAAGTGTAAGTTGAGATTATTCGTCGAATGAGATTAGTAAAAACTTAAAAATTAGAAAAATACCAAGCAGTAACGGAAAATGGCAAATTGTATTACGCCCTGCATTTCCACAATAATGCAGATTTCGCGAATGTCCCACGTCGAATCGTTATAATAGCGTAAATGGAGACAATTGGTCCGACAGAATTTCGAAAACCCCCCCCAAAAAATGACTAAACACTCACACTCTGAACAAGCGGCATAAGAATGTTACGCATTAGTACACAATTCTCTGAATTTCTGCAGAATTTTTGCAATTAAAAATAAAAATCTTAAGCGTTATGCCTTCCTCTATATTACTTCGCAATTTTTGTTTCATTTCTTCCTCGGTGAACTCGAAAAATGCCTGCTCGTCGTGTTGAGGGCGTACATCGATGCTGTACATAGTTGGTGCGTAGCTGGTGACGCAAACATAATTATCGGTAGTCATTATTCGATTAGAAGGAAAATTAGTGGCCTTCAACGTAGCAATCTTGATGAAATATTGTGTTCTAACGGAATATTTCCGGCACCAAGCAGTCTGATATGCTTGAGAGGCAATTGCATTAAAAGGAAAGTGGCTTCTGTTATTAGCAGCCATACGTGCTGCTGTTTTTTATGCCTGGCAGGCCACAGGCAATTCCAGCGCCATTGACATGTTGGCCGCTACCTGAAACTATAAACTTGTTTTTGCGAGACGTTTTTTGCACTTAATTTTGCCCCCTTGTACAGTGAATCGGGCAAGTCAGTGAGTGGAAGCGCTTTGACAGGCTGGGTAAAAATAAAGACAGACTGCTCTCACGACACTCTGAGAGCAGTTTTCCTTCAGTTTTACGTAAACGACGAAACCGCTTAAGCTCACTGACTAGCCAGGAACACTGTACTGGGTGTGAGAGAAAGTGCAAAAAACTTCTGCCACCTTTTTCCGTGTTCGCATGCGATTAAGAAAGAAACAGATTTTTACTCGGTGTTTTTAGCGCCTGTCGCTTTAAGCGGCCTTTCTTACATCTCTTTCTGCGCCTCGAGGGTAGAAAGTTTCCGGAACTAAGAGCGGTTGTTTGCTTTGTTTAAAGGGACAGACAACCGATTTTTGTCGCGTGTACATTCTCTATCCCAAATGAAAGGGCATCACTTGAAGCACCTTAATGAGAAACGGTTTTGCTAATAACGCCCTAGAAATTTTTAAATCGAAATTTTTAGATCTACGAGCCGTATGTGTAGTCCCAACAATAATGCTGGCAACCATGACATACAGTAGCACGGCCACATACTTTTGTCAGCATGCGAAATGAGCGATAGTTCAAAACTTGTCCCCAGCTTAAAAAAGTGTGAATCTCAGGCTTTCTTATTCCTTCATGTGTTTTTTAATTCAGCAGTACTTTGCACGAAGGCGCCATCTGTTGGGGTGGACGATGGGTAGAATCTGGCATCACGTTGTGGAAGTCGGAAGTTCTATTCTCCCCGGGCGTGTACTTTTTTTTAAGCTGCCGTTGGCGTATTTGGAAACTGAAATAGAATATTTTGGCCGAACAAATGCCCCTGAGTCAGGCAGAATCGTCAAATCTCATTCACTGGGTCTGTTTACTGAACGCTGCTGTTGATTCTGGGCGTGGAAGCTCAGTTAGCCACTCTGAGAGCAACCCAGCGGTTGCGGGCGGCGTTGGGGGCGGCGTGTCTTAAAAAAATTTCAAAATAATGTTTAAAATACATATACAATTTAACCTCATGCAAATACTTGTGTTAAAAGGTTTTCAATAAGTGAATAAACGTTTCAGCAGTTACAGTAGCTGCTAGGTTTGCAGGTAACGTGACCGGGACACATATTGTAGTGTCAAGTTTAGACACTACGAACCGCCACCCTTCCTATTTCAGAAAGTTTGCTGCCAAATTGAAATTATTTCCGCCAATTTGTTTATAAATTGCTTGTGGTTGCCGGGCTATATAAAACGCTGGCTTTCATATGAGCTAGAGAACATATACGCGACAAAAATCGGTTGTCCGTCCCTTTAAAAACCGAATGGCAAGGCATTCTCAAATCAAGTAGTATTTGCACATTTCTATTGTGTCCCCATGCTCGGACTCCAGTACACGCAAGTTTCTTTTGCTGCGAGAAAAAGAACTCATATACAGTTAAACTTGCATCGACCGCAGACATTCACCATCTTCTGTGGTCTTGCCGTGGCCTCCAACGTTCCCGACAGCAAGTATAGTGTGGGACTCAACCCAGGCCGGCCTCCCGACTACAGACGCTGGCTCTTCGGGCCGTATCACCGGAGCCTTTTAGACTTTCTTAGTGAAAACTTCCTGTTTACGTACATTTAAACACACTGGCCTCCACAGTTTTATGCTGCAGAGCAAACTTTCGCAATTAAAAAAAAAACCTTCATATAACGAAGTAGAAAAAAAATTCGAAATTTTTCGTTACATGCAAGTTTTCGTTACATGCAGGTTTCCAGTTAAGGCTAGCGTGAATGTAGTAGAAACGAAGCCAAAGTGCTAGACATAAGTCCGGGTGAGCCCTTCAAGGATTTACTTCACAGTGAAAAACTGCGGGATTTCCGCCTGCTGTGTTCCCACGAGCTTAGTCACTACATGGCTCTCCATAGACGCAAGGTCACTTACGCCCGCATTCACAAACGTAACTTAAGCATCACATTTGCTTTTGACACTTGCAGGTGCCTTAACGCTTTCAGGGACGAAAATTGTGCTGAAGGAATGCCTTTTGGCGTATTTAATGCTCTTTTCCGCACTCAAATTTCGTGAAAGGGTGCTAGCTGGGATACTGTACAGGGTGGCGACGTTGTTCTTTCTCGCCGGCGGAGACGGCATTTAAAATTGCGAGCTTGTGCTGGAAAGACAAACTGGCAGCAGAAATCATCACCTACGAACCGATACCACAGATAGCTGTAGATACGCGCGACTTGACGCCGACAGGCAGGTCTGGCACCTAACCGACACCGTTACCACACGTAGAAACACATGATAGTTTGCGGTGCGGGCAAAATTCGCGAAATTGGTGCATTTCTCCAACCGCTTTTCTATAAAAAGTGCAAACAACACTGTATCGTCAGCGTAGCGAATTCGTTGCATCAAGGTTAACCGTCGCACGCTTTCGTTAAAAGGAGGTCTCAAACACATGGGTTTAAATGGGGCTGGAAATGAGGAATTGAAAAACTTCGTTAAATCCGGGAATTCGTCATATAGAGGTTCGTCACATCCAGGTTTAACTGTACAGTAATACCTCGTTTATTCGAACTCGCATATGTCGTTAAATCGGCTAAGTCGAAATTTTCTGCGGCACCGAACCATTTCCTATACGTCCCATCTATTCGTTGCCCTTTATTTCGATGTATTTTTGGGACAAACTGCGGATATCTCGAAATCTTGATTGAGAGTGGAACGAAAATTTCGCCGCCGCGGACCGTCTGACAAGATTCGCGCGATGCTGCCGCGACTAAGTCCCTCGATTTTTTTTTTTTTTTTTTTGCTGGTTTACCCGCGCATCCCACAAAGCCGATGTTTTCCCCGAATGTGAAGTCTGAGCCTAGAGGCATATCAACTTCGTCAAGCAACCCTGTGACACGTCATGTAACGGTAGAGACATGCGCAGAGGTGCAGTGTATTAGAACATAGAGATGTGTCGTGCGAGAAAAAACCCAATGGAGAGCGCGGGTCCCTTTTGCGATGAGAAAACTTGTATGGAGCGCAGGCGATATAACGTTGAGTGCAGCGGCGGGGGCGATCGGCTCATGCAATGCGTCAAGCAGCTAGGGGACTCCTTATTAGGCCCGAGTGCGACCGCAAATCAGACCAGCATTACGCAGTTCTTTTCTGCCAAGAAAAATTCCAGTGCCACAAAACCCAGCCGGTGAATCTCTCTTGTATGTTTTTTTTCTGTTTCAAACCTTTATGATAAAGCAAGATTGGAAGCAGCTGTTGAAGAGCTTGTAAGTAGTAGCGCCTTTTTTTTTTGCAAAGAACTCGATATTTCATGGAATTTTGCGCCGCTTTGCTTCTCTAAAAAATCCGCTCATCTCGAAATATTTCCCGGTTTTTACAACTTCGATTTAACGAGGTATTACCGCATTTATAGCTCGTTTACCGACGCTTGTGTACCTGCAGACAATTTGGTGAAACACTTACAGCCTTCTCGCTTGGACGCCCCTTTGCAGGATGCAACACACACGCAAATCTGAGGTCGCCATCAGCTAAGGTGTGTTCCCAAGAAATGACGCGAAAAAGATCGATCCCACAAATGAGAAAAAGGAACGAGCTGCCCGGGTGTGCCGAGATTGCTTCGTATGCAAAAAGGCTTTCTTTCTTTCTTTCTTTCTTTCTTTCTTTCTTTCTTTCTTTCTTTCTTTCTTTCTTTCTTCTTTCTTTCTTTTTTTTTATTTCGTTCTTTGTCGTACCCCTGTCCAGTTTTGTCCATTGTTTTCCTGTTACCTATGCCCTGTGGCAAAACGGCAAAACGGCGAAAAAAAAAATTAAAGGCTGATGCTTCGTGCGCAGTGCCACAAAAAACGTCGTGTTTGTTTCGTGTGGCGAGCCAGGAGAATACTGTGCATCGAGTGTGACGTCTCTGCAAGTTGTTGTTGATCTTCGCCCAGAGAAAAACAAAAATACGTTGCCCGTGGTGGGGCGGGAAATGCATTGGAAACGACTCGTGCGGGGAAGGCCGACCGCATCGGCTCGGTGGCAGGCCTTTGCGGCGTCTCGCCGCAAGGCTGCGGGTTTTCCATGGCTGTATACGACTCCGGACGCACGGCAAGCAACAAACTAAGTCTAAACGTGAAAACATTGAGTGAAGAAACAAAATTTCTAGAGTTTAGTTGGAAGGGGTAATGTGCAGTGACGTGTATGCGGTATACATTAAAGAGGCGACATGGTAACGGCGTTGTTTTTAACCCTTTTGGTCCTGAATTTTATTATTTCAAGCGAAAATTGTTTTTTCTGTGTGGTTTTGTACAAATTTAGACCTCAGGAGCACAGAAATTAAAGCTTACGCAAATGGTGCACGTTTTTATTAATTTACAGGCACGACAATTAATTAGATTATTAGGCAATTAAATTTTTTTTCAAGTAAAAAAGATTTTTTTTCTTTTTGACGTAAAACCTATACCACCGTAATCTTACAGAAAAAAAATATGAAGCTGATAATCCAAGTATTTAGCGATTTATAGACATTTTGTCAAACCGGAATTTCGGTTTCCTTACCCGCCCCGTCGTCATGCCCTGTGTCCACTGAAGCTACTTCTGTTTCATATCGTCCAGCCCCGCGGAAACTCAACAACGGTGATGTTTATCGCAGCAGGCACCATTAAACACCGGTCGACCCGAAAACTAGCAGTTTTCGTTTTGTTCTTAAGGTGCTAGAGGACATTATGTGTTGTGTCGTCAAATGACGATGCCAGGGCCGAAAGGGTTAAGCGAGAGCTGTCTTATTGGCACCGATGGCGTTCTCTCAAAAAACTAACGCATTTCCCCATAAACCGGTTGCTCGACCGAAACGCTCTCATAAGATCTCTGGACACACTGCGCATGCCTGAAACCGGGCTTCTATTGTGTCAAAAGGGTTACTTGAAAGTCGCGAAAAAGAAACGATTCTAGATAACAGAGTACACGCATCGATCATGATGATATAGCTCAATAGTACACCCGTATCTCATAAACCACGTATCAGTGCACATTTAGATTGTTCGTAGGTGCGTTTACTTAGCGCACGAAAAATCCTCGCAAGGGTTGGTCTTCGTTTAGGATTTGAGTGTTTTAAAAGATTTTACGATCGATTGGACGCACTTGCATCGAAGGTTGGACGCACTGTTAGCTTTCGCGCTTCCCTCTACTTTTTATAGCAAGGAATGGTATTTTTTTTAACCCTTGCTAAGCATTAACAGGAAATTGAGTTGATAAACTACGGATATATTTTTCTTACAGATAGAGATCTGCGGGACTCCCCGCTGTCGCCATCTTTAGAATAGCAGCAAGGATGTGTTCAGGGCGTTTCTTCACGGCAACAAAAATCAAGAAACGTTGTTTGGCTGATGCTATCATGCTCACGTGCATCGTTTTTGCTTGCGTCGAGTTGTCAATGCGTTCACGCTGCAAAGGCTCCTGCGTATGCCCGGTCACGCAATAGGGAATACCATCGAACGACTATGGGGCAAGACAGTTCCGTGAATTGGGTTTGGAAATGAAGCGACAGACCGGCCGATTAGATTTCACGCGTGGTTGCGTTAAATGGCTACCCTCTTAAAGAAAGTTAGGAATAGGCGCTAACGCTAATTGAGGCTACGGAATCATCCAGGATATTATCCGTCGTTTAAACATGCGTGCGTGTGTAGCTGAAGGCCAACAGCGCCAGCAGCACGTATACTTCCGATACAGATCGCTGGTGTTTGAAAATAAAACCTGTTGCTTACCGCTGCAATAGGTTGCTGTTCGGAAATCTTGGCGCAGAGTGTGGAAAAGTTTGCGAAGCTCACAACAAAGCTATCAACTGAAATCTCGGAGGTAGCGATGACTGCATATCAAGGTCAGGCGCAAGGCTGATTCGTCCTGCGCAATGCCACGGCCGGTAATTTCAAAATTCCCGCCTGAGACATGCACGTAAATGCGGCGAGCAAGTAAAGTTCGAAAAGGCGGTGTGTCCGCCAGTTACGATTTCAGTCAGACAACAAGAAATAAATGGACGGGAAAAACTATTCGAATTCGTAAAAGCAAAAGGAGAGCACAATTTGCTACAGTAAGCTTTATAATGAAGAAAAGTGTTGTTCGCACCGATGGGTAACAGACAACGAGTCACGCTTGAAACGTGTTTTGTCCTACACATGACAACTGAGTTATGTTTTTAACCTAACACAAATCCCCCCTTGCTGTGTGCGGATGCAATTCAGTGTTATTTTGTGATGTGGAAAATAAAAATGGCTAAGACGTATCTTCCATTTGCGATGATGGTTTCACTTATTGAAGGTACTGCAATTGAGTCACTGAACAAGTTCAAGCAATTGTGCCTAGTGTATACGCGTGGCTGTTGTTGACCGTGTGGGAATTGAGTGAATACGGGAGTAAAGACTTGAAGTATTCATGAATGAAGTCCTGGAGTGATTGAGTGAATGCGTGAGTTCAAAATAATTGAGTGAGTGGCTCATTTGGTAATTGTATACGTGATTGAGTGATTAAGCGGTTGCGAGAGTGGTTAATTATTGAAGTGACTGAGGAAGCGATTTATTATTGAGTGAGTGAGGGAGTGAGTGAGAGAGGGAGGGAGAAAGGGAGCGAGTGAGTGAGTGTTGTCATCTGGTGGGTCTGTAGTGGTGAAGGACTCGCCGTCAAAGGCCCCGCCCTGGACACAGCATGCATAATGGTGTTTGCGTATCAGAAGCGTATATGCGAACTTTCTTTAAGCCCAGGGTTCGTAGAAGCGCGCCGGATAACGACTATCCGGGTACGCAAAAAATGTTTCCTAAATTGACTTGCGGGTATTTACCGAAGAACGCCAAATTAGGCGCCTTCGGGAAATACGAGGTCGCTGAATACGTCCGCGTGTATACGGTAAACAATGAAGGTTCATCTGGCAGCCTGCCATAACGCAGATGTATGAGGCGTGTTCGGTAGCCACACGGCTTTTTCAGCGGTAGAGCACTTCCATATACGTTGAACCCGAATTGAAAAGGGTAATAGAACATGCCCTGGGCTTCCAGTGAATCAAATACTTCCGAAAATAGTTGGTAAAGAGCCAAGTAAAGATAATCAAGCATTTCGAGTATTATGCATGAAATACAACTGCCGATGATTGGAGCCAGGACGCAGAGCGACGATCTCTACTCTGTAACCTCATACAGGAGCTTTAGTGGAATCTCCGGCATAGCGGAATCAGCTACGTCTGGTTACCGGAGGCAAGGTGACGATAGCGGCATATGGATTTTCGTGGAGAGGAAACCAACTCCGCACAGAGTGGCGTTCGCTCTGAAGGCCACTGGAATGAAGTGTATTCTCCCTCTCTCTCTCTCTCTCTCTCTGGCATTTACAGCACCCGCGATGACAAGTGAAAGGGGAAAAAGAAAGAACGCAGATGCAGGGATACGCAGTTATGGGTTAAAAATAATAAGTGGGGCTAGAAATGCTGCAGACAGTAAAGGGTCCACTACTGGCATTTTGTGAGTAACCCTGCATGTGCATAATGTAATTAGGGCAAAAAGTTCGTTCACTCGAGGGTCATACAACAGTAATCATTAAAGCAGCGCAGTCAGCCTGTGGTTGAGACAATAACAAATGGAGATGATGCTCGGCTTCCCTTATGAAAAATCGCAGAGTCATGAAGCTGCCGGCTCTTAATTACACGAATACCCAGAAATGGAAGCATGGGTACCGCAATGTGTTCGTATTAAAAATGTGAACACTTAGGGAAAAAGGCAGCTGGGGGAAGTGTATCATCATCATCCTCATCATCATCATTATCATAATCATCATCATCATAATCATAAACATCACCATCATAACCACCACCATCATCATCATCATCATCATCATCATCATCATAAGCCTACTCAGGTCCACTGCAGGGCGAAGGCCTCTCCCACTAACCTTCAACCATTCCTGTCCTGTGCAGCTGGGGTCCCCACTTTACCCCAAAATTTCTTTATTTTTTCTCTCAGTTGGAATAATGAGCTTCCCCTTCTTTTAGATCCATCTCTTGGTATCCACTCGGTTACTTTAATTGTCGACTGGTACTAGGTTCGTCTCACTACATGGCCAGCCCCAGTCCATTTCTTTTTCTTTATTATGACTATGATATCTTCTACTCTAGTTTGTTCTCTGATCGAGGTAGCGCGTTTCCTGTCCCTGAGTGTTACTCCCAACATTATTCGCTCCATGGCGGCTTAAAACAACCTA
Organism: Haemaphysalis longicornis; assembly: GCF_048455015.1. Classification (NCBI taxonomy): domain Eukaryota; kingdom Metazoa; phylum Arthropoda; class Arachnida; order Ixodida; family Ixodidae; genus Haemaphysalis; species Haemaphysalis longicornis. The sequence goes on along the minus strand of NW_027526335.1, from coordinate 154,320,851 downwards.
AGCTTGTTTTCTAGTTGTTTAGTAAGGTGCCAAGTTTCAGCTCCGTTTGTGATCACCAGAAGTGGGCATTGTATGTAGATTTTTTTTTTTGAGTCTCCCTCCCAAGTACTGACCGAGCTCACTCCTGTGTTCTGTAAACTCATAGAACGGCTCATAAATAAGCGTATGACCCATTACCTGGAATATGTACGGCCATACTTTCACCCTGCGCAGACTGGCTTCCGCCCAAACCTGAGCACTCACGATAGCCTCTGGCTATTACGCCGAGTGATAAATCGCTCCCATCATAACCACTCTCTTCCCAACCTGATACTAGCAGTGGACATACGTAAGGCTTTTGATCGCGTCAGCCAATTCGCCATACTAGAAGAACTGGCACACGCCTACCCAAGCGCCCGGGCTCAAATCTGGATCCGCAACTTCCTGAACGCTCGTCCAATACGAATTCAAGGATCGCACCCAGGCTGGAGTCCTCGCACATACTACCTTGACCGCGGGGTACCTCAGGGATCCATACTTTCTCCGATCCTATTTAACCTCGCCATGGCGAGGGTAGCTCGAAATCTCGAACGTGACTCTGCTGCCCGCTTCACAATATATGCTGATGACGTAACCATATGGACTGAATCAGCTGACTTTTTATGCCCGGAAGACATGCAAACTGAACTCCAAGCCGCAGTAAATAGCCTTGAATGCTCCTTGGCCACTCTTGGTCTCGAATTGGCCCCTGAAAAAACCGAATTCTTACCCGTATGCGGCCACAAACCCCGTCCGCACTATACTCCTCTAACTCTTCTTCTCGCCGGTACCCCTATAACCGCTAGTTTCCAACCCATGCGATTACTCGGAATCCCGATCGGACACAAAGATAGCCCGTCAATATGGCTACAACAACTCAAACCTAATGGAAAACAATTCAACATGCCATACATCGCCTGTCGAACAAATTTGGTGGAGCAAGCCAGAAGGCGACACAAACATTAGCACAAGCTGTCGCCATTGGTACTATAGCTTACGCAGCCCAATCCTACGACCTTAACAAAACGCACATGAGAATACTTCAAAATCTGCACAGAGCCACCCTTCGCTCCATCAGTGGACTACCCAAACATACTCGTCTTGAGAACCTGCAAGCTGCAGTTGCTCTTCCCCCTTTGGAAAATATCATTCAAGAGCAAGTGCATCAATCCCTTCATAAACGCTCATTAACTCATCAAGGTGTCTCTATCATCGCCTGGGACAATCTGAAGCCGTTACAACCCAACGACATCCCACCGCCTTTGGCTCCCTGGAACCGCCCTTCTGTCACGGACTCTACAGCCACCCATCCCGTCCCGCGTAACGCCCACCCCGTCCGCGCAGCCCGCATCAACGCGCTCCGGAACAGTAAACGCCCCTAAGAAATTGATATTTACACCGACGCAAGCATAGCTAATCCACTAGTTGGCACCGCATGGACATCACCTGATCCCATACAAAAATATTGTATGGTCGGCTATAGAAAATCCTTTTTATGGTCGTCTTTAGCTATTTGGCCCAATAATCTTTAGACTTTTCTATGGCTGTCTTTAGCGATTCGTATCGCCATTCCTATGGGTGTCTTTAGCTTCTTCTATAACCGGTTCTACGGCTGTCTTTAGCTATTCTTATCGACATTCCTATGGGTGTCTTTAGGTTCTTCTATAGCCGGTTATATGGTTGTCTTTAGCTATTCGTATCGACATTCCTATGGGTGTCTTTAGATATTCGTATCGACATTCCTATGGGTGTCTTTAGCTATTCGTATTGAAATTCGTATGGGTGTCTTTAGCTTCTTCTATAGCCGGTTCTATGGCTGTCTTTAGCTCTTCTTTCGATATCGCTATGGCTATAGAAGAATCTAAAGACACCCATAGGAATGTCGATAGGAATGGCTAAAGACAGCCATAGAAATGTCTAAAGATAATTGGGCCAAATAGCTAAAGACAACCATAAGAAGGTTTTTCAATAGCCGACCATACAATATTTTTGCATGAGCTGCAGCCAGAAGAGAATCACCACTACTTGAAACACAGCGACAGCAGCAGCCGCTGAGAAATTATTAACACGCTGCCATGCCGGCATAGAGCCTTGCAGATCTCTAGAACTTGTCCTGTGGCACTTAGGTGCATTCTGTAATATATGCTCCGTGAACACTTCAGCAATATAGGGGGAGTGCGAGGTTGCGATTGCAAACACTTCGCCAGTTTTCATTCACAAAAGGCTTAAACACAGGCATACAAGGAAAGCAAAATCAAGGGGTTTATTCATCCCATTCATCACATAAATGGCTACTATCTACGCTACTTCACCACCAGTAAACAGTTGTTCACATACGCCGATCGAAAAACAGCACACGCATTCCAACACTCTGGCTCACGCTTAAGTGACTCGCTCGACAGCCACACTACGCGGCACATTCCCCGCGAGCGTCCGCCGAGACACAAATACCTACAGGTGCTGGGTAGTCCACAGAAAAGAAAGCACTCAGAAGTCGTTCATTACACTCAGTACTCAACGCAGACAGCTGCAAGTTCTGTGGCTAAAATGGAAATGCACTCTCAATAAAACAATGAAGATGGTCGCACACAATGCAATGATAAAAAAAAACGTTTTTCCAAGTTCACTCAATTAGTTCCTTGTAAGTTTTCTCAGTTCGCGAAAAAATTATTTTCATCACATCACCGCGGCCAAATCTTCACTTCTGTCTACGTTGCAGTGCCCATGTGGTGCAGGGTAGTTTAGAAAAGTATTCGTGAACACCAAAAAAAGTCCTGCATTTCTCGCACTATAGAGTCTCTTCTGTTCGTAAGATCACTCACCCTAGAGTTTTGCGTACGATGAAATTCCTGTCACAGTATCGCAGGTATCCATTTTCGCATGACTTGAAGTTGATGTTGAATTAATCGTAACACTCACCGTAAACACCGAAATTCACGACACCAAAAAGCGACACATTTGCTTGGCGTCACACCATCTACACGAGCACATTGCCGTCGAGTCGAAATTCCCAGCACCAGGCAACACGTGCCATGCCCGCGCACATGAGCAAGGAGACGAAATGTGGCTGACTGAGTACATCCAGGTATAAGCGGGTCCATCGCGATAGCAAATAGTGCGGAGATACATGCCCATCTTTCGATCTTTTTCTAACTTGTTCGCTGGTAATTATTTTTTTTTGTAAATACAAGATCGCTTAACGTTTTGTTTTCTTCATCCGAAAAAAGTTGTATCTGTTCTCAGTACTCAGGGAACATTGTCTGTCACTAGCATTGCTGCGCGCAGGAATACTAACACAGCGCGGGCCGCACGGCCGTGTCCTTCGGTACCCATCGCCAAAACCAGTATGCCAAACAAACAACAGAAAATAAAACAGGAAGCAGGGGTGTCCCCTCTACCCTTTCATCGCTTCCCAGAATTTCTTCACCGCGCCTCCTTCGGTCCGGCGTGGGTCGCTCTCCCCCTTTCTCAATGACTAATCTGAAAGTGGGGTCCGCGGGAGAAAGAATGCGGTTGTTCGCAGCTTCCACCATATTTCTGAGAGAGCGTACCGTGGGCCGCGAAAGTTACTTCCAATCTGCTTCGACGCTGTGAGGGCCGTTTTCAGAGAAGCCCGCTTTTTCACTTGACCGCGGCAGCGAAGGGCCACAGAGGAATAATTCTACGAAATTATACGTCTTTCGGTCAACGTTCATTTGAAAGCTTTGCGGACGCGCAGTATCCAAAGTTGCAACCTGAATTTGAGCGTTAATCAGTAGCTTCTGTTCATTGTACTTTTCCCGTATTGTTGGTATAATAAGTACCTAACCTTATTGAACAAATGCGCTCATATAACCGGCCGATCAACCTCATCATCGTTATCCAATCTGTGTTGTAGATGTAGCTAGGTAAATCATGAGTATATGAATTTTGCGTCATAAGTCATATTGAAACCAGCAGAATAGGATTTAATGGTTGCTCGAATTATACCTTTATAGCTAACACTTTTCGATTAGCGGCTGGAAACTTGGAGCCTTATGTTACTATGTAGTTAGCTAAAGAAGCCTTTATGGATGCAGGCTTGTAAGTTCTGTGCCAAACGCTTTCTTAATGTGGGCAAAATGTTGCCTAATTATCACACATCTAAAGGTTTACAGTTATATATTGTACTGTACCCAGCCGCAGAAGCTCTTATGGCTGCCTCACTTTAGCTTAAAGCAAATTCTCTCCAATAGCTGGCAGAAGACATCCGTATGGTTCCAAGTTTCTAGACTTAGAGCTAAAGAACGGCCCATAGCCAGCCAAATGAGCTTTTATGGCTTTCTCTCTATAGCTTTAGGACGAACTCTTTTCAATAGCTGGCAAAAGACAGCTCAATGGTTTGAAGTCTGTAGACTTAGAGCGAAACAACGGCCTATAGCCAGCCGAATGAGCTTTTATGGCTTTCTCTCTATAGCTTTAGGACGAACTCTTTTCAATAGCTGGCAAAAGACAGCTGAATGGTTTTGAGTCTGTAGACTTCAAGCTAAAAAATGGTCTATAGCCAGCCAAAAGAGCTTTGCCGTGGCTGGTCTATAGAACTAAAGCCATACATATTTCTTTAGCTGGCTACAGTTACCTGAATAGCTGAGACTCTATAGACTAAACACACTAGGATGTTCTATAATCGTCTAAAGAGAATTGTATGGTTTACAGTCTTTAGTGCAGGATCTATAAAAACTTCAATAGCTGGCTATAGCCTAATTTATGCCTTTTTATGGGTGACCATAGAGACCCATAGGCGGCCATAGCTCACCATACATTTTTCAATAGACGCCTATAAGGCATTTTTGTATGGGATCTCCCCTCCATCCAAGGCAAACGAACCCTTAATATTCCATGTGCTACCATTCTGGAAGCGGAACTCCATGCCATCATTCAAGCCATCGACTTCCTCATGTTCGACTTTCACTCCTCCGTCCCTTTACAAATACGCATCCTGACGGACTCATTCGAAGCCCTAAAGACACTACAAAGTCCCACATCCACCAATCCCATTGCCAACAAAATCCTGCATCAGATCTCCGTCCTAAAATCTAGCGGCATCCATCTTCGCATCGACTGGTCGCCTGGACACGAGGAGTCCTCACCGGGGAACCAGGCAGCTCACTCGGCTGCACGGGAGTGTATAACCTCCAGTCTTCCGCTGCTACCCGACTTGGCTCTTCCGCCTCCTGCGTCATTACCGCCAGCCATACAGATTCTACGGTACAAAAAAGACAAAAAAGACCGCCTCAAGACCCTCACTCCAACCGGCTTTTTATCTGCTCTACCCCCGCTCCCAAGATCAGCCAAAATTTTTATGAACAAATATTTTTCAAATGCTAGCTTAACCCCAGAGACATTCCGTAAATGGTACACCCCATCCCTGCCGCCTCGATGTCCCTTCTGCGCCTCCCTCACACCCGCCAATCTTCAGCACCTAATTTGGCACTGTCCAAAATTTACGCGTTACAGAAACTTCAAGCCTCCTCCAAATGCCTCCTTCTCATACATCGACCCTCGAACACTGGAACCCACCACGCTGACTTTAATTGCGCACTACTCTCTAGAACGCGGTCTAGCGCGAGCAGTTTAGAGCCGTGAGCCTGCTCTCCTCACGCCACGTGGCCTCTTCCGCCTTCGTAACGAGCCAACCAGCTTCAACTTGAACGGTTTATTTTTAAGATGTCCCAAGCCTCGAATATCCCACCCTCTACTCCCACTTCCCCCACTTGACCTAGCGTCTTCCTAATGTAATAAAGGCTATCTCCTCCTCCTCCTCTCTTTTGAGTGACAGAGGTAGCTTACTTTTCATTATTTCGGAATGCTTGCCCAGTGCTCCCAATCCTACATTTTCTGCGCCGGATTTCACTCTCGTGGTTGGCGACAGCACTAACCATCTGTCCGAGGTAGATATATTCTTTTACATCTCGCGTTTGATTTCCTAAGCTGAAGAGGACGTTTTGGCATGCTTATTCCTCATTACTTTTGATTTATATTTATTTTTAGCGCCACGGCCGTGCTTTCTTATTGTAGTTTCTCAAGCATTGTTTGCATGTGTTCTGCATTCTCAGTAAGCAAGACTATGTCGTCCGCAAGCCTCAAATGGTTCAAGTATTCCACGTTTATCGTTAATCCTATGCGTTCTCATCAAGCCTTCCAAATGCCCCCTCCAGACTTGCTGTGAATAGTTTTGGCGAGATGGTATCTCCATGCCTTACTCCCTTTCGGATTGCGAATTTACCGCTTTGCTTGGGGAAGGAAATCCTGCCTGTGCATTCCTCATATATGTTTTCTAGAAGTCTGATGTAGGTCTCCTCTCTTCCCTGGTCTTTTAGTGCTTCTAGCACGGCTGCGGTGAGTACTGAATCAAACGCTTTCTCGTAGTCTATAACAGCCATGTAAATTGGTTTATCGTATTTTGGGGGTTTTTCTATCACTTGATTGATGACATAGACGTGACCCATGGTTGAGTACCCTTTCCCAAACCCAGCCTGCTCTCTGGGTTGATGGAACTCCCGGCTGCCACCTCTGCAGTTAACTATAACTTTGGTCAACAGCTTGCAACCAACTCAGAGCAGGCTGATGGGGCTATAATTCGTGAACTCCTCGGGATCGCCCTTCTTATGAATGAGAATATTGTTGGCGTTTTTCCAAGCTATGGGCACTTGGTGTCCCCGAGAGCCGAACCTTGCTAGTGTAGCCTCTTGGGTATCTGGGATGATGGTTACTTCCGGAGCAGGCAGCGCTCTATACACGCATGCCAAGGTTCGGCTGAGAGAGCCAGACGGAAAAGAGAGGGAGAGAGGAGAGGAGTTTTCCGCGGGCGGCGTTGTTGTGCTCGCCTCCAGCGATACTGAGCGAGCGGTTGCCGGTTTTGCTTGTAAGTGCAGCACTTGTCGCCGTAGCTCGCTCGCTGGACACAAGTAGAGCCACACGGCGTTCCGTCGTAGCGGCTAACTACAGCGGGTCCTAGCTGTTACTGGTTTTAATAAATTCTCTTGTCGGCAGTCAGACATACAGACAGACAGACAGACCAAAATTTCTGCCTTTAAGTAGCCCAAGAAGGGCTATCGCCCTCAAAACCGTGAGGCGGGGCGCAGCCGGAGGCCTCACCCACATTCCGGAGTCAGGTAATAGTCGGGTTATTATTTCTCGAGCAAGGTCTCGCTTTCGCGTGCGCATTAGGACGTCGGTTGCAATAGCACCGCCCGTGCGCGCCGGCCGAGGGGCGTACTTGCGGCCAGGCGGCGTGCACACGTGGTCGGCCAGTGCACGTGGCGGCAGCGGCGTTAATTAGTCACCCGATTGTGTCAGAAAAGCTCGACTTTGCGCTGGCAGCCGCTGCCGTGCCTGCGAGCAGCGAACAACCTTGACCCTCGGTCGTTTCTACTTTCGCTTCTGTTCTATTTTGCCCAAGAGCGGCGCTAGGCTCGCTTCCGTGAAACCGGCGCGCTCGCAAGCCGCGCCGGGAGCTGACGCTATCACACGACGAAAAAAAAAATTACAAAAGAAGGAACGTTGCACGGACGAATATCGAACCCAGGGATATGCTTGGACAGGCAAGTGACTGAACGACTATTCCAAGCCGACATCCCGCGGATTCCGGGTACTTTAAATATGCTCGAAAGGGTGTCAAAAGAGAAGGTCAGCAGGACCAAAAATTAGTGCACGCCCTTGGAAGTAGTGTACGGAACCGAAATATACATGAAACGTCTAAGAGGCACCAAAAATAATCTATAAAAATTGCAAGTTCATAGATGGATCGAGGCGTCGAAAGTTGACAAATCAGACAAAAAAAAAAAGCATGTAAAGTTACCAAACTAGCGTTAAATACGGTGCATGATAGCTGGTCCCGTAGTTACCTCTTCCCGAAGCAAGCAACATGACGGCGTAGTATCCTGTGCCCACACAGTGTCATCTATTGCTTCGCTGGGAACACTCCTGGTGCTCTTTTATGCAACTGCGAAAGGAGTTCCACCTTCATGCCCCGTTAGCCTGTTTATTCGAACTGGCACCGACAAGATGTGCTCTTCATCATCGCCATCATCATCAGCCCGCTCAGGTTCACTGCAGGAGGAAGCCCTTCCTCGTTGACCTACAACCGCTCCTGTCCTGCGCTAGTCGAGTCCACGGTTTAGCCAGGAAGTTCCGTATTTACGCGTCCGTAAAATGACGCTCTCTTCCTCGATAAAAATACTGTTCTTCAAACTACGTACCGAATCCCTGTTGAGACGTGGCTGCACAGCCGGAACATTTTTGTGTCTTCGATGGATACGCTTTCACCTGTGCGATGTACCGGAAACAATTGAGCACTGCTTCATAAATTGTAAGGATGCCGTACCCTTTTGCGATGTCCTCCAAAGAAATCTTAAGAGCTTTGAATTCACTCCACTGTAAGGTATCTCGTATCACCCGGAGACTATGATGTGCCATATGATTGTTTTTTTACGCAAAAAGCGCCCGTGTGTACGAGATTTCGGCGTACGTTAAAGGTCCGCAGGTTGTCAAAATTAATCCGCAGCCCTCCACTACGGCACGCCTCATCGTCTGCGTTGCGTCGGCGCGTTAAACCCTACAATCAACCAATGATTGTTTTTTCCTAATCGCTTTGCATATGTTATGGAAAACGCGAATGACAGGACTCCTACGCTGGAGTTTTGGCGACAGGCAGCGCCCTCTCATGCCTGCCGCATCTGGGTAGTACTAGTACAGAAGGGGACGACCCGCGTCGCCCTCCATCTGTTTTCAAATTCAAGCCACAGGAAACTTGGTTGTACTTAATTTAATCGCGTTGTGGTGCGTTTAAGTGACAGAATACTGAATAAAATAGCCCTAAAATAGTTGCAGAGGCTAAACAAAATTATATCCGCTACAACAAAATTATATCCGCTATTTATCGGCTTTCTTTTGAGCGAGCTGTCGCGATGTGCTTCAGTATCGCCCGGTCGGGTGGTCTACCTTCCTGACGATAATTATTTTTCTTTCGTCTTGCGTACCGACGACAAAGGAACATACTAAGGCGTTGGACCGGGCCAGTTGGTACATGTTTGATTGAATGAAAAACCAGCGGTAAACACAGGACACAGTAGAAAACGACGGGACAAGCTGGCTAACAACTGAACGACCAAGGCATTTGAACGCCTATAAATACGTTCCGGCAACAGCAGTGCGCATGCGTTAACAGCCATGCGTCGCATGACCGAAATCTTAACAAGCAACCACAGCGTTCAGAGAGGTCATCTCTTTGCCAGACAGGATCACTGACGTGTCACTGCCGCAACTGTTTCCCCCCTTTCTTTGTATAAAGAGCCTCCAAAATTTCCCTTTGGGTTTTAGTACTTCCCCGACCTAATATGCTAGCGTTGCTAGCGTTGCCAAAGGCAGGTGTGCACACGCAGTGCCTGCAATGTCTCGGCGGATGAGCACCGTCGCTCATGGAAAGGGAAGCCGTGTGCTCCCCAAGGCGATCATTATTACAGCGGCCCGTGTGGCCGGTGTAATCTTTGCCACGCGGGGATAAGGGGATGTGATAAATTACGCGTGTAGCCCAGGGCACAAATTTCGAAACATGATTAGCACCACACGTAACCCTTTTAGGCGCACGCCGGTTGATGCGACTGCACAGACCGCCCAAATTTCGAGGGGCCGAGAACACCAGGCGTATGCCGTGTTTATCCGCCACCTTGTTGATATTGTGCCAAAGTTTATGCACATACGACAGGACAACAAATCTTGCCTTGTCCCCCGATGAAGCAGAGGCAGTGTGTACCCTGCGAGACCTTTCTGCTCTTTGAGCAATTTCTCGGCTACCGCTCGCGTCACGTGGCATGGAAACCCTACCGATTTCAGTCTTCTTGCTGGTTGCTCTACACTCGTCTGTATCGTGTGAAAGCAGCTCTTTCACAACGCGTTCTTAACACAAAGCATTGCTATGGCTCTTTTTCTTAGCTTCAAGTGGCATGAGCTGTGCGGGACGTCTTCCTTCTTAGAGAGCGGTGCGTACGTCCAGCGCACAAGCATGTCGACACGGAACGACAATCCCAAGTCTAAAAACCTAATGATGCCACTGTGGGGTAATTCATAAGTGAAACGAAGAGACACAGGAAAAGCACTGAAACACTTAAGAATACCTGTCAGCTTGTCCCGCCATTTTCTTCTAATTGTGTCCGCTGCTTTTTCATCCAATTAGACGAAGAAAAAGTTCGCAAGTAGCATATAACACAAAATGTTGCTCTCCTATGGCCCGAGGTAACTGAAAATGGTTGTTTCAGTGGAAGCATGCAAGCGGACGCGAGAAGCACAGCCGGCTCAGCTGACAACACCACCCGGCACCGCCTTGAAAACGAGTGGAAATTTTGGGGGATATTTCTCCAGACTAAATAATTTTTCACGCAAAATTTCACGCCGCACGATTTACGAACGGCAGGGTACATGTATACTAGCAGGTAGAAGGTGAGGCAATATCATCAAATAATAATAAAAATAAGCGCAATTAAAGGACGCGAAACAAGCACCAAATCGCACGTCTGTTGCCTGTTTAGATGTGTACCTCTATGTTTCCAAAACATAACACCGCCACATACACGGTGCGTGGGCCAATTTTATTTACATAGGATCGTCACTGACTGTGTTCGTTATCTTCTAGTGCAGGGATCAACAACCTACCGGCGGCGGGAAGCGTGCAGCCCGCGGGGCCGTATTATGCTGCCCCCAGCACGTCGCCAGACGACCGCTATCTGAAGGCCGACACGCCAGTTCTGACCTCGAATGGTACCTCATTTTAGGTCAAATGGGAGCCAAGAACAGAGACGGGATCCAAGAACAGAGAATTGATCGCTTCCAGTTGCATTGCCCCTCATCTTCACACTCAGCCAGATTCTAAATCATTGGCAAACATTATTGGCAATTCACTGAATTTTTTCTCTTTGCCTTCAAAGCCCCCCTCTCCCTCCCACCCGATTTGCCGTCTGGCACTCCGCCGTGCCGGCTTCAGGCAACTCGGCCTCCCACCTCAAAACGTTGCCGACCCCTGTTCTAGTCTATTAAATGCGAACTGGGAATAGATGAGGAAAAAGCGTAATTAAATAAAGTGAGTGCGAACAAGGAAATAGAACGGCCACTTAGTTTGCCCGACCACTTATCTGTACAGCCCCTACTTTCGGTATCACAAAGCAGATTTCACTCTTCTGACCAGCCGCGGTGGCTCAGTGGCTAAGGCGTTGCGCTGCTGAGCACGAGGACGCGGGTTCGATTCCCGGCCGCGGCGGCCGCTTTTCTGGTGGAGGCGAAAAGCAAAAACGCCCGTGTGTACGAGCTTTCGGCGCACGTTGAAGATCCCCAGGTGGTCAAAATTAATCCGGAGCCCTCCACTACGGCGCGCCTTATCGCCTGCGTTGCGTCGGCGCGTTAAACCCTTCAATCAATGAATCAATTAATCAATTTCACGGTTCTGACGGTCGTTGTATTTTGCAACTTACCACAATGCAATAAAAAGGCAAGCCAGCGCTGCACCACGTATTCGTAGCGGCGGCCCCAACCAGCAGTGTTCAATGAAAGTGGGCGCATAAGTGCAGAGGTGCGCGGAAGCGCGGCGCATCTCAGCAGACGATCCTGCGCGGTACAACGGACTCACAGATTTTTACGCACGATCGCCGCCGATTGCCTTACTCTGTTTTTTATGATCGGCGGTTTGTTGAAAAGTCCTTTTAACCAAGTGTATCAATTTAAACAAGAAGCTCTCTCTTTAAATTGAACTTCACAGGACCATCAGTGAACCTGCGAGTGTCAGAACACCGTCCAGCAGTTTCCTCAACGCTGTAAACGTATTTAGCGCTGCAAAACTTTTTTCCCTTGACCCAGGTTGATCGCCAGAAGAGATCAGATGCTCCGGGGATGAATTGGAGACCATGTCGAAAAACAATCAGGAGTACCGCGCTCATGTCGCTTCTGTCCACACAGGATTCTATGGGACCCACGCAGCTTTGTACTACCCGGAAGTACTACATTCCCTGCTTATTAGTTGTTCACTGTTGCCCCCGTGTTGAACCAAATGTGCCTAATTGTTCATTATGCTTAGTTTTGTTCATCTTGTATTCAGCTAATCAGTATGTGTACATAATTGTAAACATGTGTTGTAAACATCAGTTCATCATTGACTTGCACTGCAATAAATACCATGTGAAAAACAACAAAACCCTCAGTAATTTAGGGTTTTAATCATGGGTTTTGAAACAAACGCTTCGGGTTCGAGCCCCAGCAATGTCCATACATTTTCCAAAGCCGGTGATTTTCAGTGTAGAATGTTCTGTTAGCTCAATTGTACGCATTTTTTTCGTTAATAGAAGTGGTTTGCTAACTTTTAGGTCGGTTTAGTGCTGGGGCGCGGCATATCGACACGTTCAATTAACGTCATGCATCGCACTGAGAGTGCCGGGTTTTCTACCTTGAAACAGAATATCGCCTGCATCGCTGGGATGTGTCTGTGGCCTTAGCAACCCGTTAGGGAACCAATTCCGATCCAACGTGTTGGGGGTGGTTTGCTTTCAGCGCCCCGTCCTAAGTAAACACGCCTCCAAAACCCACAAACTGTATCCGATCACGGAAAGGGAACTGAATCCAGCTCGCATTTCACTAGACTGCAAATTATTTCGTCATGTTCGTCGCTGTGATCGTCTTCATCACATCTATGCCCACTGCATGATGATGGTCTTACCTCATAAATTTTAAATACGCTTCAATCCCGGGTAATTTCAATCTATTGATGCCGCCGAGTTGTCGTATTTCATCGCTGTATTGAGTTCTATGTCTTCTCCTAATTTTCGTCCCGTCGCATGCCTTTCTCGGTTTCTTATGTGGTGTAAGAGATTCACCTGTAAATTCTTAATTTGGGTTGGCGGGTCGCTCGATTTGTTCCGAGCGCATTGCTCCAGCCTTCCCAACTTATAGCCGAATTCACGCCCACTTGCAGGGGTTGAGATATACTGAACATATTGCGTAAGCGTTGCTTCAGCGCGAATAAACGTGTCCACCATTTTTAGTGTGAAAAAGGAATTATAAGGTGACTCTACGCACAGCAACGTGCCTGCGACATTGGAGATGCATTTGGCATACCAGAGTAAGTACTTTCAAGTGTAGAAGAGGTAATCCTGAACATTACGTATGTGTGCTTTTTAAAAATACCGCCTTTCGGCATGAACCAGTGGACAACAAAATAACCGCATTCAGGGTATCTAAAGGAGGATGACCTGCGAAATATTTTTACTAATTTCATTTGACATCTTTAACCTCCGTCCGTAAGTGGTTTGATTCGATCGAATTTTTTGTCGAGGCTACTGTTTTTCCTTGTTCTCAGAAGTTAGCTAAGTTTTATTGCGGTATGTCCGAGCGAGAGTGTTTCCTCGCGGTCCTCATAATCTGATTGGAAGATCAGTGAGGGTCAGGTTGAGTACCTTCAGGTGCTTCCCGTATTAAAACTTCACGAGAGCCGAAACGCTTGAACACATGTTGGATTTTCATTAATCTGTCATGATTTTTTTTCGTGGTTGTACCCGTCTTACCGAATCAAAGCAATGAAATACCGAAGGATCCTTTTCTCACATGAAAGTTTTCAGTTTTCCTGTCATTGACAACGGACATGCCACGACTTTACTGACGTTGCAATCAGCAGTTCATGCTTGACATTTCGAGGCAGGCGCTGATACCAAACGCAATAGGCTGTGCTATCGGCATTAGCCCCCTGAGCTCACCTTTGGCCGCGAAATCACCCATACCTGAGGGGTTTGAACTTAAGCCACCAAACCTCCCTCCGTCGCCTGGTTTGGTTAAATCGTGATAGAGATGATCATATTAGCTGTGGCACTTTTATATGCATCCACATCGGCGCTACTGTATCTCGACAATGCCGTAACTTTATTGTGTGCGGGTTATGTCACCGACTCCACTGCCATTGTTGCGCAGCATCCAGTTCTGAGTAGTAAGTTGTCCTATCAATTAAGTCCCGCGTTACTCTTCCAACTTTGTTTTCTTTTTACTTACTTCTATTGACTGATTTTGTATAGCTTTTCAGCGTTAAAGGGGGATAACCTGACCATCGGCAAACAAACCGAAATTCGCGTTTCGGGTCCGAAGAATCACGCTATTTGGGTCTACATAACTGCCGGTCCACTTTCTACGAATAGTGAAATTCGGTTTCCGCCTCTGTCACTCCCCTTGCGTGCGCGATCGGACGCTATGTAGCCGAAAATTTAATGTCCCCAGCGCAACGACGAAGGCAATACATTTGTGAAATTATTCTTTTCAGGGACAAAGAGGGGGAAACTCACGTTTTGATACACGCAGCCCGAAACCTCGTGTGTAGGTCGTGCCTGCGCTCGGCCTTTTGTGCGAGCGCCAAGATATGTCTAAGGCGAGGCTGGGAAAGTAAGCTTCCTCGCATGACTTTGTTGTATCGAGAGGAAGGAAGCTTGCCGTTGGTCTGTGCAATGTTGGCCCTATGATGCTCGCCGGTAGGCCATCTTGTGTGTTCAATTGAGTGCGTGAAAAGCTTCTTGCAATGAAAGTGACAAAACTCACCAGGTACGTAACAAACAAATATTTATTTACAGATTCTGTTGACGAGTGAACCCGAGCAATGTGCTGGTTCGCGACAAAACAAGACGACACAAAGCCCACCGCAGAAAAAAAAAAGCGACTTTTATATCACTGCTCAGCGTCTACTGAGCATACCTGTGACGCAGCCCAAGGATAGTAGACTCGACGTCAGTCGTTTTAACGTTCGGCTCGAGGCTGCCTTTACGAAGTACGTTCATATAAATACACATCTCACGTCTCGGCTCCGGTCCTGCCGTCGTCGTTGAAGACTGGTCCAACGATCACGAGAACTCTACATCTTTCGGAAGCCTACGGCTCGTAACAAATCCGCGCGATAAAACAACAACAACAAGAAACTCGTTGCACTAATGGTTTTAGGAAAGTAGTATGACTGAAGAACCGGAGGTTCCTGTATAAGGCGTGTCATGTGTTCATCACATCACGTATTAAGAACTGCGAACGTGCACATTCTACTAAATGGCACTCCGCGGTGGTTGCGCCACGCAAAATATTTCACGCATGTGCTGAACTTCACTGGAGCATCAGAACCCCCTTGCATAACCAGAGTCTACATTTAAACTGCCAGTAAGCGAATTTTTAGCCAAATATTAGGTATAACAAGGCATTGTTACCAGGCAAAGCTAATCAATTTGACCGATATCTGCTACCTATTCGTTCATTGGTTCTCGCGAGACACTCTCTTTTGCTAAACCGCCCGACAACGTCAATGACTCCCATCGCTAGCCGGCGCGCGGCATCACAAGCGCAGCTCGGTTTGCGGAAGCTTGGCGGGCGAGAGAGATCATTTTCTTTCCGTACTCACATCAAACGCAAGTTCGCCGTGCGAACCACCCGATGGCAAACACAAAAGGAGTCCTAGAGTCTTTGTCTATATCACAGATTGCAGGGACGCCTCAGTGCGCCTTGTTCTTGCTTTCGGCCTTCGCCTCACCCTTGATGCTGGGACCTTTCTTGTCGCTGTAGGCCTTGACGTAGAAGCGGACAAACATGGTAAAGAAGAAGACGGCTTCCGAGAGCATGATGTAAGTATGCGGCCTCGGGTAGCCGCAGTTGACGAGCATCGGCACCATCGTGTGCAGGAAGATGATGATGAACTGCACGAGCTGGAACTGCGTCAGGTAGCGCTTCCACCAGAGGTGCTTCTGGACGGACGGCCCCAGGAGGGAGAGGAAGTAGTACGAGTACATGACCACATGCACGAAGCTGTTCAGGATGACGCCGAGGGCCACCTGGCCGTCGGGGCCGTAGGCCAAACCGAACCAGCCGTTGAAGACGACCAGGATGTGGTGCACCACGTGCAGGAAGGATATGTGCGAGTCCTTCTTGCGCAGCACGAAGAAGAAGGTGTCCAGGAAGTCGGCGATCCTCACCATGAGGTACCACCAGCAGAGGCTCAGCATGCTCATGGTCGTCTCGTCGCGCGCCTCGTAGTTGATGCCCTGGCAGAGCAGGTTGTAGCCTCCGCCCATGTACGACTTGGAGAGGAACGCCGCGACGAAGTAGCAGTTGAGCAGCACCATCGAGGCGTTGTAGAGGATGATGAGCGGCTTGATTCCGTCGTACGGTTTCCGCCCCTTCATGAACCTGGGCCCGCCGATTTTGACGATGTACACGTACACCACGAAGAGGGTGATGATGAACTGCCGGTTCCCGGCCAGTGCCCAGTCGGCCGTTCGGGGGTCCCGCCTGAGGAACCCTTCAGGAGCCATGTTCGCGTCGCTCATGGTCGGTGATGAAGCCATGCGTGCTTCGATGTTTCGCCACTCGCAGATCCTGTCGAGGACGCCACCTACTTTGATGTCTCTCGCGGTTGGCCCGGCGTGCCTTGGCGCGTCTACGGCTGGCGCGAACGCGGAGAAGCGGTTTTTGCTTCTCGTCTCTAGGTCGCTTTCGGAGACGACGACAGGCAAGCCGACGAAAAGGGAGCCTTTATTTGCCGACGCAGCGGGGGCTGAGAGAGGAGGACGAGTTGTGGCGATGACGGCGACGGGGAGGCGAAAGGGAGAGGAAGAAACCGAGTGGAGTGGAAGAAGGCCGAACGGAGTAGCGGGAGTGACGCGGGGACGTTTGTGCGTGTTTTCTGCGTCTCGTTGCGTTGCGAGAGTTTCCTTTCTTCTCTCGGTCGAGCGCGTTTCGCGGCGTGATCTTCCCTGCGGCGTGTGCGCTAACGGCAGGTGCGGCTTAGCCTCCAGCGGGTGTCGCACGCCGGCGCGGTGGTCCACGTGCGGGGGTGACGCTGATTTGGAAATGTAATGGGGGCTACCCGAAGGGATCTCGCGCGTCATGCATAGGCTTCCTCTCTCGCTCCTGCAAGCGAAGGACCGCCACCGGCAGCCGTGCTTTCCCTCATTTCGGCTGCATTGTTCTTTTGAGCCTTTCTCTCTTCGCCGCCTCCTTCTTATTGGCTGACTTCGCGGGTGGGTAATTCATACGCCGATTTGAAGAGGCATTAACGGCTAATACGCTCTGCGACCAAGGCGAACGTAGTGGCCTTGGTAGTTCGGGCTTTGTGCGTCAGACTGCGGTATTCAGGCAAATCACCGATTTTCACCGACAAATCCTAGTGACGGATATTGTCGATGAAAGTGCTGCCCACGGGGCATCGCAGGCTGTATCGGGCGTCCGAAAAGCAATTGTTTTAAAAATCGGCGATGGCCGTAACCCAGGGGCATTGTGGTTTAAACCAGCCTGCCCGCACTAGGGTGCTAGGGTAATAGCGTACCTGCTTGCGGGCGTGTGGGAGCTCGAAAAACAGGCCGGTGCGATTCGCAATGGTGAATGTAGCCTCAAAAGAATTATAGCCTCAAAAAGCCGGCGTCCCAGATCGGAGAAGCATATTCAAGTTTAGAGCGGAGTAATGTTTGGTACAGCGGTGTGTTGAGGGCACAAGGGCGGCGGTAGAAAAGTTACGACGGAGGTAGCCTAACGTTTGGTTGGCATTGTAAATTAGCTAACAATGTGAATCGACCAGGTAAGGTCTGAGGATATGTGTACCCCTAAATAACGGTAAGATGTTAGGAACTCAAGTATGAAACGGTTAAGATGATAAGAAGTTATAGCCGACGTTTTAATCCTTGAAACCGGTAAAACTTTGCTCTTGTTAGTATTAAACTCCATCCTCCACCTGCTGCACCAGGACATGACTGCGTTAATATCTGTTTGCAAGAGTTTAATATCGTTATCATCAATAATTTCACAAAAAAGGACGCAATCATCTGCGAACAAGTGGATGCTAGATAACACGCAGTCAAGTAGGCCATTAACGTAAATAAAAATGAGAGGGGGCCTAGAACAGAGCCTTGCGGGACGCCAGAATAAACGGGACTGGGTGATGATTAGGGGTTATTGGCTACTACATTTGCCAGCTATTGGAATTTGCGAATAGTTAGAAAATGGCGACATGACAGTCATCGTCGTTGTATAATAACTGCCGTATGTTGCTCCGATCCTGTGTACATTTTTCTCCTTTCCAACAGGGACCGCGTACGGGCCACACCACGCGATATAATAACCTGCAGACATTGTACTGATGACAGTACTGTATACTCCGAGGGTCATTCAAACGCAGAGCTGGTACACCGTAGGCGTGATATTTATGCGATACCGAGTGGGTCGTCTCAGTCATGGAAATGTGGCCTGGGGCCAGGCACGGTCCCCGGAAACGCTACTGCGTGCGAACAGTTTTCGGTGCCGGGTTCCTTGCTAGAAGCCCTTGTACGCCGACGTACGCCTTACGTACCCAAAAGGAAGAACGTGTACTCAAGCGCCTATTGCTAGAAATTACACAAATTGACGGGGCGCTTTTGTAGGAAGCAAATGGTTTGTATGTGATGGAACTGAGGGGAGATTCAGTAATGTATCATTGGTATTTTTCTCGCCGTTCATTGGGATTTTTGGTTCATTAGAGCATTTGTGTCTGAGAATGGTGTACCTGTGGGAACTGCCTCAGTAATTGCACATCTACGGGCCTAATACAAACGCACAGTGATTATTACTAGCAGTTTGGTTGCAGAATTTATAAAAAAAAACAAGCCAGAATTTCGGGGCCTAAAGCTTCTGTGCCCTATTAATTGAAACAGACTCGGATGCGGCCATGTAGAACTCAGAAAAAACTAAGATGAATTGAACGTGACTTGTTTCATTGTTCTTAAAATATACGTATCATTTGGGATGTCTGTGCAGCGGGGCCATTGAGGACGTGTTTACGTGCCTGGAGTGAATTTCGCAAACATTTTAAACAATGCAGTGTACCTACAAGGAATAATAATGAATCTCCTTACACCGGATGCACCGGATTCGCCCGTCCTTGGCCGCCCCACTCGTACACAGGTCACTGCACGCATTTTTCCTCCCTCTGATAAAAAGGGGGCCGATCTGACTGCGTTAATCAGATAAATATGTGACGCATAAGGATAGAAATGTTTAGGGCTCCGGTGACCTAATCAGATTACGAATATACATAATGAACACGGCTTTGAATGTTTTGAAGTCGTAAAATTACTTGCGTCAACTGCGGTATAAACGATAGGGCGACAAGCGGATGAGGACAAAGTAGCTTGTTCATATATCATCGTCCTCGCTCGCTTAAAGCGATATTTTTTTTTATCACAGTCATGTAACAACTAGCTCATCAACAAGTTTGGTTAAATCACATTTACTAGGCATTAAATGCCTCTAGCAGTGGCCCATTCCATATTTAAATTTTTGCTTGTGATCGGGTGCCTGCGCAGGAATTTTCGATTTCGATTTCCAAATTCTATTGCCACAACACCTTAACTGTTTTTTTTTTCGCTTTTCGATTCGTAGGAAATGGTTACAGCTGCTTTAAGAAACAAAAACCATGAAACCCTCTGTCAAACGACGACGATGGTTTAACGCGAAGCTTTTTCGTGACGCATTCTTTTGTTGTACTAGTCAATGTTTTCCAAACCACTCGGACCTTGTCGAAATGGAGCAATCGGACAGACGCCGGCTTCATAAAGCGAGGGACTCAGGTGTGATTCTGGCCTCAAAAAGGGTTTTTGTGTTTCACTACGGCGTTTTCGCGCTACAGACGCCATCAGTGAGAGCACCAAAGCTTCGCTTTAAAAGCCCACTTTGCCGTACCGCACGTACGGTATTATGCCTCGTCATCGTCATGACGCGCTTCCAAGTGATGAGATGAAGAGATCGAAGAGTTTAATCACGGCTTCGCCTGCCATGAGAGACGGTGGCGGGAGTTCCTGATGCAGGTGTTACTCAGGAGGGGATCGATTTGTTGCCCTGGACTCATTTGTCACTAAAGCTCTGCTTATCGCCCCATAGTCACCGCTGACTCCCGCTATCCAGCCTTCGTTTCCATGCAAATCATGTGACGCGAACAGCCCTCGGACTACCCCAAACTGTCCGCTGCGAACCCGGAAGGGTGAATCTAAACCGCACTGTGCCCGTTTGTTGGTATAGAATATAGAATAGAATAGAATAGAATAGAGTAGAATATAATAGAATAGAATAGAATAGAATAGAATAGAATAGAATAGAATAGAATAGAATTGACGCAACGTTGTTTTCGGGGATGTAGCATTCAGAGGATCGGAATGGAAAGTAAAAGAACCTCTTCTCGTTCCGCTGTACTATGAATCTCTGTTTGTCAGGGAAAGAAGATTTCGCCGTGGTCACTTTCCCCCATGCACAAAAAAGACAACTGAGCATGCACGCTTCAGTCATTCGACGTGAGCAGAAAATGTCGACTTAAGAATTTGATTTTCCCAGAAAATTTGTAATGCTCGGTGTTCTTTGCCTGCTAATGTTACGGTGTGGAAGGAACGTGGCTCGCTGGTTGGCTTTCCGGCTGGCTATGAGGAGTGCTCTCGAACATGCCATATCAGTATCATTAGCGTAAGAACACACACACACACACACACACACAAACACACACACACACGCGCACACACACACACACACACACACACACACACACACACACACACACACACACACACACACACACACGCACACGCACACGCACACGCACACGCACACGCACACGCACACGCACGCACGCACGCACGCACACACACACACACACACACACACACACGCACACGCACACGCACACGCACACGCACGCACACACACACACACGCGCACACGCACGCACACGCACGCACACGCACGCACACACACACACGCAGGCACGCACGCACACAGACACACACACATGCACACGCACACTCACACGCACACACACACATACACACACCCACGCACACACACCCACGCACACACACATGTACACGCACACGCACACGCACACAGACACACACGCACACACCACACACGTGTACGCGCGAAGGCACTACCCAGACTACTTCTCCGAAGCTAAACAATTCCTCCCATTTAAACACTATCATCGGCTACGAATTATGTCTTCCTTTCTTCGAGCGCCCCACAGAGCCCCACGAAAACAAGAAAACTTGACAAAGAACGCGCATAAAGGTTCGCATTAAACAAAACACAAATGTCTCGACGTGCGTCGCTGTGAGAGTGCAGGAAAAGGGAGCAGCTTAGCTGGCTCGTTAGCGTTGCGGTCTGTTCGAACAAACAGAGTCGTTCACAGCGCGGAGAACCACGTAAGGCGGCTAACAGGAAATCGTTGCTACACGAGCGCGCGTACTTAGACTGCTTGCTATAGGCACGTTACGCTTCGTTACTGTTTTCTCGTTTACCTGTATGATGTCGAGCCTGTAATGACGCCGGCCCGCTGCCCACGCCAGTAGCTCGCGTGATGCCCGCGTGCCATTGTGAAGCCCCTATAGAAATGAGAAGAACGACAACCTTTCGCACAGTGTCTGTAAGGCCATGATAAGGCACAGTGTTAAGAATCCGAGGACGCCCACCCACTTCTTATGAATTGCGGATGCGAAAACATTGTTATAAGCTAGAAATTTGTAATGGAACCCCAGGCTAAAATCACTACAGGAATACCGCAAAAACTTCACAAGAATTCTTGTCGTACGACAAAAAAACTTTGTAGTGGCAACAGAAGTTTTGTTGTTACTACAAAGCCACCTGTTGCTGCGACACACATTTCTGTCGTAACGGAAAAGCCAATTCTCTCAACGACAAACATTCCTGTAGTCACAACAGGACTGCCGTTTATGCTGCTTTTCACAATGGACAACAACATTGATTGATTGATTGTAGGGTTTAACGCGCCTACGCAATGCAGGCGATGAGGCGCGCCGTATTGGAGGGCTCCGGATTAATTTTGACCACCTGTGGATCTTTAACGTGCGCCGAAATCTCGTACACACGGGCGTTTTTGCTTTTCGCCTCCATCAGAAAAGCAGCCGCCGCGGCCGGGAATCAAACCCGCGACCTCGTGCTCAGCAGCGCAACGCGCCTTAGCCACTCAGCCACCGCGGCGGGTGGACAACAACATTCAAAACATATGAAACTACTGATGGAACACCAGGATCACGACAACACACAAATTCGTTACGACAGAACATCAAAATCACGACACGAATACGACACACGACACGATACAGAATGACGACACGACAAGAATCGAACAAGACGACAGTACGACACGGGAAAATACGACAAACTACGAAAACGTTTGTTGTCGTCCTTTTCGACTGGGACATGTTTACGATAAAATTGATATCGTTGTAACCGCAACAAAGCCGTCCTTTTAATTAGCGAAACGTGTAGTTCGTCTTCATGGTTCCTTCAACATTTATAACGATGACGCCTGCACACATGACACTGTATCCGGCATTCAAGCAGGCGAGCATGACACGCCTTCTTCGTAGCTAAATTTTGGTGGTCTCGTAAATAAAGTTGTTCTTTATTTTGAAAACTTCGTAGTGTTGAAAACGAGCACGGAGAACGATCCCACTTTTTTGGTAATTGCAATGCTCATAGTTATTTAACAGAAACGAGGCTATCCGCACAGGATTTTCATTGCCAAAAATAATTTTCTTCTTCTTTCGGTGTGATAGAGACCTAAGGTTGGGAGTAGGCGTCGAATTGCTTTTTTTTTTTTTGCGAGAGTTTGCCTTACGGCATAACAGTTATATGTACAACATCACACTTGTTTCACGCAGAAACGTCAGCAGCGACCGGTACTGAGGGCCCCATATCCACCGCTGTAGATCAGAGAGAGAGAGAGAGAGAGAGAGAGAGAGAGAGAGAGAGAGAGAGAGAGAGAGAATGCATTCAATGGTAAAAGTGAAGGTAGCCGAGCCATATCGCTTAGCGTGTAATTGCTGCTTTTCACCATATTCAGTGGTTCCACATTCCGCTTGCAACTTTGTTAAAAGTTACTTCCAGATTTGTCCCCATTAAGCCCAAAGCACAACTGCGTTTGTTACCGACCGCCGAATGCCCCGCAGCTATATTACGGTGATCCTTACTACGCATTAAAGGGACAGACAACCGATTTTTTGTCGCGTATACATTCTCTATCCCAAATGAGAGGGCATCATTTAAAGCACCTTAATGAGAAACGGTTTTGCTAATAACGCCCTAGAACTTTTTAAATCGAAATTTTTAGATCTACGAGCCGTATGTGTCTTCCCAAAAATAATGCTGGCAACCATGACATATAGCAACATATTTTTGTCAGCATGTGAAATGAAAAGCGATATTTAAAAACTTGTCCCCAGCTTAAAAAAGTGTGAATCTCAGGCTTTCTTATTCCTTCATATGTTTTTTTAATTCACCAGTCTACTTTGCACGAAGGCGCCATCTGTTGGGATGGACGATAGGTAGAATCTGGCATCACGTTGTGGAAGTTGGAAGTTCGATTCTCCCCGGGCGCGTCCTTTTTTTGTAAGCTGCCGCTGGCGTATTTGGAAACTGAAATCGAATATTTTGGCAGAACAAACGCCCCGACTCAGGCAGAATCGTCAAAGCTCCTTCAGTGGATCCGTTTCCTGAATTACGAAATATGCGCTAACTGGACATACACATAAAGGACAATGGTCGACTCACAACTATTTATTTATTTATGGCTTTTACTATCTGCTTTTATGGTTTTATGATATATTAGAAGGATACTTTTTTTTCCCTGCAAATAAATTGTTCTGAGTTGCGCATTGTTTGTCGTCCTTTCTCTGTATGTTCAGTTAGCGCATATTTCGTAATTCATAATGCACTAACTAGCCCAACAACACATTTTACTGTTTACTGAACGCTGCCGTTGAGACTGGGCATGTAGCCACACTGAGAGCAACCCAGCGGTGGCGGGGCATGCCTTAAAAATTTTCAAAATAACGTTTAAAAGTACATATACAAATATTAATATTTGTGTTAAAAGGTTTTCAATACGTGAATAAACGTGAATAAACGTGAATAACGTTTAAAAGTACATATACAAATATTAATATTTGTGTTAAAAGGTTTTCAATACGTGAATAAACGTTTCAGTAGTTACAGTAGCTGCTTAGTTTGCAGGTAACGTCACCGGTACACATATTGTAGTGTCACGTTTCGACACTACGAACCGCCACCCTTCCGATTTCAGTAAGTTTGCTGCCAATTAAAATTATTTCCGCAAATTTGTTTATAAATTGCTTGTGGTTACCGGGCTATATAAAACGCTGGCTTTTATATAAGCTAGACGACATATACGCGACAAAAATCGGTTGTCCGTCCCTTTAAGCAACATTACCGTACGATCTCGTAAATCTCATATCTCTTTTAGGAGAATTTCATTACCCTAACATATTTTGACTGAACGTTTTTTTGACTCCCAAAATTCGCTGAATTAATTGACTCCCGTTGCCCTTCTCATTTTTGAAAGCTTGTAACTGAAAAAAAAAAAGAGAGAGAGAATTCAAAATTTGGCGTTTTTCGCGCCGAAGCTACAATTTGGCTATAGGGCCCGCCGGAGTGGAGAATCATTTGGGAATCTTTAACACGCACCGAAATCTCGACCCAAGGGCGTTTTCGTTTTTCTCCTCCATCATAAAAACGGCCGTGGTCGTCGGTATCGAACCAGCATCCTTGCGCTCCTTGGCCACTGAGCCATGTCGTCATAATGGAACTAACGCGCTCGTCCGAGGGAGCGCTGACGTACTTGACCTGTTTCTCAGATTTTTCCGCTCGCTGACCTTCAGTTCAGGACTTAGGGATCATCCTTTAACGACTTCTCGGTTAACGCAGGTGCGAGTCAAACTCTGAGCAAGGCAAAGTACAAAATTTCCTCGAAGCTGACTTTTTCGGCTGCGAAAAGTGAGCTGAAAGCCTCTGTGAATGATTGTATGGCCCAATTTTATGAGAGAGAGAGAGAGAGAGAGAGAGAGAGAGAGAGAGAGAGAGAGAGAGAGAGAGAGAGAGAGAGAGAGAGAGAGAGAGAGAGAGAGAGAGAGAGGGGGGGGGGGGACGTAGACTTTATTTAAAGCCACCCATAAGTGGGTTGCGGATGGTCGGGTTTTGGTGGGACGTGGAGGATCCTATCCAGGTACTCGTCAGGATTGAGGGCCATGCAGGATTTTGTGAGAGCACAGTAAACGCTAACTGGGTTCTTTTCAAGGATAATGTTTACTGTTTGATAAAAAGAGGATACATCCTTGCATGCCAGTCGATGCTGACATCGTCTCTTGGTTTTATATTGCTGTCAAGCGTCTTTGGAGTTAAAAAACAACAAAAAAACCCGATTTTTCGCGAAGCGCGAAAGCGCAATCACCCGGATACGTGCACTGCGTATCGTCAGAGGAATGATGAATTCAAGAAGGCCGTAAAAATTGGCAAAGTGGTTTTTTTTTAATGACAGCCTTATGTTGTCCGCTTGTCCAAAATTCTAAAATGCTGTGGAGTGTAATCGGTGGCGCAAAGAAAAACTCGGTATCTTTAGTAGAGGAAGGTGTTGCAGACATCCCCAGTTAAAAAAGGTGTTTCGTTTTTAATGACGTGTATAAGAAGGCTTTCATTCAGACATCTTCGAATACTAATTTCTATTCCGTCGAAGGCGCCAAGTTCCCGGCAAAGGAATGTGTTGTGTTTGACTGGGTCGAAATCATGCCACTCATAGGGAACTGCAAGGTGTCATCGTCATCATGAATCGATGAAATTATTTTTAAGCTTCTACGAAACACCGAAGGCTACTGATATAGAATTTTTCATCAGGTTTTCATCCAGCCAATGAACGCACGTTTCTTACCAGACGATTAAAAGGTTAGTGAAGCGGAGCCCAAGTTTCAGTCCGGAGATGTGCATACCCTATTAAATCGTCGTGCAATTTTGTTATCTAGTGTCCCGTGCAACCTTTTCGAAGACACATTTTATCCGCAGCAATAGCTAAGTTTCTGGAAGACAAATATTCTTTATCTAATTCCAAAAGATTTAGTAAATCATTGTCTCGTGATACGAAGCCCATTTCTTTCCCACATATTCGTTTCTAAGCTCAGGATAACAATATTTTCTCTATTTTATCTTCTTAGATTTCTGCAAAGCATTTGATGTTGCCTCGAAACAGTTACTTTGCACGAAGTTTTGAAAATTAAATGTTGACTCGTATTGTAGCTTGGACCAAACTTTTTTGTCTTCGATCACAATCGGTAACAGCGAATGACTTAGATTCCACGTAGAGCTCCGTTATGTCCGGTATGCTTCAAGGATCAGTACTAGGCCCTCTTCTCTTTCTCATTTACATCAATGATCTACCTAGTGCCATTACCTCTCTCGTAGGATTATTTGCGGATAATAGCAGTGTGCTCTACCACACCATTTCTTCGACTTTCTACTTTATCATACGGCACAGTGATGTCAACAAAACCTTTAAGTGGTGCGCCACTTGGCTTATGCCCATAAATACAACTAAATGTAAAACAATTAGATTCCCCGGCGATAGCCATATTTTTTATGGCCAGACGTTTACATACAATAGTGAAGGCCGCAAACTCGAAGCAACAAAAATATACAAGGATATTGAAGTTCAGATAATTCATAACCTGCTTTGGGGCGGCAAAAGGTAATTAGGTAACTAACAATCTCGATCGATCCTTGGGACAACTATTACAGCTTCTTCAAATATAAAATTGTTAATTCACAAACCACTAATTTGTCTTGAGCTAAAACATACTTGCGCAGTGCGATATCCGGGTACGATTATACTAATAACACATTACAGTCCGTAGAAAATCGTAACGGACATTTTATTTAGCTAATCGCTCGTGAAGTGTATCATCTATGAAACTCACCTTTAATAGGCCATATCTTTCTTATTTCAGAAAAAAAGCTGGAATAAGTTTGTTTTACAATCAGGATCTTAGATTATCCATCTCAGACTCGCCGCGGACGGCCAAAGAGCAATCCAGCATTCGTTTTGCATACACAATTTTATGGCGTGCATGGAGTATCCTCAGGCTACCCCCGGACTATCCGCGGCGGGTTCGAGACTCTAAGTCTAAGATCTTCTATATCCACGATTTTACTTCTGTTAAAAAATGGTTTGAATTCCCTCATACATATCACAACTCCCCAATGATCATTACAAGGTTAATGTTCCGTAATGTCAACTAATCCACTATTACTATTGCCAAAAATCAAATCAATTTACCCACCTGCCAGCCTCGATCGCTCAGTCATCGATGCGCGCACATTTCGATCAGTACCTGAAAGATACTTTAGCCCCCTTTTTTTGTCGTTTTTTAGATGCGACTGCATCTCATTCACTCGCCTTGTCCCTCCATACGGCGTTGTCCGTCCACACCCCTCCCCCCTACACTATAAAAAAAATAATAGTTAGCGGCGCCCGGTTTCGATCCCACGACCCTGTGGGCGGAACGCGAGGTACATGGTGCTCTTCCCACTGCGCCACAAAACCGAGACAGAATCAAATGCTACGAACGCGCCTTATATCTTTGACTCATTCAAACTACGTCAAGATGCTTCTGATACAACGCATGATGGGGCAATGATTAACACTTGCTATAAAAGGAAAGAAGCTCCCACTTACAGCAACAATGATGGAGTAAAGGTCGTTGCGACAGCGAAGCCCCAAGCATACCACTTGGAGAGATTGACCAAGATTGGCCAATAAAACATAATAATATTCATAAAACATAATAATCATACGCGTTCCCGACACGTTTCACGCGATTTCAGAACCAATCCAACGGAAACACCCAGTGAACCCCACGATGCGTCGCATCTACACACGGTTCCCCTCGCGGGGAGGTGGGCGCAATTTTGTATATACATGCGTTCTGTATTTTCGCAGGCTTTTTTTGGTCTGTATTTTGACAAATGTGGACTTACTGGAGTGAGTAAGGGGGTATTCACACACTTTGCATCTCGGGGATTGATTGATAATAAGGTTTAGCGCACCGACGCTGCACAGGCTATTAGGCGCGCCGTAGTGGAGGGCTCCGGATTAATTTTGACTACCTGAGGACCTTTAATGTGCGCCTAAATCTCGAACACACAGGCGTTTTCGCTTTTTGTCTTCATCAGAAAAGCGCCCGGGGCAGCCTGGAATCGAACCCGGGTCCTTCGGCTCAGCTCCACAACTCCTCATCCCCTGATCCATCACGGCGGGTTACACTTCGCATCTCCGTCCGCTTTTTCTGAGTATGTATCAGCTCCGAATAGTTTGTTTCTTATAACCCACATATTTGTGCGATATTGATATTTTCCCATGTGCGGTATTTTTTTTGTCATGGTAACAAAACCATGCCTTTTGTAACGGGCTCCCCCCGCCCCCCTTCTTGGTACTGAAGGTACTGGACAAACATAAGCTTACCGCGACCTGCATTGGGTCCATAAAACACAAAAGAGAAGAATTCTATTCTTTCGGATAGGGGGGGGGGGGGGGGGTGAGGGGGGTGTTTAACGCGCCGAAGCTGCCGATGGGCTATGAGGCGCGCCGTGGTTGAGGGCTCTGGATTGATTTTGACCACCTGGGAATCTTGAGAATGCGCCGAAATCTCGAAACACGGGCGTTTTCGGTTTCCCTCTCCATCTGAAAAGTAACCATCGTGGCCGGGAA
Source organism: Haemaphysalis longicornis (assembly GCF_048455015.1). Lineage (NCBI taxonomy): Eukaryota > Metazoa > Arthropoda > Arachnida > Ixodida > Ixodidae > Haemaphysalis > Haemaphysalis longicornis. The sequence continues at coordinate 154,292,239 of NW_027526335.1, read as the reverse complement.
TCGAACCCGCGTCCGTGTGCTCATCAGCGCAACCTTAGCCTTAGCCGCTAAGCCATGGTGGCGTGTTGCTCTCTATCGTGCCTGACAGTTGTGTCTTCTCAAAAGTTGTCAGCGTAGGTTTACTTGGTTATGTACGGTTCTTTTTGAAACTGACCGGGTGAAGGAAAGAAACCGAATGCCTGTACAAATAACTTCTTGCGGCAACTGAGAGCGGCATCTGTTTTGCAAACAGAACAATTACCGTAATTACTCGATTCTAACGCGCACCTTTTTTCCGGAAAAATAGGTCGAAAAATCGCATGCGCGTTAGAATCGGATACGAAACCGAAACTGCCGAAACAACGAAAATTTCGTCTCGCCCATCGCCATCTCAAGATGGCGCCAAAGCTTTTAGCAACAATTTTTTGGACGCAGGAAGCATAGGCGCCCAGGCTTTTCTATCGGCGTTCACACAAATCGTCAAATCGTTCCACTTGCGCACTTGATAACAGCAATGACAGCAGCGGCTCCCACGCGTTCAAAACGAGTGGTCGGCTGAAGCGTGCGCCTCTGGAAAAGTTCGCAGGATGGGCGTGTGAGGCGTGGGCCACGATCCCATCGATCATGGTTGAACGTTCGTTATGAAGTGTGCCATCGCGAACGCGCTTGACGGCACCAAGGACGAGATGTTGTGGTCAGCGGAGAGCGACGAGGAGGGAGATGGGAGAGATTACTTCAAGAAATAAATCGCCCGTTTATCTCGCATTCGTTTTTCTTGCTCACAAAGTTCCGTGCGCGTTACAATCGGAAGTGCAAGTTTTTTCGTTTTTTTTTTGCCAGGAAGATAGGGTGCGCGTTAGAATCGGGGGCGCGTTAGAATCGGGTAATTACGGTAGCATGATCTAACGTAAATTCTCTGCAAAAAGAAAAAAAAAGTAGTTTAAGTGAATGGGAGTGCAAGCGCTCGAGACTGGGGCACAACCGCTTGGTTATTAATGCGTAGCATTCATTGCCTCGTACCCCCGCAGCCAGGACGGCGTAAAGACCGGCATTTCTACAATAATGTAGATATCGCAGAAGTTCCACCTGTAATCGCTATTATAGCGTGAATGGAGATAACCGGTCGCACAAAATTTCGAAAAACTAGAAAATCAGAAAACCTATAAAAATTACGGAAAATGACGAAACGTGGTTGTGAAAATGACACGTTTGGCCGTGAAAGGCAGGACAAAGAAAACTATAGAGCAATATCCACGTTTTGGAGCTTTTATCTGCTTATGCGGTTTCGCTTACTTCTTGCGTAATATTTTAAAACAACGTGATTCGCCTTTTCTTTTTTGTTGTTTTCGTGCAAACAAAATTTTTTTAACTGGCGCATTTGATTCCCCGTGCTATATCTCTGCTCCGAGGCGCAGCTTATGTTGCATGCCGGCAGATTTCTTTTAACCAGCTGGTGATATTAAACGTGGATCAGAATCTCGATACACGGACGTTCTCGATTTCCATCTACTTCAGAAAAACGGTCGCGGGGAAGAGAGATCGGGGCCACTTGTGGTCAGCAGCAAACAGCTTAGCCACTGAGCAGCTCCTGCGGTCACACTTGTCAAGTATTAACAATTTGCAGGTGTCGGACCTTTTAAACAAATTATGAAATGCAAAAAGGTTTGCACACATCGGGTGTGGGCTTTCGCTGTTGCGCAGTGGAGCACTCCTGCAGCCTGACTGCTCCTATAAAGTCGCAGCTAGGGAAGGGCAAAGTCGTTTTATATCCCTGGCAAGCTGCCGAGAATGACATTTCATTTGGTCAGCTTGCACTACGCTCGCACTTCCAGCAGCAACCGAACATCGCTACATTGGTGCTCAATCATTTCCCCTGTTGGTACGTAGAGCGTGATAATGTTCAATTGTCTGGAGGAGAAAGTGCGCGAACGGGTACGAAGTTGATGCTACGTGAAAGCAAAAAAGGCCTGAATTGCATTGACTGTGCAATATCAACAACGAAGGGTCGAACCGTTTCGACATGGATCGGGAACCGTTATTTCTTTTTCGGTTCCGCTCCGGTTCGCGTTCAGCGTGCTCAAAAAATAACGGTTCGGGTTCGGGATCAGTTCCAGCAAAAATACTGGTTCAGGTTCCGGTTTTTGGTTTGATTCGGTTCCGGTTCGACACCCTGGAAAAAACATTTTAAAAATTACGGAAAATGGCAAAGCGTATAACGCATGGCATTTGCACAATAATGCAGATTTCACGAAAGTTCAACCTGTAGTCGTTATAGTGGCGTAAAGATAATTGGCCAAACACAATTAAAAAAAAACTAAAACAATGGGAAAAATATGAAATAACTACGAAAAATTGCGAACCGTGTAACGCCCTGCATTTCCACAATAGTGCACATTTTGGGAAAGTTCCACCTCTAGTCGTTCTAATAGCGTAAATGGAAATAATCGGTCGAACGAAATTTTGAAGCAATAGTAATAACAAAAATGTGAAAAAATACGAAAAATTTCAAACCGTACAACGACCTGCGTTTCCAAAATAATGTATATTTGGCGGAAGTTCCACCTATAATCGTTATATTAGCCTAAAGGAAATAATTGGTAGAAATAAATCTTGCAACAATAAAAAATAAGAAAAAAATAAAAACATAATGAAAATTGCGAGCCGTGTAACGACCTGCATTTTCACAATAATGTAGATTTACAAAAAGTTTCAAATGTAATGTTTATAACACCGCAAATGGAGATAAGCGGTAGAAAAAATTTTTGAAAAGAAAGTATAAAATAAGAAAAATAATAAGCAATTCCGGAAAATGGCCAACTCTATAACGCCCTGCGTTTCCACAATATTGTAGATTTCGCGAGCGTTCCACTTGGAATAGTTCTAATAGCGTAAATGGATATAATTGGTCTGACAGGATTTATAAAAAACCAAAAATTTGACTGTAAAAACTTGCAGGCAAAACAAGCAGCATAAGAATGTTACGCATTTGTAGATAATTCTCTGAATTTCTGCACAATTTTTATTGGTTATCCTGTTGTTGTTGATAAACGCTCATTGCATCCTGTTTGATTTTTTTTCCAAATGCATGCATAAGCAATCTTAGACGGATTAGCGCAGAAATTTCCGCGTTTGTTCGTTTGTACGTTTGTACCGACAAACAAGTCATGCACTTTTACTGTCGAGGTAAGCATTAATTGATCTGCAGAATAGATTAACAAAAAGCGGTCGGAGCATTAACAGAAAAAGGGGCAGGTCCCATGCATCACTGGGTATCGACGCAACGCGAGGCTTTCATCGTGACATACCTGGGTTGAAAAATACTTGCGGGGGGCATTTTTAAAGTGCTGTTATGCTTGGCGTAGTCGCATGGTTTTTCAAAACAGTGCCCTGTGCCTAATGCATCGGCATAAATGTACGGTTGTTCGTTTTTGGCTAAAACCCAATTTCACCCAATCACCCAGGAGAACCAGGTTAAACTCTTTTTCTCCCCGAAATGGACCTTTTCAAAGTAGCGATCTTTCCAATCGTGCGCTGACGGTCCGCCGTTCTCAACCAGTATTTGTTGGCAGCAAGCCCCACAAACACAGCCTCCAAACTCATTGTCATTCAGTATTGGCGTTGTCATTGAGGCTGGCAAATGCTGCACTGACATTGTTGTGCCTTGCTAATGGACGCTCTGTTGTGGAGAAAACTTTTTTCCAATGGAGATACGTTCAGCGATCAGACAGGTCTCGAATGAAGACCGACATGTTGAGCACGCGGATGATCATGTATGTAAACAAGGATGAGCGAAAAATCGATGACCAGCTTATTGTGAATTTAATGTTTCATTTCTTAGAAGTTATCAGTGCTCTTTACTTTCATCATTACTGACTAATTTCCAAACAAATGCCAAATTTCTAACAGCATTTTCTAGAAAAACCTGAGGTCAGCCCGAATACCAGCTTGAAAGAAACGCCAATTTTAACGCGTTTGAGTTAAGAAGCTCGGGATACCATATAAAATAAATTCATTGTATAAATTGGTGCATATGTGGATTTACCCTGGAAGAACCCGAATTTCGGTATGGTTTCACAAAAAACCCGATTTTTCCGCGTTTATGAGCTCGCAAAATAGCGCCCCATTATTACCGCCTGATTAAAACAAATATAAAACCCGAAGACGAACAACCCTACATATACGGGACGTAAACAGAGACTTTGAACGTCTCAATCTCCCGTACAATTTTCGGCCGGTCCCGCGGGAGCAGTACGCGCAGGGCAGCTTTGTGAAATGCAGCTTCCCACTTTCCATGAGGGGACAACCTCGAAGATAGGTTGGCTATCCCGTCGCTGAATTCTGTAGTGTCCGAAATACCCTCGCAGCCGCTTCTCGCTGAGTCCGCGTCGTCGAATCGGCGTCCAAGCGCACACAAGATCACCTGGGAAATACTCGGGTATCGGTGTCGTAGCTTGTATACTGTAGCGTCCAGCATCCACCACCGGTTGGTCCGTAGTACGTACACGGGCAAGCTGGGGGGGCATACTCCGCATGCTGTAGGTATGCTTGGACGTCGGCGTTTACGTCGTCGTCTTGTACGTGTGGCAGGATGGTGTCGAGCATCGTCTTTGGCTATCATCGGTAAACAGGCTTCAATGGAGTCATCTGTGTAGTTTCCTGGATAACTGTATTGTACACGAACTTGACAAAAGGAAGTGTTTCGTCCCATGTCTTATGTTCAACGTTGACGTACTTAGCATATCTGCGATCGTCTTGTTCAGGGGTTCGGTTAGTCCTTTCGTTTGCTGGTAGTAGTACGCCATAGTGTTCCGGTGATCCGTCTTGTTGTAGCGCAAGACTACTTCCATAAGCTACGCAGTGAATGCTGTTCCGCGGGTAAATTTCAGTGCAGAAAAATCAGGAATAATGGTTTTCAATGACGCTACCACTGACGTAGTGTCTATCCAGAAAGGCGAATTACCTAGAGTGAAGGAATATAAATATTTGGGAGTGTGGATAAACGAAGGGGATAACTACTTAAGAACTCACGAGGAGCAACTGAAAGTTAAGGGAAAGCGAAACGCAGCTGTAATGAAGCATAGAGTTCTGTGGGGGTATAACAAATATCAACTAGTAAGAGGAATGTGGGAAGGAGTAATGGTTCCGGGTCTCACGTTTGCGAATGCTGTACTCTGCTTAAAATCAGACGTTCTATCAGGCCTTGAAGTAAACCAGAGAACGGTAGGACGTTTGGCCTTAGGCGCGCATGGGAAAACAACTAACAAAGCAGTTAAGGGAGGTATGGGCTGGGCGTCGTTTGAAGTTAGAGAAGCACTGAGTAAAATATGCTTTAAGATGAGGTTGAGGGCAATAGATCAACGAAGGTGGGCAGCTAGGGTTTTTAGGTACCTATACTTGAAAAGCGTGGACACGCAGTGGTTAAGAAAGGCTAGAAGGCTAACGATGAAATACGGAAAGAACAGTGGGGAATCCAAAACAGCCAAGGTAACCAAAAAAGAGGCAAGGCAGATTGAAACGAATAAATGGAGGGAAAAAATGGAAGCTAAAACGTCGTTAGAGATGTACAGGGCTGAGAAATCGAACATCAGAAAGGAAAATTTCTACGATAATTCCCAGTGCAGTGCTTTGCTTTTTGAGGCTAGAGCAGGTTGCCTGCGAACTAAGAGTTGTGCGGGGAGGTATTCACAAAATGATGGGGTATGCGTGGTGTGCGGAAAAGAAACAAAAACTATGCGGCACATAGTGTTAGAATTTGAGGGTATCCATCCGAATCTACATGAAGGGAATATTGGGCTTCCAGTAGCCCTAGGATTAAAGGGTATCACAGAGGAAGTTAACTTAAAGGCTGTCGAGGGGACGAAAAGAAGATTAGAATGCTGGTGGACGAAAAGCAGACAGGGGAATATTGCCTAGGACAGTTACCACCTGTAACAGAAAAAAAAAGTATTTTGTGCCTAATAAGCTTTTGCGCCTGCCCTAAGGAGCGCTAGTATTAAACCAAGAGTGTAAAACATGGGTATATTAGTCCTTTTTGGTAAGATGACATGTCATCACCCCGCTACAAACGGGAAACCAATAGCAATCATCATCATCATCATCATAAATTAGTACTTCAGAAGCCCCATGTCGCAGAACAACTTGGCGGATGCAAAATTTGGATAATTCTGCAGTCCCCTGCTAAGAGCGGCGGCCTCTGCATAGAGCGTGAGGTCGCGGGTTCGATTCCCGACCACGGCGGCCGCTTTTCTGATGGAGGCGAGAAGCAAAAACGCCCGTGTGTACGACATTTCGGCGCACGTTAAAGATCCCCAGGTGGTGAAAATTTATCCGGAGCCCTCCACTACGGCGCGTCTCATCGCCTGCTTTGCGTCGGCGCGTTAAACACCCCGCAATCATTCAATCAATGCATAGAGCTTGATGTAGTCTGTGGCTGCAGCAGTCCTCTTGATCTCGGCTAGTGACGTAGGGAACGTTCTTAGGAGGTTCATCTCGATCTGTTGGAAGGGCCGAGACGGTACGTCGACGGGCTGCAGAAGTCCGGCGGGTTTCGTCGTCGGTGCTTTCCTCCGCTGACCATCACGAGAGCATTGGATGAGTGGGTGACGTCGGAAATAAGGTAGGGCCAGAACCATTTTGTCTTGATCTTCCCGAGCGTACGTGCAGTGTGAGGTGCCGTGATTATCGTTCGTCATGGCACAATTCCGCGATTTCGTCGCAGAGGCCAGTGGAGATGAAAAAAAGGGACTTCGTTGTCATTGTAGGGTCGAAGTTCTTCGTGCACCCTGTCATCACTGGAGTAGAATGATGTTCTTTGATAGCCAGTGTGCTCGATCTAATTCGATGGTACAGGAAAAAATGATGCTGAGAGAATTTCTCGCAGGGCAAACGCGGCAGCATACCATTCGCCTACGCTTTACTGAGCGTGTCACTTTGTTGAGTGCTTATATACCGCTTGTGTTTGCTTTTCGTTTATTGCGGAACACAAGTTGCTTCAGTAAACTTTGTTAACTCAAAGAACCCTGCATCGTTCTTGGCGGCGTGACATCTGGTAGTATGGGCGTCGGCAGTATTTGTCTTAAGGGGGCAAACCCATTATAAAGAGGGGAAAGAGAGAGAGGGTGAGGGGGCGGGACGATTGTTCTGGGATGGCTTGCAAGTGCTCCTTTTTCACCCCCCTGCCGACGACCATGTATGGTAGACGTGCTTTGTACATGAACCCTAAACCCCCAGCATGTCGCCAAGCCAGCCTAGAAAAACAAACCGAAGGCATGGATTGCGGCCATATTGTGGGAGAAAAAACACCGTGTCGTAAAGGTAAAAGCAGCAAAGCACGCCTGTTATACCCTGCATGTTGCATCGCATTTCTGTGTCTGTCGAAGCCCTGGATCATTATGTAGACGTGAAGATCTCCCATGTCCCCGAATCCCGATTCCTAGCTCGCATTTGTCGATGTCACTCTTAAGATGTGCAATGCATTGACGGAAACGCTAACGTCTGCAGTTGTGCACATTCTCGCAACATGGGAGTCGGGGGTTGTTGCCGAAGAGTTCTCCCTTCACTAGAGATGGTTGTGAACAAAACTGCGAGTGGGCGGGAAGCCACAGAACCATGTTCCGCACGACGCATGCGCAGTCAAAGGGCCTAAAAGAGCTCTCTGATAATCAACTCACCATCTAAAAATCTACAGTAAAATGACCTTCCTAAAGATGCGTGGCCCTTTCTTTTGTATTGTTTTCTCTCTTTTATTGTAGCTAGTGCCGAACCATGGTCCCGGAAGCAAAACTTCCGGAATGGCTGCGGTGCAGATACCGGTACTCGGAAACAAAACGAAAAAAAGTTCCATTGCTTTGTGCAGCTCCCTCGCTAAAAGATATTCGTCAACGCCAACTTGCAAAAGGGGCTACGTTTCCCCGCTAAGTATAACTGCAATTAAAAATATTTTAATCTACTAAAAAAACCAAGAGAGAAAGAAGAGCAGGTTTTAGGTGCGGAGTACGTTATGACCGCACAATGTCCGTCCGCGTCCGTCCGCACGGACGCGGACGGACGGATTACGTTCTTGGACATTAAAGGGGCATATGACAACGTAAACAGAGAACGGCTGTGGAGAATGCTGAAACTCCAGGGATTAGATGACGAGTTAGTACAGTTCCTTATAGCAATCTATAAAGCCAATAGAGTGCACCTTACTTGGGAAGGACAGAAATGCGCCCAGCAGGTCAACATCCATCGGGGACTGAAACAGGGATGCACTTTGAGCCCAATACTGTTCATGCTTTACATGGCAGGGTTAGAAAAGAAACTGGAAGAAAGTCAAGTAGGGTTTAGCCTAACCCATATGCTGCAAGGCGAAGTGGTACAACAGCACATTCCGGGAATGTTATACACAGACAACATTGATCTTTTAGCTGATAACCAAACCGATATGCAGCGGCTAATAAATATTTGCGGCCAGGAAGCCACTGACCTCGGGTTAAATTTCAGTGCAGAAAAATCAGGAATAATGGTTTTCAATGACGCTACCACCGATGTAGTGTCTATCCAGCAAGGCGAATTACTTAGAGTAAAGGAATATAAATATTTGGGAGTGTGGATAAACGAAGGGGATAACTACTTAAGTACTCACGAGGAGCAACTTAACGTTAAGGGAAAGCAAAACGCAGATATAATGAAGCATAAAGCTCTGTGGGGGTATAACAAATATGAAGTAGTAAGAGGAATGTGGAAAGGAGTCATGGTTCCGGGGCTCACGTTTGCGAATGCTGTACTCTGCTTAAAATCAGACGTTCTATCAGGCCTTGAAGTAAACCAGAGAACGGTAGGACGTTTGGCCTTAGGCGCGCATGGAAAAACAACTAACGAAGCAGTTCAGGGAGATATGGGCTGGGCGTCGTTTGAAGTTAGAGAAGCTCAGAGTAAAATATGCTTTGAGATGAGGTTGAGGGCAATGGATCAACGAAGGTGGGCAGCTAAGGTTTTTAGGTACCTATACTTGAAAAGCGTGGACACGCAGTGGTTAAGAAAGACTAGAAGGCTAACGATGAAATACGGAAAGAACAGTGGGGAATCCAAAACAGCCAAGGTAACCAAAAAAGAGGCAAGGCAGATTGAAACGAATAAATGGAGGGAAAAAATGGAAGCTAAAACGTCGTTAGAGATGTACAGGGCTGAGAAGATGAACATCAGAAAGGAAAATTTCTACGATAATTCCCAGGGCAGTGCTTTTCTTTTTGAGGCTAGAGCAGGTTGCCTGCGAACTAAGAGTTTTGTGGGGAAGTATTCACAAAATGATGGGGTATGTGTGGTCTGCGGAAAAGAAACAGAACCTATGCGGCACATAGTGTTAGAATGTGAGGGTATCCATCCGAATCTACATGAAGGGAATATTGGGCTTTCAGAAGCCCTAGGATTTAAGGGTATCAGAGAGGAAGTTAACCAAGGCTGCCGAAGGGACGAAAAGAAGATTAGAATGCTGGTGGACGAAAAGCAGAGAGTGGAATATTGCCTAGGACAGCTACCACCTGTAACAGGGAACAGAAAGTATTTCGGGCCTAATAAGCTTTAGTGCCTGCCCTAAGCAGCGCTAGTATTAAACCAAGAGTGTAAAACATCGTTATATTAGCCCTTTTTGGTAAGATGACATGTCATCACCCCGCTTCAAAGGGGAAACCAATAGGAATCACCATCATCATCGCATAGCATTTACAATCGCAAAAATCACACAGGCACCACCAGGATTCGGGCCTGTGTCTGGTCAACCAGATAGAGTTAGTGTCAGTCGTCTCACCCATTGGGCTACGGACTTTTTTTTCTTTATTGTCTGGCTCTGACAACACACAAAACAACATTACATATCATCAAAATAAAACACCTAACTCAGGAATAGTGAGGCTGCCAGCCAATAAAGGGCTGGCGTTGTCAATTAAAATAGCCTCGGCTTTGTCAGCTGCTCTATTTCTGGCAGCCAAACCGGGTATACCTCCTGAGACTTAATGATTTCGACAAAGCGACCAATACTCTCTTTAAAATAGTGTCGTGCAAAACGTGCGTCGACATTATTATACAGCTTTGCTGTGCGAGAGAGCCATATGCTATGGAGGCCCACTACCATTACTAAATCATAAGGCACTCCAGCCTCATTGTCCACTGCAAGAAACCTTATATCGTGTGGGTTCAAAGGAAAGTCTTTTCGTAGTGTCCTTTGTAGTACATCCCATAAATACACCCCCTCACAACAATGCAAAAACACGTGGTCTATTGTCTCTGGTAATTTACATCTAAAACAGTCTGTCCCCCATGGTACAAATAGCCCCCTGTGTTCCACATATGTTCTTACTAATAATGTACCTGTATGCAGCCTAAAGAAAAATGACTTGACCCCTGGCTGAATTTGCATTCTTTTCACCCTCTTAAGAACGTCCTGGCCTGGGCCTCCAGAGTACATAGCTCTGTACATTGGCACAGGGGACACGGCATCCACAATATCATTATACAGGTTTTTCCTTTTTACCATGCTTAAACATTCTTTTGAAAACCGCGCGTTCAAAAAATTTACACTTCCAACGACTTCTTTGAGAAAACGAAAAATGCCTCCATACATATACCCAGTGGTTACAACAAAGTCAGGGAGAAGCCTGCCCAACTTTACCTGACTACCTGACACACTGTCCTTAGAAAGGGGTCGCTTACATCCCTTAAAAACAGAAATCTATTCACCAGCTGTCGCACAAATAAGTGCGCCAATCCCAGACCCCCATCTTTGAATTGGGCTACGGACGTGTGTTAGTACCAGAGAGTCAAACAGCTTGCTCTTTCGCCTGTAACGGTGCGGAGTACCTCCCAATGTTCGTCCGCGTCCATCCGTGCGCACACCACCATCAAGCGAAAACCAAGCGAAATTCGATTTGAGCCGTGAGTTGCAGTTTCATTTAGGGAATAATCAAGGTGCAACGTACCGCTCAAATCGAATGACGGTCGGGGCGCAAATCGGATGTCACTCGGGGCGCAACTTGAATGTCATTTCGAGTCCCCGTACTCCGCACCCTCGCCATCATCCACGGAGTGGATATGCTGCCATTTTGTTTTCAACAATTTCTCCCCGTTTTCTGTGCGCGAAGACGGCTGCAGCAGAGTTCCCGGCAACGTGGTGTGCTCTTTTCCCGTTGTAATGTTGGGGTGTATCGCTGCGAAGGTTTGCGTTTCGGACAGCCGCACACGGTTGCCATCTCTATAAACGAAAACACTAGAGCGCCAACGTCCAAGCTGCCACTATTCATTCCAACCGCGCTTTCAAGACCATGCAGCATCAAGTGTACACATAACGAGAAGAAGGCGGTTAGTAAAACCTTTACAGCGAGTATATGCCGGTCGGCGTGGCCTGGCTGTACATTTTATTTTGCTTACACAAGGCCGAAAAAATCGATAACGAGCTGTAGAAGAGGGAAAATATTTACCTACACAGGGCGGTAATGAGCCAATCGACAGATCCAGCACCTCTGGTGTATTTCCCCGAACCATTTCGTTATCAACCAACACCGCGAGACGTTTGCGACAGCTTAGGACAAGGCCTGCCATGATCAACAAGTCGGTGTCCTTATCGCATTTTATTCCCCAAGGGGCTGCTAAATGTATTCCTCACCAGCGCACCTCTTGAGCCTATCCAGGCGGGAAAAATGAAATAATGAGGACAATAGTAGTTTCCTAAGTAGTTTCCTATCTGCTTAACCATGGCTGCCAACTTCATTAGAGGCGCCAAATGTACACGCTGATGCAAGCGATAGCGCCTGCGATAAAACGTATTGTTGGGCGATTTGGTTCATGACTATAAACGAACGTTTAGAGCCCCGCCACATGGACGGTGAACAGACTGTGCGGGCGCGTATACAGACCTTGTCGTCATCTTGATTTATAGCGGCTGCCACGCCATCCGCCGGTAACAGTTTCCAGAGGTCAAAGAATATGGGAGCGGCTAATCATAACGCACGTAAGGTCCGGGCGATTGTTTACGTCAGAAGGAGCACATTCGGCTCACTGCCTTTTAAACGCGATATACATGACAAAAGCGGCGTAATGGATCGAAGACCGCACTTCCGCTGGCCGTATTTCAAGAGCAGACAAGTGACCTGTATTGACAGCGGCGGCGGAATTCCTGCAGACCTTTAGTGTTACTGCGTACGACGCTGCAGTCACGTCTGCTACCGGGTGCACAGTCTGCTCTTTTTAAGATTTGCTTTATGTCGTCAGGCGCCTCTCATACTTCTGAAATGAGCTAATTATTTCACGGCTTAGCCCTCGTCTTCACTCGGGCTGGTAGAAAGATAGTCACAACCATCTGGTCCGGAGGGAGGTAAACACAACTTTGAAAACGACTTCCACATCGAACGCTTTGCAGGTGTCACTGGGTTTATCTCGCTGCATTTTCAACAGTCCCGACCCTCGTTAACAACCTTTCATGTGCCCTTTATTTGGAGCCAAGGGTACGTACACCATTCCTGCATCTTATGTGGCTGCTGCCGTCTGTACGAGATCCGAGGCGTTGCCAATGAACGGAAGTACACAGACCTTTTCTTTTTTACTGAGGTAGCCGTAGTTTATAGCCCTTTTCTAAGAAGGCCGGGGTCGTTGTCGTTGAATGAAAGTGCGAGTAGACAGGAGAATTGAATGACAAAGAATCTGCCAAAAGAACCGAAATCCCACTGCTACTGCAGACCCCTGTCGTATCAATCAGAATATTGGCCCGTAAATTCTTTCGTTTCTGTTGCCTTGCTCGTTCTTCCGGTTGAGATTTATTTCTCCGAAAGGTCTTCCGGGAGCAACAGCTCGCAGGGCGGGTCCGGACAGCGGCTTGCCTCAGGCTTCCGTTCCCTAGGCACTCAGAGGATGTTCTCGGAGGTTGCATATGATACACGACGTAGTGGCCCCGCCTTATTTGACCACATTTTAGCACACCGTGTCACGCGTGAGAGTTATCTTCGCCCTTCCACGGGTTCAGTTCAACGAAAGTGGTCAGCGTGGCGTCCACAAACAGCGGTCGTGGGTTTTCTGTCCTACCGAAGATAATTATGAGTGTTTTGTCTACTCTCCCGCATGCTGTGATTAACTTCCTACGTCCGCCCTCTATTCTTGCTTCCGCGAGTATTCATCTTCGAAAACAGATGAGGAAGTCGTCCCGTGACTTTAAGCAGCACGCAAACACCACATCCTCCGAAACCGGCTGCAGCTTGGGCTGTTCCCTTCTGCCACGTGCACGTCGGAAGCGTCGGTAGGATGCCCCGAACAGATGAATATATCGTCCTTTTGCCCGTGGACGCCGCTTTCGAACAACTTCCTCGAATTCCGGTTGTTCGTTCAGTCACGTCCGCCCGGTTTGTATTGCTGTCAATCAGGTATTGTTGGAGCGTACCACGGTTGCCGATATCGGCAACGCAAATATAGTATAATCGTACCTTTCGGTCTGCATGGGGTGGTGTTTGCTTTTGTAATACAGCCGAGCATCATTACTGGAACAGAGTTTTTTTTACCAGCAGGATATTTATTTATTACTTTATGAAAAGCGTTCCACTACCTGTTCGCCTCCAGAGGGGGAGCGTTTGCAAAGCACGAGCGAATAGCACACATCATATTATCTGTGAAGACAGAAACACAGGAGAAACGTTCAGGCGTTGCTTACGCAATTGAAAGGATAATAAAGCGGTGAGCGGATCGTTTTGTTTGAGTAATTACTTTCCACAAAACAGTGTACATACGTTGTAGGCAAAGGTGTGAACGAAAACAAAAACAAACCAAAGTGACAGGCGGTGTACTGGCTGCGCCAACCCCGTAATAGCGTGCGAAAGCAGCAGATATTCTTGCTTACGGAGCGTTAATTGTCCTACGCACTACGGTGGTTATGTGCCTTGGGCTGCAAGACATTTTCCTGAACGACGACGCAGGTGCGATATCACCTATTCCCGGCAGAAGGCCATCTCCGCGACTGATAGGTAAACGGTGTACAGTGTGTAAGCTGGATTACGAGTAAAACGAGCAAGGTAATTGCTTGGAACGGCACCTTAACGTGGTTATAAACCACGCCTGTACTTTTTATATGCATGCCTACCCATCGATATATAGTCCCTATGCTATTTTACCGCCCCTAATCCATCTTAATACACCTTAATTCATCTTAGTCTACCTTAATGCACGTTACGTTATCTTAGTCCACCTTAATTCCTTTTAATCTCACCCTACTTAACCTTACTAACCATTACTAATAACTTTGGCAGTTATTAACAATCGCTTGTGCACAGCTGAAATGTCTTCTTTGGCTCCCTTCTGGCCTTCTACGGGTTTTTGTGCCGTTCGTGTCGACACCCGGGTCATTCAAGGTCACCTTTCAATGACAGATGTAAGGCTCTCGCCTTAATAATTCTTCAAAATAAGCAATCCGGAAAGGGGTTCCCGTCAACGGTGGTATTCTGTACAAGCGAACTGAAACAAACACACATTTGTTCAACAACGCGACACGCGAACTTTAAATCTACGGGTTCGGTAGCATGACCAGGTAGTGAGGGGAGGTTGCGTTTGGTATCACGGTTGGTGAAGATTTTTGGGAAAGACAAACGCGAGAGATTTTTCTTCTAATCAATAAAATAGGAAGTGCAAGATTAGAAGTAATTGCAGATATGCTAGTGGTGTGGGAAGAATTAGTGAGAACAAGTTGAGATTAGCGGTTTTGATTGAGAATAGCGATTGAGATTGTGCCAATAAATTGAGGTTAGAGATCATTGGTGAAGGTCCCAATACGTTGTAGCGCACCCGCGTTTAGTTTTAACGAGCGTTTTACAAAGGAGATTTTTTTTTAAAGTGCTTGAGCTAGTAAAACATTTTGATGCAAGAAGCAAAGCCAACCAAGGATAAGTACGGTCATAACATCGTTAATTGCCAGAGTCGGCAAAAAGACGGTGGCGCGTAAATCGCTTGATAGCTGTGCGGCGATTGTCGGCATACTCCTGGGATTTACTGCGTCAAAGGATGACGAATTTGCCGCTGAACACAAACCGCCAAGGTCGTTTGGTCATTGATAGCGACACCCCCTCCCCCGTTCGAAGAAGCTCAGGGAAAAACGGGAACTTCACGCAAGAGCTGCGTCGAACGCGCAGTGCGGGCAATAAACAACCCCGCAACGGCACGAGGCGTGAGAATTAAACGACCCGCAATGCTAGCGGCGGCCTTGTAACATTCCAGGCAAGGCAGTGTTTGGACGGTGAATCGACGCCACGTGCTGATGTACTGAACCAAAAGGCGCCCTGCGGCATTTATCATGTGTCGAGGCGCAAGTCACAGGACTACTTCATTTCAAGGCTGCAGGATTGAAATTATATGAAGACGACAACACAGGGGTTTTGTGAAGTTTCATTGGTTTATTTAGTCGGATCTTCAGTTGTTCAGACATACAAAAAAAGGGTCGGGGATCAGGAGGTACGTACGAATATTTAGCTTGGTCCAACAATATTTTAACAAAGGTCAACACCAGTGCATTTTGGACCCAGCGCGAGTAAATAACACAAGATTAAAAAATAGGAGCAACATCGTTAGAACAAATAACATAATCAATACAAACCGCATAAATCAGGAGCGACAGGGATAGAACGCATATGGTCAGAATTGTATTAGTATAATTAATCAAGAGCAACCAGTTTTAATTAGAGTTGCAGCAAATAAAATAAAGTTGTGACGTACCGATGAACATAACCTAGGATATATGCAAACGTACATTAAAGATGTCGGGTGGAAGTTGTTGGACGAAGTACTGCCTGATTGAAATTATTTTATTTATTTATTTATTTATTATGTACCATTCTATGTACCTACCCACTCGCAGGAGTGGGTAGTTACACAGAACCGAAAACACACTTTTCTGCACAGAATAACAGATATAAATTCACAACACATTTAACTTTCATGAAGTTTATTTTTCATGAAGTCTAGACATAGAAAATAATAATTAATAGAGCATAGATAATGAAGTTATGCAAAATTCACACAACAAAATCAATTTCAACTATTCAGAAAATTTTCCAAATGCAATGACCTAATTTCACATGGAAGTAGATTCCATTTTTCAATTGTTCGGGGGAAGAAGGTGTACCTAAAGACATTATTGCACGGATGTAAAGGTGGCAGGCTAAGTTTGTCGCTATTTCTTGTAGAATTCTGCTCATCAGGTGAAAGGTAGCTGTAGTATCCGGAGTTTTCGCATCTCGGCGTTTCGGTAGTTCTACCACCAGGGGGATAACCCCAGGCTATATATATGACGTCACTGAATAAATTATTCTCTTTTGTCTTGACTCTTTCACCGGGCGATTGTCTCCTGCTTCGCCCTTCGGGGCCGTCGCCGACGCGACACTACAGTAGCTGTTCTGTAATAAGTAGCGCGGAGTATTCTTAAGGATTTTAAAAAAAAGTTTAAGACAGTCGCGATCACGGCGCTCGGAGATGGGCTGTAATTCTAGTGTAGCAAGGTGGGATGACAATGAAAACCTCCAACCGAAACGGCGGAAAATGAAACGAACTGATTTCTTCTGAACCGATTCAAGCGTGATAATTTCATATACTTTATAAGAGTTCTAAATGGTGCAGGCGTATTCTAGGATGGGTTGGATGATATTTTATATGTTAACAATTTTGTTTCGAGTGGAGCTTCCCGCAATGTACGATTTTAGTGGAATAATTTTTGTACTGCTTTGTTGCATGCATATTTAATGTTATTTGACCCCGACAAGGTAGTTGTGAAGACGACGTTCAGGTACTTGTATTCGGACACGCACTGTAGGGAAGAGCCGTCAAATGAATAATTAAACCCAGAAACTGAACTGCGCGTACTGAAAGATAAAGTGACTGCTTTTGTAAGGTAAATATTCATTTGCCATTTGTGGCACCACTTGCAAAAATTGAGTAACAGGATCATTTAGGGAAATATGGTCATCATTCATCTTAATTACGTTGTATAATACACAGTCGTCGGCATACAGGCGGATTTTTGCGGATACACAATTAGGTAGATAATTAATATACAAGAAGAACAAAAGTGGCCCCAGGACCGACCCCTGGGGAACTCCGGCTGACACATTCACTACCGACGAATTTGAGGAACGAAACATACTGGGAGCGATCGTAACAATCTGGCAATCCAATCAACTAAGGCCAAGTTATTAAGTATAATGCGAAGTTTATGACGAAGATTGATGAAGTTTATAAAGAAAATATGAAGAAATGATGGTTCACTGACTGACTAATTTCTTGACTGGCTTGATTGACTGGTTGGTTGGTTTGATAAATTGATAAATTACCCGTCTTATAGAGCCTTGGACTATCCCTCTCTGGGATATGTGCTGCAGTGCTTTGATATGATGTAATTGGGGAGGAATATGTTGAAAGAAGGTAACATCGTCGGATTCGTCAACTCGGCGTGATCGAGCTCCTGCGGTGCTTTGCTAAGCATGGGAAAGAGTACCATTTTCTGCAAGTTACCTATTCGCAAAACAGCGGCTACGTCAATGACGAATGTTAATGTGTACTAACAACCTTCATATGACCGGAAAGGGCAGATTCAGGCAATTCTTCTGCGATGTTACTTGCCACCAGAAGCAGTTTGACAAGCCCTAAAATCCACGGACAGAGACGGCAAGAGGTGTGGAGTGATAAAAAAAAGATAAACAAAGAAAGAAACATTTTCGATAAGAAAACTGAACAGGTTCTTTATACTGTGTAAATACGGTTATTTATACCATTTAAATATGCCATTCAAATACTGCGCTGTGATTCGAAGACAGATATAGGGCAGTCTTCAGCACGAACACCGGCGTCTTTTCTCATGAGTGGACGGATTTATCGTCTTGGTCAATCCTTCGTCTCCAAGAACGACAACGGCAGTGATGACGACCGTCTGCGCGTGAAGACATTTCACAGGCCTCGAAACTTGCCATATAGCGTTACATCATAGAGCTGTGGTGGCGCATGTGTCGATAGCGACTAAAACTAGAAAAAAAAAACGCGCTTTTAAAAAAGCGAGAAATGCCAAAAAATCAACGCTACTCATAACACCACCAATTCCTTTGAAAAGAAGAAACGGGTGCTGGGAATGTGTGTAAATACAATTTATAACGTATTGTAATGACTCATTAGCAAGGTCATCTGGTTCAGTGACGAGGCTCGACACAGCGTTTAACTATAGAACCGACCTTCCGCATAACTCATTCTTTTGTTTTTTGCCTTGAATGTGGGAGACAATCGGAAAAAGGGGGCATTTAAGACCTACCAGAGCGCCCGCGTGAGGGTAATGGAAAAAATTCCCGAGCCATCTCCACTAATGTGAATCCTGGGTAGGGGCGAAGGGTATTCTTTGCGCTTTGGAGTTTTTGCCAACGGAGAAGAAACTTTTTGGGGGTAGAGGTATACAGCTTTGCTGTGAAAGTCTCGTGTTGTTGAAGCATGAAGCTTTCTAACGCGAGGTGTAAACGAGTGTCCCGGTGTTTTTTTAGTACGCGTAGCGAAGCGTTCCAGCGCGAGGCGTAAACGAGTGTCCCGGTGTTTTAGTAGCGTGACTACATGAGCCGACGCTTACGACGACATGTGACGCCAACAGCCCGAGCCCCGTAAGGGGCTTCGCCCCTAAAGCTACCTCGATATTTTCGTCACCATTGGCTATGCTTTCGCTCTGACCTGTATTTCCTCTTTCTTAAAAATTATATGCAAAGATGCATGATTGATTGCACGAAAAATATTCTACCCGTACTTACATGAGTTCAGACGCACCATTACCAGCACTGCTCAAAAGATGATGCTTATCCAATTTGCAAAAAGAAAAGAAGCAAAATGAAGAATCAGCAAGAAAACAAATAAGAAATACCCGAAGCTCACCGTAACGCGTGATACTTGAAGGTAGAGAGGTTGCACGCAACCTTCACAACCAGCACAAGGGTTTAAGTGTAGGATTGCAGCCGATTTGCTTCTTCTCCGCTGCCGCAGCGGCTTTTCCTCCATCAGTGTTGCTATTAGCGTGAGCTTCTCTCATTTTTTTTAAGTTAATATTATTGGATATCACTTTGGAAAGTGTACACTATGACGTGTCTTTCTCGTTCCGAGTTAGTGTTGTCGTGATTACGACGAAAGCTGGAATTTTTCTGTTTTGGACAGTCTAGGTCAATCTCTCTCAATGTGTCTGCTTGGCTGGACAAATTTGCGCCGGGGACGCTGGGCAGTCGTCGCTAGCCACGCACAGGTGAGCGCTCGGCATTTTCTTGGTAGTTTTAACTGCGGACAAGAAAAAGTACGGTTTGCTAAACAGCTTCGCCCTCAATAAGCCCCATTTTTATAGGACCAACAAACCAACAAATTACGATGCTACTGCGAGTCGAATTGGAACGCAACTTCTTTGTTGTTTTGTGCCTTTTCTTGTTACTTCGAATGCAGCGGGCTTTGGATACAAAGTGCATTGCTTCATTCTGCTTGTTCCCGCCAGCTGGTGTCCAATCACGCGTCAATGAGGAAGGGGTTCATGATTTATCGAATGTGAAACTGCTCAAGCAACGTTTAGTCAGGAAACCATCCATTTTCTTCTGGGGGAAAAAAGTAGATGAAACTAAACTCAATGATGAACGATGTTGTGTAATGCAGCGTGCTTCTCTTGCAGCGTGCAGCGTGCCTTGGGACGATGTAAGAACTGGGTTTCCGCGTTCATAATTACACCGATCACGTGCTATCATGCTGGAATTCGAAATGAATTTTAATTTTTCACGGGATGATGGACCCCAGATAAAAACCTGATGGCGAAGTTAGCTTCACTAAGCTTCGTTAAGCTCTGAGCCCAATACTTCCCGGTTGGAAATTTGCCGTGATAGTTTTTTTTTCAGGGAAGTTTCCACGTAGTACATGTAGCGCGGCACTGCCAGTGGTTCCGCAGCTTCCTCGCGGGTTTTCTCCGCTTAAAGTACAGGCGTGGCACGAATTTATTACGCATTTCAGGCGGTTGCTGCAACATCTCGGATGCAGACTTAGTGCTACCAGCTTTCCTCGTTGCTATCATAGACGCGCGGCTGCGTGCAGGCTGGCACAGTATTCGCTGTTGTAAAAAGTTAATACATGCGCGCAATCATTATTTGATGACGCACTCAGACCCTGTCTCCTAGTGCGCCTTCGTTTTTGCGAAACCTTCCACCGAACGACTGAATCCGAGAGAACCAAGTGGGATAAGTGCTTGAAACGAACGAACAAACGAACGAACGAACGAACGTAATTGGGATCGGTTACTTTCTACAGTGCCGGAATTACAATTGGAATCGATGATGATGATGATGATGGTTGGATGTTTATGGCGCATGGCCAACTGGGGCAAAGAGTGCCAAAACAATTACAATTGGAATCGATTACTTTTTCTCAGGAACGTTTACGTCGGTCGACTATCCATTAAACAGCTAGTGCGCCGATCTGCTTACTAATCATGCACAGAAATGGCAAATACTTGTGACGAAAGGGCAGTGGTGGGGCCATAACGGGGCCAAACTAATCATATCCCCCCGAAACGACCCGCCGCGGTGGCTCAGAGGCTAAGGCGTTGCGGTGCTGAGCACAAGGTCGCGGGTTTGATTCCCGGCCGCAGCGGCCGGTTTTCTGATGCAGGCGAAAAGCAAAAACGCCCGTGTGTGCGAGATTTGTGCGCACGTTAAAGATCCCCAGGTGGTCAAAATTAATCCGGAGCCCTCCACTACGGTGCACCTCATCGCCTGCGTTGCGTCGGCGCGTTAAAGCACACAATCAATCAATAAAATCAAATCAATCCCCCCGAAAGGAAATAATTTAACCACCCTGTGGCACCGGTCAATGGGGGTATACAGAGTTTGACTCTTAGTACAAGTGCGCCGCATTTTGCGTCGACTCTTAAGTCGGACTCCATCACTCGGTTAAATCGCTCCCTTAGGCACAGCGGTCGCTCATTTAGGTAAATTCGGCGAAGCAAACATATGGAAGTTCTTTGAGCATGCAGGCTGAAGTTGCATAATTCCGTGTCTGACCACGGGGACTGTGCTGCTCCATTTCTCACGGAAAGCCTCCTTATTTGTGTGTGGATAATCAAGTTCCTGGCTTTCATCTTCAGAATGTCATACTAGATGACGGTTGCGACAAGCCTTTCTGCATCAACTGGACATGGCGACCAATACATCTGGGCTGTCAACGGCTGCCTGGATCAAGACGGCTGACTCAGTCCAACAATTCTGCCTCTAAATCAATCAATCAATCAATCAATCAATCAATCAATCAATCAATCAATCAATCAATCAATCAATCAATCAATCAATCAATCAATCAATCAATCAATCAATCAATCAATCGAAGTTCCTGAAAATTTCCAGCTTTAATTGATGTAACTTATGGTCATTTTATTTTGTTTTCCAGGGTTCATTTCAGTACGCTATAGAAAGAAAAAAAATAGAATACTTGTGTGTGTGTTTTAAGTAACTGACTGCTACCGCCAAGGATAAAGGTTTTATTGGCGTTTTAAAATTAGAAAGATGTTTTAATAGTGGGAAGCAAAAGAATATGTTAAAGCGTAAGATATACTTATCTTTCGATTCTACAGTCTAATGCCGAAAAATTGGCCATGTGTGTGCCCGATCACGACGGCCTGACAACTTCCTGTGTACAGCTGGCGCATCGACCCACTTCACGGCGCAAAAGGATGAAAGGTGCGGCCGCGCTGTTAAAAGTGGCGTTATCTTTCCGGTACGTAGAAATAACACGGTCTTTGTAGCAGTCTTTGTTTTTACTTTGAACACATCAGATTTGTTTTATACTCCGATTTCTGCCAACTACCTCTGACTTGAACCTTGACTCAATTTCTTGCCGGTACAAGTGGTGATCACTTTATAAAGATTGAACATGACGCAGTTAGTGGAAGTAGCATTCTGTACTGTCATTTATTCGTACAGTCCGGCTTTAACACATGCGATATCCCTCCCGGTTATCACAATACGTCTGCCATTAAAAATACCCTTCATCCCGGATGCCATAAACGACATTTGTTCAGCTAGTCCCATTCGCGGCACCTGCAACGTCCCCTTCCACTACTCCTCCCACGGCCTGACGCAACTCTTCTTTGCCGTCTCTGGCTGAGGGTGGCATTCACAAATACTTACTAATACTGAACAGGAATGGCAGCAAGTGAGGAGTGCGCAGTGCGGCACACCGGCGACGATACGCCACGTTTTATGCGAGTGCCCACGCTACTCGCCTGAAAGGAAGGTGTCATCAGCACTGAGGAACCTGAACTCCCGGCGGCCATTTTCGGAGAAGATTCTGTGTCACTGGCCTTCTCTGTCATCCGCTCAGAAAGCGACTAAGGAACTCTTACAGTTTCTACGGGCGACGAACTTGAGCGTTGCCTGTAGGAGCGCCACTGAAATCCCCCTAGCGGCTTGTTTTGAAAGTAGCCGCGGGAGTTCCCGGCTCGCTCACCCCTGTCGCTGCTGCTTTTGTGACACGTTCACCACTGAGATTTACCGTTTGTATGCGTTGGAAATACATATTTATGTGGAATAGACACTCTGTTTTCATCTGCTAAATGTATTTTCCGTGAGCAGCGCGTAGACGGTCTTATAGAGTAATCCGCGTCCGCGCCTAAGCGCGGTTCTTCAAAACATCGCTACACGACACAGGGAGCCTGCAGAATCTAGCACAAACTGAAGCCAGAGGGCCTTATCAGATACCACACTCTTCCAACGACACCTTTTATCGCTTGTGAACTTGCTTACTGTATACTTCAACAAATGCGTCCTTCGAGTGATCATCTGTTCGTTGAAGTGTGAAAACAAAAACAAAGTGAACGTGCAGCTTGTGTGTGTGATTACTCCGACGTACATTCCATGATTTAGCTTGACTTGAAGGATGTATTGTTCCCCACGTCACTTAATCGCTCATTGTACAGATCTGTTTCTGGCCAGGACGTGTTATCACGAGTGAAAAAGATGTCCGTCCCAGCATCCGTGAAAACCTTTTTATTTAAGCTACACACCGGTACGCTGCCCGTTAAGGCTTGGATGCAGGAGAAAAGCTTGTATGTTGTTGGTCCTACAACGTGCACTTTGTGCAACAAGCCGGAAACTGTTGAGCACGTTTTCGCGGAGTGCTGGGACGCCATCTTTTTCTGGGATGTGTTACAGAGAACGTTAAAGATAGACCTACCCGTTTCACCACAAGGGATACGATTTCTTTATGTACCTAGAGATAACAGTTTGCCATATCACCTCATAGGCTTGCATGCAATTTGGAGATCGAGGATGGCGGTGCACCACGCTGACCCACACGCCCTCACTGTGAGCAAATACTTTGCACAAAGTATTAGTTCGCTTTTTGAAGGGTATAAGTTGCTGACACCGGATCTGGAATGATTACCTGTTCTATAACTGTGTAGGTTTGATGTTTATTTTAAGCTTTTCTGTCAGCCGAAGTTGGGCCGACGGTTTTTAATGTATCCCTGACGTGTCTCGTGTGAAAACGAAAGGTAATAAGGAAAAAAAATACTGATTAACGGTCGTAACCCAACTTTGCGCCGCATAAATGCTCCGCACCAACGAAGTTTGCTCCCGAAAAATGGACTTCGTTGGGCGAGGGGGTTCCGCATGCCTGTCCGTCATGCGGCACTTCCACAAGCTATACAATCCGATCACAACAAATATATCATAGGGCACTCCAGTAACATCTCTAAAAGGCAAGAACCGAAAGTGACCCACCAGAATGGCTGCATCTGTTGGACGCGTGCGTCTGCTTGCCAGATTTTTAACGGACGGCTTATTTTAGCTGCAGTGATGTGCATCTTCTTGGATGACTCATAACTTTTGTAGGTTGTATTAAGGGCAGTTTTCCATGCAGTAAAGAAAAAAAAGAGGGTCGTAGCCCAATGGGTCAGACGACTGACACTAACTCTGTCTGATCTATCAGACACAGGTTCGAATCCTGCTGGTGCCTGTGTGAATTTTTGCGACTGTAAATGCTACGCGCACGGACGCGGACGGACATTGTGTGGTCCTAAGATACTCCGCACCTAAAAAAGGACTTCGTCGAAGTATTTTGCGCCAAAAGACAAAGCAACTAAAACGAAGCAAGCGGGTAAGCAGACTTAGGCTGCGTTACAATTCGCGGACAGCTTGGTAGGCAGCCTACGAAGCAGTCTAACTAGACGTCTGAAGGAATAAAATTGGAACGGCGCCGCGGTCGCAAACGCAACACCAGCACAGACGACAGCGTCGTAGCAGACATGTTCATATGCGCAAGCCGCAAGTTTTGTAACTCATATTACAGTTATGACAAACGTCACGTAATTTAAAAATTAAACAAAATAATCTTTATCACTAGTAAATTATCTAAATATTTCAATAAAATAACAAGTGTTTTTGTTTTAACATTAATACGCAAAAAGGAGGCGCTGGCGTCAATTATTAGTTTATACAGGAGGGTAGCCTGCGTCGTTGCTGACTTCGATGCTGTGTCCTCGAAGCAGTCTTCGTCAACTGATTCGTTCGAATTGGAACGGGGCTTAACATGGCGGACTGTCCTTGAAGACGACAACGAAGCTGTCTAAACGGTAAATTGGAACGCACCCTAAAGTGCCCCGGGAATTTTTTTAACACCGAAGCTGTTGAGCAAATCGTTCGTGTAGTTAAAAATACCAAGAAAATGCCGAGTGCTCGTGCACGCGTGCCTCGAGCGCACGTTCGTCAGCTAAGCCTACCCACTTAGGGGGATTGGCCGATATTAGCAAAAAAAAAAAAAAAAAACCCTCCAGCGTTCGCCGCATCGTGGCAGTACTTACTCGGAAGAAGAAAGACACGTCATAGTGTACGCCCCCCTCTCGTTCGTCCTCGCGTCGTCGTGCGCATGCGCTCTGTATCGTAGAAGAGCCGCGACTTAAATGTCCAAGCTGCTGCAAGGGATCGCTGACTCCACATGGCCCTGCCGCGGATCGTTCGCACGACTGAGGACGAGGCGACGCTTCGAAAGGCAATCGCTGGAGACGATAAGTCACGCCTGCAGAGTGGCGTACGAAAAGGGGAACAAAACTACGACCTCACTCTGGCCTTGCTCAACATAATAAGGTCATTGAAATGTCATTTCGCCGGCGTCAACCACGACGCCACAATGATACTAAAACTCAACTTTGTGTCCGTGAATAACCACCTACAACAACTTCGTCATTAACGTCTTGCTAGTGAGTGCAAGCTTGCCTGAATTTTTTGCTTGGAGTACAGGGTGGTGGTGTGATCACTGTGTGACTGACTGACTGATTGACTGACTGACTGACTGACTGACTGAATGAATGAATGAATGAATGAATGAATGAATGAATGAATGAATGAATGAATGAATGAATGAATGTAGTTTCTTGGGCATGATGGCCAATCAGCCGCGCCTGGGTACATGGGTTAGGAGTTGAAAGGTTTGCATGATTGGCAGGGTGCGTGGTGTCTGCCCATACGTAGGCGAAGGCTCCACGCCGAGCGAATTCATCTAAATAAATAAATAAATAAATAAATAAATAAATAAATAAATAAATAAATAAATAAATAAATAAATAAATAAATAAATAAATAAATAAATAAATAAATAAATAAATAAATAAATAAATAAATTTTCATTTGTGCCATCAGTGCCCACTCCCGTACCAAGCTCACAAAGAAAATAATAAAAAAGAACCGGTGCTGCCGGTTTGTTTTCTAGGTTTTATTCACACGTGGCTAAATGCAGGGTTGGTTATACAGGAAAAGACTAACGCTAGGTCTTCTTCTAATATCGCGCTAAGGCTAACCCCGTTGTAGGCACCGCAAGGTTACCATGACGCATACCTGCGAATCACTAATCCCGTTACGCGAACGTACAACGAACCGGCGGCTGCTTCAGTGCGGGCATGTGCCACTTGCGTAACGGACAGCAACGGCGTCCACTTATGAGTCGGCGCCCCTTATCGAACTCTTCCATCGCTCGTGAGGATTTGCTGGCGATGCTGGTGGTTACTATCTGCCGCCATCTCAAGGCTTCCGACGTCCCAGATCTCACTTCGATTGTACGGCGGCGCGTTCTTCACCTTGGGCACGATCCTCCGACGGAGCACGGACCTCAAAGCCAAGAACGTATCGTTAACTAAAACTGGGCACGCTACACACGTGTGTGAAGAGATTGTAGACAGCACTGCGAAAACAAGATCGATTTGGCTCCCATTGATGGCAGGCGGCAGTTGCAGCCCACGCATGGGAAACCCGGCTCTGTTGACGGAAATACTGATGATGATGGCTGGATGTTTATGGCGCAAGGTCAACTAGGGCAAAGAGCGCCAAAACAGTGGTTAGGTATAAAGAATGTAAATGAATGTGTCGTCTGTAGAGGTCGGCGAAATGTTTGTGTCGTGTTGCGTGCTGTGCTTTGCACTGAAGTAGCACATTGATCACGGATAGGCCGTCTCCACACCTGCTACACAGAGGTCTTGGAGATCCCGTGAGCAAGTAGGAGTGTGTTGCATGCGTGTGGCCTATCCGTAATCGAGTCAGGGTAACTTCATTGTGTGACAGAAATACTGACCCTTGCGTAAAGCTTTGCGCTGTGGGCGTATTAATGGGGAAGCATTAAGTTACCCGTTGCGCGACAAAGCCGGCATCGGCGTCTGAAGCCATGAAGCAGTTTTGAGACCCCGTGTCTGGGGAGCGCTTCCTAGCGTAAGGCGTTCCACATTGCGAGCTGAAACTCGGCAGTATCGTAAGGAGGCCGTCCACGCGAATGCACTGCGAATGAAGGGAGTGGAAGAACGCAGGTAACAGACAGGCAGAGAAATTCACCATCGTTAGCAATCCTCCCAGTACACGCAGGCAGGAACGAGCAGCATGGCAACGCGTAGAAGGCAGATCAAAGATATTCGAAAGGGTTAAGGCGGGCGCGGACCACGAAGTAAAGCGCCTCAAGCCCCAAGAGGCTGAAGCCCTCGGACAAGCGAGACGGAACGAGAAACACGTGACACATTTCACGTACAACTCCTCCGGCACAAAACCGCCAGGAAAAAGAAATACCGGGGAGTCAGCCTACCGTTTTTATTTTTATTTTGTGCGAGTATGCAAACCCACACAAAGGTGATCAACGTAGCACCAATTGCGTATATACTCGCTGACGCTCACTGGTTGAGCCAGAAACCAACGCGGACGTGAATACAAGTTACGGAATGGTAATCTCCACAGAGTTCAACATCGCCCCTGTAAAATACAAACACCCGTCGACACATTCATGGATATGTCCTTCGCAGGGACGAGACGGGAACGCTGTTAGCGGATTAGTAATTACCGCCGGCGACTTTGATGTTGACATTGCGAAACGTGACATGAAGGGCTGCTTCCTGGCTTTTGTTATGTACAATATTGGACTCGCATGCTACAGTGACCTTGGTCAAAACACACAGTACAGCTCGTGGTGGATTCTTCCTCATCAACAAGGTGACTGCCACTACACCCCCCTCCCCCCCCCCCCCCCAACACACACAAATAATGCACTGCGTATCCCCATTATCTGATTTTTCAATGGCCATTCTTTTTCGCCGCGTCGGTACGGCGCACGAACTTTTCTTATTCATTACTACTACGTACATTCACGACGCACATTGTTACATATTACATTGGCCACACTACGCATCACCTAATTCAAGACACAAACACCCAAAGTGCTTGTACATCCAGCCGATCATCAATGTTTGGCGGATCAGTCTTTCCCCGATGGAATTACTATTTGGAATTTGTTACTAAGTCACTTATTTATTGCCAGGAAGCATGTTTAATGTTTATTGTGTTATAGTACGTATTTCGTGGCCGGCGCTTTGCCCCTCACAGCTCTCTCACTCGAGAGGGCGCCATGTTGTTGGCGCCATCAGACCGTGCCCTGCGGGGTTGTTGCAGAGGACAGCGGCGTAACTCGTTCACCGCTCGCATAGATATTTGCGGCCTGACGGCTTCCCGGGGGCGTCCGGTTCATAAAAGGCGCCTACCACGCGCACATCCCCAAGATGTTGTAAAGATAGAGACGACGCAAGGTTTCAGCGCCAAATAAAATTCAACAGAGCGAATTTGGGCTGTAATAAACAAGCGGACCTTCAAGGAGCTGTTGGCATACATTTCTGGAGCCTCAGTTTCATCGAAGGGAGTCTGCTCCGGAATTTCCACTGTTTCGCCACATCCCGATGAGGCCTACCCGTGATTAAGTTGGTATGCGGGAAAGTGCAATTTTGAACGCAACGTTCTTGTGAAAACTAAAAGAAATGAGTAATCTGCGTTAAGCGGCCGTAAATAACTCATAAAGACCTCCCCATGTGTGTGTCCAGCTGATAGAGTAATTAGAGTGTGTTTATTGGCAACAGTCTTTTGTATACCACCTAAAACTGCACTAAGAAGTCAGTGCGTATGTGCGTATTCGTGTGCGTGCGCGCGTGCGTGCGTGTGCGTGTGCGTGTGTGTGTGTGCGTGCGTGCGTTATGTACAATTATTCCCGCAATCACTGGTTGATTAGTTTAAAACTTAAGAAAGCTTCCCTACACCGTTCCCGCCGCGATCAATTTTCAACCCCGCAATTTTGGCGCCAAAAATCTTGGAATACAACTTAGCGGAGTCAGAAGAAACCATGCAAATAAGAACATTCTGATGCTTGCGAACATTTTAAAACTTTTTGCTATATGTAGCGTTTGCTGTTGGAACTGTTTACGATGTCTCGTAGAGGAAACTAGTCAAACTAGCGCAAATCAAGGCCACCCAAGTCAGCAAATCCGAAAGTGCGGGTTCGGTTAATTTTAGGCACATCAAACAGTACCCAAGAACGGGAAGTGGTGAGTGAGAGGAGGGTGTGCACAGCTTATTTTGCGCATTTTTAAAATGCCCAGTATTTCGATGGAGACATTATTGCCGTTTAGTGGTACAGTAAACAAGAAGAAAATACCGCGGTAACCACACCTGCGAACTTCGAGTACATCATTTGCGCGTTCGTCTTGTTCATTTCGTTTGACGAGAGAAAGAGAGAGTAGAAAGAGGGGGGGGGGTCTCTTTAATGCGCACTGGTGAGGTCAGGACGGCTAGTGACAAGGCTTGCTGTGCCAGATGGAGGATGACTACAATGATGAGGGGTGAATGCTGGACACTACAGGTACAGGTACAGCAGTGAGAGGGCATGCAAGAAACGTTGAAAAGATACAAGGAAGTGCTGCTAGCAAAGGTTGGACAGAAATTAAATTTGAAAAGGAAATCGTTAGGGTAAACTCCGATTCAAAATACAAAGTAAACGGTCCAAAGAATTCGAAGAATACCAACCTAAGAAAAACAAAAATTATATAAACATCACACCACAAAAGAGTAGATATCTTGAGACACAAACTGTCTACGATGTAAAGAGATTTTTCCAGTTCAAGGTCTCGTAGGAAGCGGAGCAGGGGAAAAGAAACATATAATCAGTGTTAAACGGAGATGTGATACGTCCAGCTGATACAGTAATCACAGCATGTTTATAACATCATCTGCCGTTTTTCTTTTCCTGGAGCGGAGG
Organism: Haemaphysalis longicornis; assembly: GCF_048455015.1. NCBI lineage: Eukaryota > Metazoa > Arthropoda > Arachnida > Ixodida > Ixodidae > Haemaphysalis > Haemaphysalis longicornis. The sequence goes on along the minus strand of NW_027526335.1, from coordinate 154,262,674 downwards.
TCGGGCTTCATGTGCCTTTTACTTTCGTTTGCTTCTTCCTGCGAAGTTGCACCTGCACACCCAATCCGTGCAGTTCAATACTCCCGTCCACGGACTGGCCTGGCACGAACATTTTCTCAAGCATTCTTAGACAACTTTTCATTCCAGCACCGCATGCGAGCACTACCAACAGCTCGACCACTTACAACGGCGCCAAATAACTCACAGCACCCATCTCCCCGCCTGACTAGCAAACGTGTCTGCGCTTGAGATCCATTCCCACGGTACGAACCGCGTTTGCTAATCATTGCCTCCGATGAGGCCTGAACGGCAGAAAACAACGGAAAACGAAGTGATGTGTATGCACACTGCAACGTCGTTCGCCCACGAAGCTCCGTATTTGAGAACCCCGTGGAATGGGGGGCGAGTGTTACGTCAAGGCTACAAGTTCTAAAAGAGCAAAGAAGAGCAACCCAAGGAGGCTATTCGTCGCGAGTGTGTCGCTCTTATGCTGAGCACGTGTCTTACCGGTCGGGTTTTCTGTCGTCAGTTCGTCCTTGCGGCACTTAGCCGTTGTTTACGGATAGCGGGACGTTTCCCGGTTGAAAAGCCGACAGTTCGTCTTTTGCACTTGCCCGGCCGAGAGAACGACGCAAGCAACGCTGCTCTGAGGTCGCCCGCGTTGTGTACAACGCGAACACGCGAAACAACGTGTTTCACGTCGTCTGCTCTTTTTTTCTCCACGAGCGAGGCCTTCCGAATTTTAAAACTCCTCCCGTGTGAGAGACTGAGCTACAAGTTGTCGCCGCGCTTCAGCACAAATACAAAAACTTCCGTCACGTGTTCCCCGTGGGAACATGAACGCGCGTTAAGATGTAGAAAGCTGCGGTGAGATGGTTTTCAGATCACAGGGTGCCCGAGGAATATCGAAGTTTTACCCGTGGGATAATTATGCAGCGGTTCGCAGTAGTTACGGTTAGTAAAGTGAATAGCCGTCTCGAAGAGGTACACGTGTGCAGTGTACTGACCCGGAGAGTTGGCGCACGCAACATCGGGTTCTTTACTGCGTTATTTCCTTCAAATAAAGGGGCTTAGGCAGGAGCCGTGTAATGCCAAGGATGTTCAGAATGGGTGGCGAGTAATATATAAAGGACAGCGTCAAGAGCCGCATGCAAATGCTCATCTATGCATAATTGCAGAGCATAAACTCTAAATACACCGTGAAAAAGAACAATAAACCCAAGAAAGCAACCATGCACGGTTGAGATGTATAGGTACCAAACACAAAAACACCCACCTTACGGCGGGCGCTGGACAACAATTTGGTAATTTTTAATAATGATAACCCACCGTGGTGCCTGAGTGGCTTAGGCGTTGTGCTGCTGAGCCCAACGACGCGTTTCAGAGTCCCTTCCGTTGCGGCCGTTTTTATGATGGAGGTGGAAAACGGAAAGGTCCGTTCTTTGAGATTTCGGCACGTTGCAAAAAAACATTGGGTACAGCCAAAGTTATTCCGTGGCCCTCCACTGCGGTGTGCCTCATAGCCCAGGCGTAACTTGGCGCGTACAATCACCAAATCTTCTTACGTAATGATGTGTGATTTATTTATTTATTTAGTTAATTAATTATTTATTTATTTATTTATTTATTTATTTATTTATTTATTTATTTATTTATTTATTTATTTATTTATTTATTTATTTATTTATTTATTTATTTATTTATTTATGTATGCATACTGTGGACCCTGAATGGTCCAAGCAGGAAGGGCACGTCACGTATACTACACAATTAGGGACGTAAGTACACCATACAAAAATGACACACTTCGTTCTATACACTACAATACACTTTGTTATGTATCGCAACAATGCAGTCAAACCCGGTTTTAGCGAACTGCAATATGCGCCATGATTAGTTAGATATATCTAATAGTTCAATATAGCCGAACCCGCCTATAGCGAGTTTATTGTTACGAGTTCGGAATACGCGGGAATCCCCTTGCCAAACCCTAATGCAGAAACGAACAAAATAAAGTATGTCTTTACCATACACAAAACAACCGATTTATTGCAAATAATAAAGCTACTTTCTGCCTTACCGCCTTAACTGCCTACTTCAAAAAAAAAAAAAAAAAGCGGCGATTTTTGTTTTCCCTTTCGTTTTGGCAACGTCAACTAGCGCAGCATTCTTTACACGAGGCATTGTTTGCACCAGTTCGAGTCCGTGTCCTTAAATATCTAAGAAATATTGGCGGAGGACATCGACTGCCGAAAGGACTTCACTAAGCGTCGGACGGCTTTCATTCGTGACATCCTCTGCCTCCTTGGTGCTTTTTATCAGCATTACGACGGTGCTGCTGACGGTGCCCGTGTCCGAGGGGCTTACAGTGACGGCAACGTCGTCGTCGACACTTACGAAACCTTCGAAGGACACTCCTTTCGTCACTGCATAGGGAAGGTTGGCGAGCTGCCGTCTTGGTCCGGACTCACTGACTGGGCGGGTTCCGTCGTGAGTTCCGCGCGTCGGAACTCCATACGAGGCGCAATGTCTCAGTCGCAGCCTTTGCTCAGTAGTCGCGACCAATCAACATCTCAATCGCCGCTCCGAGACCATGCATTTTGGCTGACATTCTAGGCACGCCGAGTTCGATATATCAGATGTGAAGTTGTGAAGTTCGTTATAAGGGATGTGTTTCGCGTGTATTTCCGTGACTGATTTATTTTTGTTCGACATATAGCATAATTCGCTCTATCCGGGTTCGTTATAGTCAGGTTTGACTGTTACATCTGGTTCTACAAGACTACATTACACTTTGTTCAACATTTAATTTTTCCTTATGCTGATTAGCAAAGTTCCGCAATAAAAAAAGTGCACAATTGGCAACTTACGCCAAACAGCAACAAAAAACACACTTCATTCTACATACTATCCATTGATTGATTGATTGATTGATGGACGGATTGATTGATTGATTGATTGATTGATTGATTGATTGATTGATTGATTGATTTATTGATTGATTGATTGATTGATTGATTGATTGATTGATTGATTGATTGATTGATTGATTGATTATGGGGTTTAACGTGCCGAAACTACACAGGGTATGAGGCGTGCCGTAGTGGAGGACTCCGGATTAATTTTTACCACCAGGGGATCTTTAACGTGCTCCGAAATCTCGGACACACGGGCCTTTTCGGTTTTCGCCTCCATCAAAAAAAGCGGCCACCACGGCCGGGAATCGAACCCGCTTCCTTGGCTCAGCGGCACTGCGCCATAGGCACTGAGCCACCCCGGCGTGTATGTGTGATTTGGGAGTGATGATACGGTCGTGGAATGTGTTTCATGTCTTAAATATGTTTCATGGCTGCCGCATGTAAGCGCAGGGCTATCGTATCTCTAAGGAGGTAGTGTCCCCTTGTTAAAGCGGAGCTTAATTTTTCTCACGCGCTGCTTTCCGGGGGGATGCGGTTGCTATTGTTTCCTGGCCGAATTCGCCCCTCGTTCTCGGTGGCTCCCGGGGACGAGGGGCGAATTCGGTCAGGAAACAATAGCAAAAGAAAAGAAGCATCTCGGGTTTTTCGCGCCCGCTGCCGATGCGTCCGAAGAGCATGTGAGCACTCGTCAGCAAAATTGCACAAAACCAGTCCCGAAGCGCCCAGGACCTCCAGGCCCGAAATAAGTGTCGTGCAGAGGAGGAACGTCTTAATACCACTCGCACTTTCGTCTTAACCCAATGTTGCCATGATGCCGGGGCAGTCATTTCAGGTAGTGCAACTTGAGCACTAATGTGCGGTTCAGAACACTGGCATTAGTGACGATGCAAAAACATTGAAAGCTTCGCTTTAAAAAGATTATCCCATTTGCGTTGGACCCCCCAATTTTCTTTTTTGGCGTGACGGCCCGCCCCAGCTCCCGTTTTCGGGAGCAGAGCAGTGCGACGCATTTGCCCTTTGCGTAGAGCGTTGTCGTCCAATAGACAATGTCCCGGATCTGATCTACACGCATGTTTCTAGAAAGAGCCATACTCTTAACATATGCGGTCTGACCAAACGCCGCCGGCAATCCATTCGCCAGGTTTAAACTGTGTGTGTCAGTACCTAGGAAAGCGAGGTCGCTAATACTCGTGAGAGTAAAAAAAAAATCAACGTTTTAGTGAACGCACCCAGCGCGATGTTCTCTGTCATTATGGCATTTATCTTTCAGTAGTTTCTCATATCTGTCTAGTTCGTGGCTGTTCATACTACGTATGAAACAATAAGCTTTCAGCTGTGATACGCTGCTGAAGGACGGACCCAGTAATGAGCTTTTGTCACGTGCTCTCTATAACCGAGCATACGTCAGCATTCCGTGATGAGGAAAATTTTCACCTCAAAAGAGCAGCATCTGCTAGGTTCCAGAAGAAGCGCACTAGATCAGGGCTATGGAGCAAATGCTAGAGAACGACTAAACAACTTTTTTTTTTATTGAAAGGGGCATGAGTTGGCGCATGTGAATAGACTGGATTATCGATAGCGCGTGTCATTGAAATAGATTGGCCCCAAATCTTCTGAATCCTAACGTTGGTTGACAGCGTTCAGAATACCCCGACTTCGCCTTCTCACGCTTAATAAAATCAGGTTTTGGAGCAAGGATCCACTCAAGAACCCTAGGCACTTACAAGGTCATAAAACTTGAAGATAACTCACACAGTTCTTGTCAGCACGCTCATGCTGTCTTCAGTTTTCTAAAAATATAAATCAGAACTTTATTCTAATAAAGTCCACTAAAGGGAAAGTATCGAATTACAGTAAAAGCTCCTTATTTCAAACCAAGGGGACGCCATGTAGGTTCGAATTAATGAAAGTTCGAAATAATGAAAGTGAAAAATGACAACAGCACACTCGATTGGGGCAGAGTGGGGCATATCAGCACTTCAATGCTGCGAAAAGCCCGTGATGGCAGCCTGCTTTTCGTCCCTAGAGGTGACAGTCTGCACTTTTTGTTCTTCTTCTTTTCCTTCTTCTTCGCCGCATCTTCTCCGTCTTGAAAACTGGTGAAGAGGCCGTAGGAATTTCATTTGGCTGTGACTTATGAGCGGACAGCCGCAGTACGCTTCACCTTCGTCCTCCTTGTCATTGTCAGCGACAGGTTCTGCGCTTATGACCTGTGAATTGATGCCCTTATCTCACAGCGCACCACACGCACCACTACAGTACTGACGTCCTCATCGACCTAGTTCGCAAAGAATGCGGCTTCCAAAACGCCCGCCATTCAAGCTTCAGATTGGTTTTATCTTACGTTTCCTCTCCGTTCAACGCAGCCTCGTGTGTAAGAACAGGGGGCGTTTATCTGGCCGTGTGCTCGGCGTGGTGCCGCATATAGATGGTACTCACTGAAAAGTTAAGCTGCCAATTTCTTCGCTTGGCAACACTGAAAACGGCCACAGACATGGCCGAAGCGCCACAGACATGGCGTGGCTTGTGCCACTGCGCCCGCACGCCGCAGAGAAAAAAAAAATAGCAGTGGCCTAGCTCGGCTATGCCAGGATATACGTAGCGTGAGGTAAGGTTCAGCTGATTATTCTTAACTTTCCTGGTTGTCTAGGATTAGCTTGATTATAATGCTTAGTGCTGCTTAAATGACAGGCACGCGGTATACACATTATGTGACACATGTATATTTATCAAGCGGCTCCGGCGCCACGAATCGCCCCAGAGCTAAGCTGGTTCCACAGGCGCATGCTGATGTTGCTGCCGCGCACGAGCTATCGGTTCCACACCCCGCCACTCCTCGCATGATCATCAAGTGGACCGGGCCGCCACGTGCGGAACGGAGGTCGGCGAAGATGCTGGGCGCGTGGGGTGTGTGAGGGACGCCAGGCAGCGAGCAACGTCTTGTGCGTCGTGTGACGTCACTGCTCCTCGCGCATGCGCAGGACGGCTCTCCAGGAGCCACGCGAAACTGCTCAGCCTCTGCAAGTGTAGCTCACGCTACAAAAAAAACAACAACAAATAAAACACCGGCGTGCGTCGTCCGCTCCGTTTCCAACTGATTCTCAACGGTGGTGTCAACAGATATGTTTATAATTCCACTCACATTGTACTTGAGGCATTACTTTGCGTTCGGCGGGGTAGAGTTTGGAACGTCCAACGCGCATTATGTGCTTAGCACGGACACGTACCGCCATCCTGCGGAGCCCAACGTAACCAGTGACGGCGCAAACACATGGTTGCCTGCATGCGTGCCACGCCTGTGAATACAACCTATAGTTCGAACTATCCCTAGCGGAACCTACTCCGGGTCGAATTACGGACTTCTTTATAGGTGGTATTCATTGAGAAGTTTAGCGAGCGACCAGCGCATGTGCCTTGCGCCCGTATCTCGCAGAGAGAAAAAAAAAACACACCAGCATTTATCGTCTGCTGCGTTTCAACCCGATTATCGGCAGTGGCGTCAGCAGATATATTATTAATCGCACTCACATTATGTTGTGACACTCTACCTGCCGTGGAGCACTTCGCATTACCGGAGGATAAAACCGCGGCTGCGAACGGCGCGCGTAAGTCCGATGCTGCAGCCGCGGATGTAGACCGTATACCCACGACTTTATGTTTGGCAAGTGCCCTCTAATACGTGGTTGAGTTCAAAAACCGAATAATGTATTTGGAGAAATGTTTCACGCATACGCTGATTTAGCGCTGGCTTTCTCTTGTGCTAATGTTTCACACTCAGCAAAACAACTCGCCCCTGACATTAGAGCGCGGTGGCTAGCAACCAGCTGATCTGCGGCGGCTACCTCATACGCGTCTGGCGATAGATAGATCGCACTGTGCTGCAGTCAACAGTACTTGGCGTCGAGGTGTTGCTTTGCGTTCAGTGGGCAACAGTTTGGAATGATTCAGTTCCTGCTGTCAAACAGACCACTACGCTTACGTTGCAACCTTGGTGTCACGACCGACTCGCACTCGCTCGTAGGTGTGCGCAGAGGCTGGGGTTGAATTGCAGATAAAGGTGTCACACTCATGAGCGGTACCATGACTTTTCGCGTAACCAACGCTATGGCGGTACAACTATCGAATCAGTCGTACATGCCTCGCGCGGAAACACAAGGTCATGTCGCGGCCCGTGGCCTGCCTGGCCGCCATGAAGGCATGGAGGTGTAGAGGGGTGTCTGATCTGAGGGCCGTGCGCACAACGTCGCCGTAGAAACAGAGGCTTGGCTACGGATACGGCGGCGCACTCGCATGGTTGCCTTCATGCATTCCACGCCAATGAAAAACTCCTATACATAGACTTCTATGATACTTGGCCAGACTGAATCGCACTGTTAGAATTATCCATAAATTCGACTTATTGAAGTTCGAATTAACGGGCTTTCACTGTACAAACTGTTCGGAAATGCCCCGCCGACACGGCTTCGCGCTAAACAAAAATAGGCTTCCCCTGAACAATAGGCTTCCCCTGAACAATATTTTAACGATACTTTTCCAGGGCTTGTGTAGCGGGAATTCTTTCTTTCTTTTCTCCCGTCTTCGCGCTCTTTTCCTTCGAACCACCGTGTAAAAACTGCGGCACGCGCAAAGGCTTCTGCAGTTTTCTCCCCATTAGTACTAAAGGCGTAAGGCTAACTTGCATCTCCTAAAACGTACTCTTTTGTACTGATTTCGCTCCAGTAAAGTTCCACATAGTTAAATTCAAATGTGGTTCTGTCGGCCGATGCTCTATGGTCGAAGCGATTATCTCTGAAACGATGGCTCGTGGCCGACGGCACGTGGCAAATGACGATATACTCCGAGCAAACTCAAAATGTACAATATGTACACTTTATTTACATTACTTATTTACAACTTTCAAGGCTCCTGATCGCATACAAGAGGTCGGGCAAGGACCGCGTCGAGCTGGGCTCGCAGCGCTCCCTCTCCTCTCAATCTATCCAAACACCCCAAACTCCTCGGTTTTTACCAACAAAACCCCGCCCACAAAAGGGACGTCATAACTTGACAGTGAGGATGGCTCATTGATTAGCCCTCACTATGCCACTGATTGGACACCATGACAAACAAAGCTAGGTGGGTTCAAAATAGTCGCGCGACCCACCTCTTTCACTCTCATGGGGAAACCCAAAGGTATTCCGCAAAACACAAATATAACAGAAATCAAAACCAACTAATAAGAGTAGACCTAACGACGGGAATCGGCTCTCGGGCGGCACATCTTAAAGTATTGTCATACCATGCACGGCTATATTTGTGCTCCGGGCTGCCAGAATTCCTTTCCTTTGTAAACTCGTGGAGCGCCTAACAAAGCCTGATCGCATACCCATTGACGCACCCCAGCCTCCGCGTCGCCAGGTTCAGACATGTGACGAACTGAAACTTCGCCCAGAAACTTTGAGCAGTGCAACTGTCACAGACAGAACGTCTGGTGACCTTTTTTTATGTTTGACTTCAGGTTTGGCCCCTTGACTGACCTTCAGCTCCCGCCCGGTCCGGGAATTCTCGTAGCGGTAATCGCGGTCGTTAAAATGTCAATGGTCGCCCTCCGCCGGTTTCCCAAACGAACAGAAGTAAAACCTCCTTCAAAAGCTGACATCGCTTTCAGCTATTATGGGGTGACCGACCCGTTTGTATGCGTCCTCTCTGGGCCCGCTCGTCGCGTTTATGGTCACTAGATCCAACGGGTCATTAGATCCAATGAGTCAGGAGATCCACTAGGTCACGTGATTCCTGAGTCGGAAGATCCAACGAGTAAAGAGATCCAACCGAGTCATTAGATTAGATGTTTGTCTGTTTTACTTCAGCCCTTTCAAATTTGATCAGTATATTGAAATAAAAAAAAATACTTTAAATCGCAAATAACAATCGTATTGTGTTCCTTGGTTTCGTTCGGACTATGTCCGCTCAATACGCTGGGAAACAAGATACAATCGACTCTGGACAATTAAAAGTCGCCTAATTAGAATTTTCGGTTAACTTGAAGTGATGTTCTGGTCCGGGCCATTATGCGTAGAATTCTATGACAAAATGCCCGATAATTCGAAGCCAAAAACAATTATGTCAGTTAATTGCTAGGTACTATGAATAAAAACAAAGGTGGACGTCATTTCTCAATAAATTCAGATATTTTGCGCGAAAACACAACCGTGCACTGTGTTACGACGGCGCCATGTCAACTGAGGCCGCGCGCAGCCAGTTCAGTTGAAACTCGCTCTAGCGTACGCTTCTTTACGTCCATTGTACGTTCTCTGCTGCACACAACTCCGTGCAAGCAGTTTGCGTGCTGGACGCTTTAGGCTGCAACTTTAGCGACGAGTCTTATTCAGGCTGCAACTTTAGCGACGAGTCTTAATATTGCTAATCGCAGGGCGTGCCCGTAGTGAGAGGCTTGCTTTACAGGAACATCGCGCTTCGCTTTTTTAAATTTATGCGCAGACACCGGTGTTTGGGTGCGCTCTTGACGAAGTTAAGTACGTTTGGCAATGCGAATGATTTGCCGGGCAATTAATTAGTGCTTTCGCACTGGACAGCGAACGCCAACCAGAATATGTTTGAAGTTCGCCCCGGGTAGCCGAGTGCTCGCAGCGTGGACAGTCTCTCAAACATCTTTGCGCCGTTCCTTTGAAAGCCTTGTTTGCGTGCAGCATGAACTCACACCCAGCAATCGAAAAAGTGAAAATAAAGCCGCTCCACACGCAGTAAGCTGAGGGGTGCCCTTTCGTTCATCTTGCAAAGCCGGAATGGTAGGCGGTGGGGGCAAAAAGTTTCCTGTCCTAACCACCCTTTTTTCCTTCCCGGCCCACCGAGTCACTAGATCCAACGAGTCACAAGATCCAAAGAGTCGGTACATCCATCCGAGTCATTAGATCCAACGCGTCATAGATCCAACGGGTCAGTACATCCAACCGAGTCAATAAATCCAACGCGTCACTAGATCCAACGAGTCAGTAGATCTACGAATAGATGTAATGACTCGTTGGATGCACTGACGAGTTGGATCTAGTGACTCGGAATCGGCTCGTCGGGGGAGCACAATAGCGCGGCGAATAAGAAGCCTCCGCGGTTTCTACTCACGCCCCTCGCGCCCAAGTCAGCTCGGCCGGCGTGAAAACAAACACCATACAGGTAAACAAGCTAACCGTCGAAAGATATCTAGTTGCTGGGCGGTTTTAAGTAATAAGTGAGGGACCCAAACTTAATACACATCAACCATGTTTTTTTTTTGTAGGAGGTGAGATAGATTTAGGTTAACTGGATACGCGCGGATCCTAGGTAACTGCTCCTTCAAGATCATACAGCCGGCTTCGCACTGAATGGAAGAACCTGCAGATAACCCGAACGATAATACTACTCTGTACACAAACAGTGTGCCCGACGAGCTCCTACGAATCCTTGAACCACATCCTTCGACTGAAGTAGTAGTAGGAGGAGGATGTCCAACAGAACGACGCCTTTAACCCCACGGGCAGACACTCCATTCCGGTCTTATCTTGGCATTTCCACTGGTAAGCCAAGGGGCTTGGAGGCGAGTTTTATCGGTAACCTTTACTGCGGTTTCGTGGCACGTGTGCCAGTGAATAGGCGCACGAAACTCTGATGGTAATCGCATAACGTGCCGACTTATCTAGCAAACCGTTATAGTTGACCTTAATTCTTAACGTTGGCGATCGCTGCGAAGTGGCGAGAAAGAGAGAGAGAGGGCTCTTTATTGAAGATGCAGGGAGGTTTGCTGGCGTTTACAGTCGCTTACAGGCTCCTATGCTGGGGTTTGGGAATGGAAGAAGAAAAGGCGAAAGAAAGCTGGGCAGGAGAGAAAAAGGGAGAAAAAAAAAGTGGTCTTGGCGTAGTAACCGACTTACGCGCATTTGGTTGTTGTTCTGGGCTTGAGCCACAAAATTTGTAATTCTGAAATTAGGCCAATGTCATCCAGATAAGAGAATAGCTTTTCGTGCTGTGTATTAGGCAGCGTAAATAAGATGATATCGAGCGTAGTAGTCTGCGTACCCGAGGTTATATTAGACAACGTAAATAAGATGACATTGAGTATAGTAGTCTGCGTACCTGAGGTTATATCCTCCTCCACTGGCGTCCTGCCCGCCCTGTGTGCTATAGGGGCAAATGTATATATGCCAATCACGACAGGGATCGAAGGGTTCGTGGGATATGCACAAAAAGAAAAGCCAGCACGGTTTTGGGTGTTTCTTTTGTTTTTCCTACACAGTCTAGCCTAGCGTCTTCAATCGCCTCGAGATACATAATTTCTGCGTCTTTAACCGCCGCACCATATTCCCGGTATAACGCCCGCCCCATTGAGCGAAAAATTGCGCCCACCTCCCCGCGAGGGGAACCCTGTGGAATCGTGGGGTTCACTTGGTGTTTTCGTTGAATTGATTCTGAAATCGCGTGAAACGTGTCGGGAACGCGTATGATTATTATGTTTTATGATTACTATTATGTTTTATTGGCCAATCTTTGCCAATCTCTCTATGTGGTATGCTTGGGGCTTCGCTGTCGCAACGACCTTTACTCCATCATTGTTGCTGTAAGTGGGAGCTTCTTTCCTTTTATTGCAAGTGTTAATCATTGCCCCATCATGCGTTGTATCAGTAGCTTCTTGACGTAGTTTGAAGGAGTCAAGGATATAAGGCGCGTTCGTAGCATTTGATTCTGTCTCGATTTTGTGGCGCAGTGGGAAGAGCACCATGTACCTCGCGTTCCGCCCACAGGGTCGTGGGATCGAAACCGGGCGCCGCTAACTATTATTTTTTTTATAGTGTAGAGGGAGGGGTGTGGACGGACAACGCCGTACGGAGGGACAAGGCGAGTGAATGAGATGCAGTCGCATCTAAAAATCGGCATCCGGCTTCCGTCGCGGAGAAACGGCTCTTAAGCCTCCCATCTGAGCCGGAGCGTAGCTCACACCACCGAGGCATAATTGCCGACGCTTAATCACCATGTAGCAGAAGAGGTGTTTGGAGCAACGCTTACAAAACCATTAAATCGCTCATCGGGGGAATAAGCTGGCGTCAGGCTTATGGCGTCCACTTTCTGTAGCAGCTGAACGGCTCCAAAACACCTCATTCGCCTCGGCCAGTTCCACAGTGGTCTCTGCGCGGCCCCTGTGCACATGCCGCTTTGCGCAGGCCAATTTCTTCGGCAGCACGTATACTGCTATGGAATTTTAAGGATCTTCATCGTTGGCGCCGCAATGTGGGCTGTAGAGGACGGTTGGTTCACACGCGGATACACCACGAATACTCGGCAGCAAAACAGCGGCACTAAATCAGTAATTGATGTTCTGGCATTCGCAGCTTGTATGAAGCGCTCAAATATGCTCGGACGTTTTGTATGCCTGCTTTAGTGCCACCCAATTCAAACACCTAGGGCGGTAGGTTTGCAGCATATGCGTTTCCGTCTGACCAATGCTCGCGGTTTACCTCGTCATCTCACGCACATTGCACGAAGATTCCGAGTGTTGTAAACGCCATCGAGATGAGACATTCCTGTCTTGCGCAAACAAGACAAAGATCTCAGTTGCCTTATTACGCCCAGCCTGTCAACAGGGTCGATAGGGCGTGGGACGCGAGAAAAAAAGTGCAAATGTGGCGGAGTTAGCGAAGCTCTGGGCATGCCCTGTTTTCCAAATAATACGGAAAACAATTAGTATGGCTCATCTTATTCGCTTGGTTTCGATTGTGTGTGCGCAAACTTCTCTTGTTTTGTCCGGCTGCATCTCGTTTTTTCCCACGTACCAATGCGAGGGTTCTGGCAACGAGTCATGCTTGCTTTTTGTAAGCTGTACCCGACTCTCAAATTGCTTAGAAGTTCGTCATGAATAGCAGGCGGCGGCAGACATCATCAGTTACCCGTTCTCATGGGTAAAACATTGCTAGCGAATGTATTTAAAGGGGTCGTGATGCTCCCACAGCCTTGTCGGTTCATTAACGGCGGTATGCTGCAAAAATTTAAAAAATAAATAATCGGCATTCCACTCAGTGAGGGTGCTTTCGCGGCGGAGCTGCTCGGTGCCTGGTACAGCTCTTACCGCTCTTCATTGCCTTGCCACTTTGGGCCCAAAAGGCGAAGGAAATATTTATCATGAATTGTATGTTTCGCCGGAACTGGAACAGCAACACCAAGACTACAGGCCGCTGCTGCTCCATGCATTTGCCCACGCACACATCACACGTAGTAATTTCTCATGTCATACTAACTGTAAAGGACAAAGTCAGGAGCACCTGGAAGGGCAACTACTCCAGGCAAATACACCTATATCTACACAAGGCCCGTGCCCATTATCGTGACTTCCTTTTCTTTTAGAACTTGGGCAAGGACGCTGTACCGTGGCAGAGAAGGAAATCGACCTAAGCAGCCGGTTCAAAAGTCCACACCACTAGATGCGAGATCTATAACTAGGGAATGCACAATCTCGGAGGCAAGAAGACCGAGACATTGCTGCTCTTTATAAACATGTTTAGGAAAGAGAAGGGCCTGCGAGCAATATAGAAAAAATCCAAAGTTAAGAGGATTCACAAGCCTGACAAACCAATCGACATGCAATATCTACGACCAGTATGCTTGACATCTTGTGCGAAAAAAATATACAGTCACATCGGCCTCAAGTTGATAACATTATCTATATAACACCATATTCGGGTCCCGACCGCAGAGGCCAATGCAAGACATTGATGCAGCTCGAAAAAGACGTCATCGACAAGCTTGAAACGCAGCAGGAGGGAAATCCTTCTCATTGACGTGAAGGGAGCCCTTCAACGCACAGGTCTCCACAAGATTCGCTACCAACTAAGAAACTAAAACTGCGCAACAACTAAGTTGAGGAATTCCTCATGGACAGGACGGCGATGGTAAGGGTATGCTATCTACGGTTCGACAAATTTAAGGTGCCGAAAAAAACTAGAATCCCGCAAGGCTCCGTCATGTCCCCTACAATAAGTTCTTTGCCAAAGAAATGTAAAGACAGAATAAACTGACAATGTGCTGTGCACGGACGACCTCACCATCTGGAAAACAGAAGGTTCGCTGTGCTGCGAGAAGGTGCATGCATTACAAAAAAAGCAGTTGATAGACGAACTGAGTAACACCTCGTGTCCTGCGATTTGTAACGCGCACCGGAAAAATCTGAACTCCTGGTACTGCGCAGGCGCAAACGGGGAAGGCCGTCGCAAGAAACTCTTCACCCCAAATTGCATTGGTACCTCAGTACTCGGTCGTGCCGTGCAGAACCTCCAATGTCTATGTTAACTTCAGATAGCCTTCGAGTTGGGACTTACGACGTGCCGAGCAATGTGATGCTCATTTCACGTCTACGAGTAAGTACTGCTTAACAAGGTTAGATTCCAACGTGCGACGTTGAGCCTAACGTCGGGCCGCATCCCTCTCCTTCACCCTTTGTGCAGGCAAGCTATAAGCAAGAAAGTACGAGAGGCTTCTAAAATAAGGCTTCATGAACGAAGCTTTCTCAATTAGGTGTGAACAGGTTCACGTGAAATTTTACGATGTATAGCTAATCGGGCTTCCGGAATAAACCAAACTGCCAGATGCCGTAGGCATTCCGATGGACGCGTTACTCATTTCACTCATTAAATGTGAAAAACAAAAGGTTGATTTTAGTGGTGTCATCAAAAAATTCTTTGGTCCACTTCAGTGCGCTTACGACATTTGTAGGCGAAATCCTGGCAAAATCTTCGCTTTCGTTTCTTCTTTGGCGCGAAACACTTCGACTGGCTTCTTTTCTTCTGAGGCGCGTATGTGTCCCTTTCTTAGCTATCATTTGTTCGTTTTACTGCGCAAATTACTTCAAGAAGCAGACTGGCAGGTACTCAATTCCTGTCCAGTGTCTCGCGATGGTGTGTATTAATCTGACATGGTCATGGGAAAAAGCGAACTACCCATCTGTCTAAATGACGACGATGAGGGAATGCGAATCTTTCCAATATCAAGCCCAACACCAAAAGAACCAACCCAGAAGGGAGCTGACTATTATCGGGACGGTTTACTGCACTGCACGTGTGCTCCCTAGTGTTTACTGATATGACTTTTCCTAGCGTGCAAGCACCGTCGTTGTTAGACGGAGGGGTGCATTTTCTATCTACGTTTGTGCGTCCAAGCAACCCTCTCCAAACCCAAGCTGCTTCGACCTTGCCTGAATTGCTGAATCGGACAAAAAAAAAAGCGCAATTGGATAGACGTTTTCTCCACGCACTAGGGACCCTAGTTCGATTCCGATCACGGGAAGCGTTTTAAGTTCTCTTGACTTCACCCAAGATAATCGTCATCGTCAGAGAAAGTTGGCTTTTCTGTAGCACGTTTTGGGTGAACTGCGGACGAGATCCATGAGAGGGTGACAGCCTCGCTTTAAAGATTATACGCGAACTGGCCACTAAGATGACATTAGCATTACACCGAGTTTGGTTCAGTTGTAATATGTTAAAAATGAAGTTGTAAAGGTTACAGAATTCTCGTCGGCTATCAAAAATGGGTAAAAAAGGGAGTATGGGTAAAGAAGACGGCTGTAACTCTTGTTTCATATAAACTATTACGAAAAAAATTAGACGACAATTATCCGCTGAGGCGATTCCAACATTCCGCATACTTCTCACAGTTACATATATAGTTTCCGGTGAAGTTGTAAACATTGCGGAATTCCCGGCTACTGTCACTGAATGGGCTTCTGCAGGAGGGAAATGGACAGCGCCATTTTTGTCTGCTATGGTAAAAGTCTTGTCCTTCCAGATTTAGTTTAGCTAATTAACAAGGAAAAATGCTCAATGGGAAATCACACGCAAACGTGATTTTCGTTAGGCTGCAGAAGGCGTGCGCCCTGCTGGCGCCCGCAAAAGACAAGTCCCGGTTAGAAACGGTGATTGGAAAAGCAATATGACGTTACAGACACGTGTGCACGCGTCATGCGTTGCAGAATAACTCTGACCTAATCTGTGCATGGTCAGTTTTTCTTTCCTGAATTTTTTTTTCTAGTGCTTACCCAGCTCTCCAAAGGTGACCAGCGATAGCGCTGCCCTTTAGTAGCATAAAAATGGCGGGAAGTTGGTCGCTTAAGCAAGCAGAACTGTATTAGCTTATCAGAAGTGTCCATAAATCGGCCGTGAAATTGAAACTCTTCAAAATTTTCGGGGACGCATGAGCACTTCTTATGAATTGTGAATGCCACAGCACTGGGGATGATTATTATGAGGATGAGAATGAGATCGCTTATTGTGTTATTGAACAGGACAAGAAGTCTGGCTCCCAAAGCCACGTATGGCTTCAGTGGCAGAACCTTGCAGTCATCAGAAACCCAAGGAAGACAATAAGCAAAACAAAACCAAAATACGGGAACAAAAAACATTTGGCCAGGCGCGAGGTGTACATAAAAATGCGTGGCAAATATACTCAGCAGTGGATGCTGGCGGCATAATGTCATATCTACTTTTCAATATTGTTTTAGTTTAAGTCATGAGTATTGACCCACCGCGGTGGCTCGGTGGCAGAAACGTTGTATTGTCGAGCCTAAGGACGCGGGTTCAATACCGGCCTCGGTGGCCGCTTTGCAAATGAAGGCGAACAGCGAAAACGCCCCTGTTTGTATGGTTAGGCGCAACGTAAAGCTTCGGCGCCGTAAATTCCATAGTACAATCTGACAATCAAATTACATCTTGAATTTATACAAGAAATATTGCTTCATGCCAAATTTAATGCTCACGGGCCTACTTCAAGCTTTAACAGCGGAGCTGTTTTTACTGGCCGTAAGTTTGCCGCTGCGGGAAAAATACCGAGAAAATGCCCAGCACTCGTGAGTGCGTGCCCCGTGGCGACCGCCGAGTCCCCGGCTCGCGCAGTGGCTCTAGCAAACAAAAAAAGAACAAAAAAATCTTCCAGCACTGTCGTAAAGGCCTACCACGCGAGGAAAAAAAACGAAACTCCAGTGCTAAAGCTAAAGTTGAAAAGACACCATCTTGGAAGAGGTCACCGCGGCCGCCGCATAGTTTAGAAGCCATTATGGATAATTGGGTACATGGCTATGAGTGTACCAATCCTTACCGAGACGACTTGCAGACCCCGATACCCCGGCCTCGAGTCGATGACGAAGAGCTGGTGGAGGTCTTCAATGCTAAGGATGACTTTGCATCCACCACTCGCCACGAGGAAAACGACGGCCTCTTCGATGCATACGCACCGCAACTATGCAAACAAACATTGCTACTGAAACTTAATTACGTGTCCACCAATGCTCACCTACAACAGCTTCACCATTCAACTCATAGGCTTGAGTGCAAGCTTTCCTGAATTTTTGCGCTGCTTATGCTGTTTTCAAGTTTTGCTGCGGATGTCTGCTGCGGTGTACTGACGCGAACGGCCACCTTTCTCCAGTGCAGCCGTTGAAAATGTAGATGCTTCAGACTGCGTGGCAACACGGTATACATATACTACCGCACAGAACGGCGTGGGTCGATGGTGACCATAGGTCGACGTTGTCACTCGTGAGTACGCTCATTTGTAGTCATTTGTATTCAAACTCGCGACTGAGTATGATGATAAGTGAATACAGACCCACACAAAAGATGAGTACGATGATGAGTGAGTACCGGCTCAGAAAAGAAATTGAGCAAAATGATGATTGAGTACAGACGTTAGTACATGTACTCGCGAGTAGTACTCATGAATACTGTACTCATGAGCACTACGCGCGAGTGAATGTAGTCGCGAGTGCAGTACTCGCGAGTACAGTACTCTTGAGTACGAGTACTACGTGCGAGTTAAGGTAGTCGTGAGTGCAGTACTCGCGACTACATTAACTCGCGCGTAGTGCTCATGAGTACAGTACTCATGAGTAGTACTCGTGAGTACATGCACTAACATCTGTACTCAAGCATCATTGTGCTCAATTGTAAATGAAGTTAAAAAAGGCCAAGAAGGCATCCGGAATACCATCGAGGACATTGATAAACTAGCAACGGCTGCAGAAGCTAAAACATTGGCTAGTGACGCCGCGCACCAAGAATTAGTAACACTAAGACAACTCGCCGACAGACTAAGCACGGAAAATTCAAAAATTCGGGAGTGGCAGGCCGAAATGGAGGACATAATGCGACGGGACAACCTGTTGTTTTATGGAGTAGCTGATGAACCTTTAGAGACCTGGGACCAGGCCGAAAATAAGATCTGCCTCGTTTGACTTCACTGTTTCTAAACGGGCGCACAGGCTGGGTGTTTTTTCGGATCAAAAATGCAGACCGGTTGTTGTTAAATTTTATTCGTTTAAAGTCAAGCGACAAGTTTTAAATTCTTCCTCCTAAATGAGAGGCAACGGTGTCACTGTGAGTGAGGAATATTCTGCAACAACACGGCAGGCACGGAAAAAAACTTGTTGAATTAAAAAAACCCCGCAGAATTCCACCCAAAAACTTCGTTGCAACAAATGGTACATTCATGACAAGTGCTACTGCTACAACCGTGCCGATGGGACCGTGTTTGAGCAGGATAGCTTTTCTATGCTGCCACCTAGTTCTCGCCAATCCGATAACTCACACGTGATACCCCAGCATTCAGATAGCACAGACGTGTCCAACTCGTCCCATGTTAGGAAATAGGAATATGCGAGGGGTAGTGGTTGGCCGTCGTCATGCAAGAGTGCCTTGTCATTTCTTTTTACTAACAGTAGAAGTGTTCTACCAAAAAGGGAAGAAGTGAGCTCGCTGATTGATTCATGCGATTCTGAAATTATAATGTTGACAGAAACTTGGCTTTCCTCAAATGTTGCTAATCGTGAAGTCTTTGAGAGTAAGAAGCATTTCAACATATATCGCCGAGACACGGGTGAAAGATACGGTGGTGGTGTGCTAATTGCTGTTGCTGAATACTTGGTTTCCTCCCCTATATTATCTGTTACGAATTTAGAACTGCTTTTTCTAGAAATTGACTTGAGTTTTAAAAGGCTCATCCTGGGTGTTTGTTATCGCCTGTCGTAGTTCGATTCCACGTTTGTTGATCAAATTCATGGCCCTCTTAATAAGATCGTAGTTCGTTTCCCAAATGGGCCTACAATTATAGTTGGCGATTTCAATTATCTTAGTACTGAGTGGTCCGGTCTGAACCTTCGCCCCACACCTTTTTCAACCGAATGTAGCAATTTTCTGACTACGTGTGCCGATTTTAATTTGTCTTACCTTGTGAATGAACCAACTAGAGTTACGTTAACAACAAGTAGTATTTTGGACCTTATATTAAACACCTCACCTGATTTTTTTCACTCATATCTTATCCGCCTGCCCTCAGTGATCCTTCAGTTTTCCATTTTTTCGACAAACATGCCTGTCCTTCACCACCGTACGCATTCAAAACAAATAAGAAAATATAAACGAGCTGACTTCGATAGTATTAATCCTGAACTTTTAAATTCCTGGGCGATTACTTGCGAGGATTCCCAAACCGTACAGTGAACACAAACTGGATTTTGTACAAGGAGAAGGTGGTTGCTCTTATCGAAAGATTTATACCAGTCATAACTATCACCTCTAGCAAGGAGAGCCCTTGATTTACTAAGTATTTAAAAAGATTGTCTAACAAGAGAAAGCGTTTGTTTCGCTCTGCCAAAGCTCAAAACTCAGCGCTTCAATGAGATGCATATGAATTAGCAGCTGCTAATTACAGGACCGCATTAAAAATGCTAAGAATTTGTTTTTCACGGAAACTTTGCCGCCATTGTTAATTAACAACCTTAAGCAATTTTGGAAAATTGTAAACATCCGTGATACTATAAACCTTAAAACCCCAGACGGTGCGCCAATCCCTTCTAATGAGTGTGCTGATTGTTTCAACGCTGCATTTACTACGGACTACCCTACCGGCTCCGCAACTAGTTTTCCCGACAGTATATGCTTCAATTTCTGTCAAATGGAACCCATAGCTTCGACACACTAGGTATTGCGCGCATAATAGAAAAACTTAAAATTTCTTCGTCATGTCGTGTTAACAATATAAACTCAAAGTTCTTTATCAACACTAGAAATTACAGTTCTATCGTTTTTACCAAACTCTTCAGTCATTTGCTTCAGACTAGTTGCACCCCTGATGACTGGAATACTGGAAAAATACACCGCTTACAACTCTGGTGACCGAGGTTCTCCTAGTAACTACAGGCTGGTGTCATTAACTAGTATTCCGTGTAAAATATTCGAACATGTCATTTATAGCCACATAGTAAATTTTTTGGTGTATAATTCATTTTTCAGCCAAGCCCAGCATGCTTTTAGAAAGACATATTTTTGTGAGACCCAGCAACTGTGTTTCACTCATGATGTACACTCTGCTCTTGATAGTGGATGCTTTACAGACTGTATATTCCTCGATTTTTCTAAAGCGTTTGATTCGATTCCGCGTGATTTATTGTTTATAAAAGCTTTCTAAACTAAACTTAATTAGATGATAATATATTTGCGTGGGTGAGTTGCTTTTTCACTAACCGATATCAGTTCGTAAGTGTGAACAATATTGACTCGCACCTTTCTTCAGCTCATCTGGGCGTACCCCAAGGATCCGTCTTGGGGCCTCTCTTATTTTTAATTTATATAAATGACCTTCCAGTTAACATCAGCTCGTCTGTCAGTCTTTTTGCCGATGATTGTGTTATTTATAGGCAAATGACTAACAACAACGACGTCCAAATTCTGCGATCAGATATTGAGAGTATTTCAGACTGGTGTGAATATAGAAAATGAAACTTAATATTAAACTTAATATTAAAAGTGTTATAGCATGCGCATTGCCCGAGTTTTCACTAAACCTCCTGAATACTCACTAAACAATGTTTGTCTTGAAGTTGTGCCGTCATACAAATATTTAGGTGTTATACTGTCCTCTAATTTGTCATGGAAACCTCACATAGATTATGTTGTAAGTAACGCCAACCGTATGTTAGGATACATTCGTAGGAACTTTAATTCTTCTCCTAGCTTATTGAAACTAATTCTCTATAAAACTTTGGTTCGTTCTAAATTGGAATGTGCGGCTGCTGTTTGGCATCCTGGTATTGCATCGCTCACCGACGAATTAGAGGCGGTTCAGAATCGTTCATGTCGTTTCACACTTTCAAATTATCATCGCACTTACAGCGTCACCACAATGAACACGAATTTATTTCTACCACTATTTAAGCACCACAGGCAAATATCGCGCTTGTTCCTATTCCACAAAATACATCACGTCGATTTCATTCTTAAGGGCAGATTCCTAACCAATCCATCGTACTTGTCAGCGCGAGTTGAACACCGATTCAAAGTAGGCATTCCATCTTGTCATGCAAAGTGCTTTCACGATTAATTTGTACCGACCACATCTGTTAAGTGGAATCAACTGCCATGTGCAGTTGCCGAAATATTGGACGTCGTGGCTTTTAGGCGTGCAGTATCCAGACTGTGTGAGTGAAAATGTTTATGCAGTGACGTTTTTACTTACTCTGACTTGGCAGTGTTTATTTGTTTATTTAGCCTTCTCCAGTGAAGGTTGGTTGTCATTGTATTGTCGCCAGCTCAATTTATGCAGTGTAGTCTCTGTTAGAGTAAAGCTTGGTCATATCACTGCTTGCGCCAACTTGTGCAACGCATGCTCTCTTAAGGAAGGAGCTGTTCATATAACCATTGCAGCGTCTGTATTATTTGTGTAAAGAGCTGTTTTCATCATATTATTACTTACTGTATATTTCTCAAATTTCGGTATCCCCCACTACCCTCTGTAATGCCCTTGGGCCCTTCAGGGTATGTGAATAAATAAATAAATAAATCTTTTTCTGGGCCGGTACTCACTCATTATCGTACTCATCTTTTGTCTCGGTCTCTATTCACTTATCATATTCACTGGCAAGTTTGAATACAAATGAGTACAAATTAGTGCAGTACTCGCGAGTACAAATGGTGATTTTGATCACGCTCTCGAATCACGAGGTGCGCGCACGAGTCTCCCACCCACACTTCGCGGTGAAGCAGCGCCCCTCTTAAAGGGGCACTGACACAAAAGTTTTGCAGCTTGTTTTTTTTTGTTGCGATAAGTAGCTAGTGACCTACTTATCACCTGTAGAAACCTCATTTGCTTCAGCGTGCGACGGTTGTTTAATTAGAGGAATTTTATGCGGCCAGTCACAGTTTCGGTTTCAGCGGGTGCCGCGAAACGATGGATTTTGTGGATTTTGTGTGAACAAAGCTGACCACGTGACCGTCAGAGGATATCACAGAGCAGAGCTGCCGTAGCACTGTCGAATCCGCATCGCCGGCAGTTTCTGCGAATGCCCCCACATACTGATCTCGTGAGCCGCTTAATTAAAAACGACCGTGGACCTGACGCAGGCGCTGCGAGTGCAAATACTACCGCGGCTAAAGAACAACGCGCGACGCTCGAGGCATTGGGTGGCAAGACGCGCGCTGGGAGCAGCCGGCCGGTCTGCCTACAGGTCCGCCTACAGATGTGTTCGGCTTAGCATTGCGGCGGATATTCGATTGGCGCTCTCGTAAGCGGCGCAGACGACAATATTTAATGCAACCCGCCATCGCATCATTAAATCCTTTCTCTATAAGCTGCCGTGGTTGCGACTTGGGTCAACTTCGTGCAGCGCTAACAAGCTATCCCTCAAGCTACCTGCGCCGGCCTGGGCTACTTCGCGGCCGTGGCCGCCGCCTGCACAGCGACCGTGCGGCTCGCTCAGTGGGCTTTTCGTGTCTCCGGCGCGTTTTCGCGTTCAATATAAATAAAAACTAATAGAAACAGAGTGCCCGGAATCGCTGTAGAACTTTCGTCGCGGCCAGCTGCCCGATGAGCTGACGAAATCACGGCGCCTCCGCCGCCAACGATCGGGTCGTTCGTTCTCGAGAGCAGAAGCTCCGCCCTCCTGCCCTCCGATTGGAGCGGCGAGCCGGGAGAGCCGGCGAAAACGCCGGCAGTGAGGAAGCGGGAAACACAAACTTTGTGACGTGTTTGGATGTTGTTTATTTACACAATATCCACGGGATGTCGATTGCGCGTGGTCCTCTGCTGGCGGCTCGGTTGCGTTTCGCATACTTTAAAATTGATTTTAAATATGTTCTAGGCTGTATTTGCCGCTGATATTTTGCAGATGATGTATATGTGTTCACACCAATCTATATCCGAAGTTATCTTGCCTTAAAAATTTTGTGTCAGTACGCCTTTAACGTGGTCAAAATGGCGTGATAAGGGGAAAAACTGCCGTTCTTGCCATTCCTTCTTCCGCGGTGTTGCTGCCCTCGATTGGAACCCGCTCGCCACGGGGTTGCCATAGTGAAAGCAAGGGCAGGCATGGTGGCTTCACTAGACTTGCTCCGTTCA
Organism: Haemaphysalis longicornis; assembly: GCF_048455015.1. NCBI lineage: Eukaryota > Metazoa > Arthropoda > Arachnida > Ixodida > Ixodidae > Haemaphysalis > Haemaphysalis longicornis. Next base: position 154,239,365 of record NW_027526335.1, on the reverse strand, counting down.
AATTATAGGTCAATAGACGTAGTAAACGCGTGAGCGAAGGTGGTTAATTCCGAGAAAAAATTACTGAAACACTTTTCAATACGAGTAAATATGAGTGCAGATCAAGTACGAGTGCGAGTGAGTACAGATTGAGTACGAGTAATCGTGAGGACTAATGAGTTTGAGTACAGATTGAGTAAAATTACAAATGAGTATGTGATGGGTGAGTACGAGTGATGTGGAGTACAGACGAGCTTTTTGAGTCGGAGTTTGAGTGAGTACAGCGTGAAAAAAAACTGATTGATGTAACTGTTTCTGTTTCAGAAACAGTTTCTGTTTTGCCGACCTCTGACTGCTGCGCCACTGGGTTGGTTGGGTGTCCGCCACTCTGTGGCTATGGAACACTGTGTAAGAAATGGGACTCGCAAGGAGGAGGAGGAAAAACTTAATAATGTACAGGACAGGGTTAAAGGGAAGGAGAGGGTGTTAATCCTCTCTATGGAAAGTGGTGTTCCTTAGTCCGGGATGCCATTTGTCGAGGTCGCCGCCCTTGCCTTTACACGCACACGCGCACGCGCACACGCACACGCGCGCATACACACACACATGCACACGCACACGCGCACGCACACACGCACACGCATACGCATGCGTGCACGCACACACACACATGTACACGCACACGCGCACGCACACACGCACACGCACACGCATACATGCACGCACACACACACAACGCACTCGCACGCACTCTCACACACACACACGCACGCGCACACACACACACGAACACGCACGCACACACAGACGCACACACGCGCACACACACAAGCACGCGCACACACACACACACATACACACACACACGCACGCACGCACGCATACACACACAGACACGCATATGCACACACAGATAGATAGATAGATAGATAGATAGATAGATCGATAGATAGAGAGAGAGAGAGAGAGAGAGAGAGAGAGAGAGAGAGAGAGAGAGAGAGAGAGAGAGAGAGAGAGAACAGCAGCCTGATTCGTGCGAGGGCTTAGTTTCTATGCGTGTGATCGAACTTCGGAATTTCGGGCGCGCAGCCTCAAGATGCTATTAAATGGGATAGTAAGCTTGCGTATGAGCACGACGAATGCACGTGGCGGCATGTAGTAAAGGTAAAAGCGACAGTAACTCGCAACCAGCTGGTTGCGGGTTCGATTCCTGGCTGCGGCGGCCGTATTTCTGATGGATGCGAAAAGCAAAGACGCCCGTGTGTACGAGATTTCGGCGCACGTTAAAGATCCCCAGGTGGTCAAAATTAACCCGGAGCCCTCCACTACAGCGCGCCTTATCGCCTGCGTTGCGTCGGCGCGGTAAACCGAACAATCAATCAATCAACTCGCCACCAGCTCCACGAATTATGGCCTGTGTGCAGGACCCTGTTTCTAGCGCTCTTTGCCCAAGTGTTCGGGGTCTCTCACCTGGCTGCCCTTCAACGAAGTGCCACGTGCGCCCCCTCGGAAAAAGAAGCACAAACCACTTTAAGGTGGGTGACCAGCGAAGCTGAGGCGACACAGAATTTGGAACAAAGGTACGGGCTCATGACGGAAGTCGTGCTGCGACTAGCCGTTCCTCGACGTCATTCAAAGCCTTCGTTGATTCTCTGGAACCACGGGTAGACGTATCTAACAAAACGTGTTGCTGAGCTACTTGGTATATACTTAAAGAAAGTGACAAAGAAATGTCACTTGGCGTGTAGTTTAGCACGGGCAGTTGTTCTACCCTCTTTGCGGTTTGGTCTACGCCTGGAATGCGCGCACGCACGTTAGGACCGCCTTGACTGTTCCATTGAGGTAGGAGAAGATAGGTTGTCATACTATCAGCAGTGTTGTACTTGTTCACTCTAGCCATTCTTACCACCTTCTACACTTGTTAGCATGATTATACCTTGGTTGGTATTTTTGTTGTTGTTTCCGTATAGATTAGTCATGTATAAATTAGTGTGGTTACCTCTGAATAAACATTTGGAAGTTGGCACCTGTATTTTTTGTATCTTCTCTCCTTCATCCATGTCTAGTTGGCGCCAGGTTTTCTTCTTTCTTTAGACGTATGTTCGTGGGGGTGACTCGGGTGCCAGAGTGTCTAGACGTCGCGGCAACTTGAAAATTGTTCACGCGCCCAGCCTCCGGACGTTCGAACTACACGCGTACTCGCAATTACGACGAGACAAAAGAAGGGAAATTCACAATGAAGAACGGCTTCTTCCTGGTATTCTGCCGCGTTCTCGGCCGGTAGAGTTAATTTTTTTTGCACCGACGGACGTCTCCTTCGGCAGTTGCACTCTATGGTGAAGCAAGCAAGTACGCACACACACACGAACGTGCAACTTTGTGGAACCCCTCGCCCTTCTAAAACACGTGAACAAAGCTGGCTCTGCCGTAAGGAGTTTTGATGTGAGGGCATCGGCAAATGCATTCGAAGTTCTAATTACGGGCTTTAATGCGCCGACGCTGCACCTGGGCTGCGAGGCGCGCCGTGGTGGAGAGTGTAAATCTCTTTGAAGAGGTCACAGCCGCATCGCCATCGACCGCCATAGGCCTGGTGCGGCGATCTAACATCAAGAAACATCACAAAACTACAAACCAACGTTTTCCCACACAAATACAGACTGTCCCTCATTTTCCCAGAGAGATATAACGAAGAATGCTACAAATGCAAACCAAGAGCAGACTTATTCCACATAGTCTGTAACTGCCCTATAATTTGGCAACAGAACACCTACCAAACCTCTAGAGAGTCCTGGGATTTAGCACTGTCCAGCTCGGACCTTTCGACACAGCGTGAGCTGCTAGAGAGAGCCAAGCCCTTTGCTACTGGAGTCCTGCAACTAGGACTTCACCCATAACTCTTTCTGCATTCCTTTCTCTGTATTTTCAAATAAAGTTGACTCTCTCTTTACTGCCTGGTGCGGCCAGCCATTGCCTTTAAAGAACAGAGGTCACTCTCCCTTTGCTGGCATCATCGTCATGTCTCGGTCCGCATGAGCGCACGCACTGTTTTCTTCCTCTTCATTTGCTTCCCCTTGACGTTACATTAAACATAGACCTCGATGGTCGCTCCTTTCCCCCTTGACGCTCGAGTCTTGTCCTTGCGGGTCGGCAGATCCCACAGAAGGCTCCATAAAAATGTTGACCACCTGAGGATCTAGTACGTGCACCGAATAAAAAACAATGTTTGGAAACCTAGCACTATACAGCTGGTGTGTAAAAAACAAGAATTAACGCAATCCACTTCACACACAATGAACGACGCACGGCCGGCGACAAAGCAATGTCGCCGTGACGTGCCAAAATAGAAGGCGCCAACGTCGAGGCGCACCGGGGCAGCCGCCTGACGCCAGCATCGGTGTACAAATAAGCCAGAGTAGTGTATGCTTGACACGGGACCTTTTTGGGCCCCGAGTTGCCATAAGGAGACCCACCCCGACGTCGCTACCTGTTTACGGGCAAACGTTACGACAAAGAAAAAAAAAGACGAAAACGTCACAAGCCACGGTTTTTGTTAGCCAATCAATGTTTGCAGCCGAGAATACCAGCTACTCATTAAAATCTAGTCCTGGAAGCACGTGACCTTGCCCACCAAACTTAAGACAGCGCGAACGCCTTCCGCGTAAAAATTTCGCAATCTAACTTTAATAAAAAAAAACAGTGGTGGGGATAGTAATCAAACCCACGGATGTGCCACGACATGGAAGTGACTTAACCCTACTGCATCACGCCGACGGCACGGGGAACACGGAGTTTTAGGCACTTTAAACATAGAGAAAAAGTAGAAAAGAAGGCGCACCTAGCACTAGTGGAGCAAGGCTGGAGAAACAGCAGAGCTGGCGGCCCCTCTCCCTTTGTCGGATATGCAATATTTGCACCTCACATGGATTTCCGAACTTGACGCTGAAAGTTCTCTATGACTGGCAGGCCCGGATCTTGTCGTCCGCAGGCTTCCACATCTCTCCCAAAGTAGACCGCGTTAGCACTCGCTAGAACCCGCGGCAATGTCCAAAGGCAACTCCCGCGCTGTGAACCCAAAGGAAATTCTGTGCGCCCGTGAGACGATGATTGCTCAATCGGATAGACGCCAGTTTCATAAGGCGACGGACTCGTGTTCGATTCCAACCACGGGAAGCCTTTTTCTAAATTTCCAAATGGCTGCACATGTCATTGTTCCCCACCTCTGCTAACCCGCACCCCTCGGGCCTTTGGAGTGACGCAGTGCTACAATAAAGAAAAAAATTCCCCGCATTTCCCCGAGGGGAAGAATGTGAAAGTGCGAATGCACGAGTTGAATTTGCGCGGTTCGGTATTGTTCGCGAAAGAGAGATCACACACACACACAACTACAAAGAAAGAAAAATGCATTTATTCACAGACACCTATTTGTGTTGTCGTTGTACTTGATTGCTAGAGCGGATCTCAGCTTTGAAATTTCGTGTCAGTACTCCTTTAAGCGGGTGCATTAGCCCTTCTCACGCCCGATTCCTGGCCAATCCCCACGTGGGTATGTGCCATGTCAGCGGCTAGGCAGCGCGCGCCCATCTCCCCCCGTTGCCAAGGAAGACGAGGAGATTCCTGGCCAATCCCCCACGTGGGTATGTGCCATGTCAGCGGCCAGGCTGCGCGCGCCCATCTCCACGTGCGCGGACATCGCCGGTGGACGCAGGTTCAGGGTCGCTCAAGAAGTGCATTGCACTTTAAACAAAAGGGGCGGCGCAGTGCGCAGGTTGCCGGTTTCACAGCGGGGAGGTCCCTACTTCAATTTCCGGGACTTTTCTAACCAGATTTTTCTCTTGAAGCTTCGAGGTCTTTTGATGAGACGGACGGACAAAGCTCTGTTGTTCAAAATCTTCGGGGCACTTCTGTCTGCTGACTTGCTCTGAAGGCAGAAACATGGCGATACTTATCAACAATTTCCTCACTACTACATCGTGTTTGCGTTTCTTTCTCTACTTTCGCTTCCTTTTATTTTGGCGCGAATTACTCCGGCAGGCTTCATTTCTGATACAGCGTGTTTGCGCCTGTTTCTTCGCTATCGTTTCTTCCTTCGTCTTCAGAGGAGAAACGTCAGAAAGCAGACTGGAATGCAGATGCCACATCTTCTCTAGAACCGGGGTTCTGCGCGGCTGGGGTGGACCTGTCCTACTCACGTTCCATCACGTTCACATGGGACATGGCACACACTATTCTGCACCCTTTGAGTTTCCAATTCACAGTTCTGTTAATTTTATATAGCCTGCTCATTAACTCCTCGAAGATCTCGATTCCTGACCAAGCTTCTGATTGTTTATGTGCCATAAAGAAAGGAACAACAACGACAACAACTTTCGTCTACCAGTGGCAACACGCGGGGATAACGAAGTAGCTTTTACCCTTTGCCGGACATATCGGGAGAAAGTTACCCCGCAAGTCATATCTTTAAAATTATCATCATCATCATCCGCCCGCTCAGGTCCACTGCAGGACGAAGGCCTCCCCCATTGACCTCCAACCGCTGCTGTCCTGCGCTAACTGAGTCCACCGTTTACCCCCAAGGTTCCACTTATTCCACTAGAGCGACCTGCCCTGAGATTGTGTCTCGGCCTGCCAAAATGCGTGCCGAATAACATCCTGCATTTACCGAACTGGGGCATTGCAGAGTAGGGCATAACGCCGGGTCGACGCTTGGTCAACGTCACGACGCTTTAAACCGTCGGTTGCCGGCATTTAATAAAGTTCCTCCTATCCTATCCTGCAGTCACACTTGCCTGTTCTGGAGTCTGCGTTTAAGTTTTTAGCTGTGCTGACTGTGCTTACGGTTTTGGGATCACCACTGAGCAGTGTTGTACACGTTCCTATAAAATAGGAACGAAAGCTCGTTCCTCGTTCCTTCCCAATTTTGAAACGAGTTCCCGTTACAAGTTGCTTTATTGCGAAAGGAACGCGTTCCAGTTCCACTTCGAAAATTGGACCGCGTCGTTACATTGACGTTACAAAGAGGTTTTTAAATTAAAATATAGTGTCGGATAATCCTGGGGAGAAATTAAGTGAGACATTTAAAACTCACATCGAACTACGTATATTATACGAATATGAACACCGCCAGCCGCAGATTATCTGGACACAAAAATAATCAAAAGAAACGCTCCTAGGCGAATTTTTTCAGGGAGCACAGAAGAAACTTCAGACGGGTCTAGGACACTTCGGTGCAGGATGTTTCGGTGAGGAAATTTCGGGGCATGGACATTTCGGTGTACGGACATTTCGGTGTACGGACATTTCGGTGCCCAAACTTTTTGGCGACCAAATTATCCGGTTCTTGCCTGTTTGTGACAGCCGTTATATTTTTATTTCCGCTAAACGTGGGTTATGGACAACAATCTGGAGCAGTTAATTTATTTTTTTTTATTTATGCCATGTTCGATCTTTGCCAGGTATTTCTAGAAATTCTACATTTATATACATTTGTTTAATACCTCTTCCTGGGGACACCTCTTATGCAGCCGATTTAATTCGTTAGCACGCGCTTTTTTTATTTACGACAGGTTGTTAATTTATATTCGCTCTTTTTTAGATAGGATAATTAACTGGTGTTCACGATGGTCTACCGCCTCTCTTGTATTTTTTTTTAAATTACACACCCTCAAATTACATAAATTACATGCACACTCTCAATATCCAAAACGTAACAAACATTACCTAGCCCCCCAGAATGAAGAAAGCCTTATGAAGAGTATTACGTAGGCTGGGCTCTCTTGCTAAAATGAATTCGCGAACACTGGTCTAGGATATTCTCGGGGAGGAAGGACGGGCCTTTTTGAAAACAGCCGCAGCTTCTAATGTCCTAAATGCTGACTAAGCGCGTACGGGTTGTGCATACAAATTTCACCCATTCTGTTCGGGACAACCAACCTTCGTTTTATGTTTACATGCCTACATTTACCACATTTTAATTCTTTGTACTAGCGCCACCCCCCCCCCCCTGCCCCTGCCCGTATACGCTCGAATCTCGACCAGATTTCTTTTTCAGTCATATTATTTTCGGTTTCCCCTGAAACTCCTACAGGCGTGGTGGAGTTCACGGTCTCCAAAGCGTCACCGCAGTGATACAGGAAAAAGCTTTACGTTCACCATGGGCGCAGGAAACCTCTATAATGTGCAACAAAAAGCCACCCAAAAAGCCCCTGAGAACACAATGGCCACTATTGTTTGCTGGCTACGCCCTTCCGCGCATCGCGGTCATACCGACGTTGCCCCCACTCCAGGAATCGCTCTTTCTTCGCCTTCAGTCGCGCCCTTGGGAATTAACTCATCAAGTCGCGCATATCATGGACACCCCAAGCATACATGCTTTCCCCCCATTATAAGGAGCAAAAACTTGAATAGGCTAGTGTGACGAGAGCGGCAACAGTCGCCTTCAAGTTTTCGAAGTCCAGTCGACGCAATGGTGAAGCACAAGTGACACCCCTCTCTCTCTACCAAGGGGGCTGATAGCCGGCGGGGCGCCACCGTCACCGTCGGTGCGATGGTTGGTTGGTTAGTTTTAAGTAGAACTGAAAACGAATGCGACGAAGGCGAGATTGATTGGGAGAATAATTAAAATGAAATGCACAGGCGCTTAATCGACCTCGTTTTTCTTTTGTTTTTTTCTTTTCGCGGATGTTTTGCTTTGGGGGGGGGGAGGATGGACTAAAAGCAGCAGCGTCTTGCACCGTTGGGTGAAGTGAAAACAAAGCGCTTTGGTTACACTTAAAGTATTATGGTTGTTCACATGAATGTTAAAATAACGAAAAAAGGTTGAATGGACGCAAATTAACAACGGTAATTTTTACCATCTGCTACAGAAATTGGGTTTTGCTTGGCAATGCCCCGCCACGGTTGAGCGTTCGTTTCCACGCACAGCAGCGCAAGCACAAGTCTCGAACGTAAAATCATATCAAGTCACGAAATTACAATATTAAGGCTAAAATATTCAAAGAATGCCTGGGACATCCCCTGACTCAAAATGCCTGGGCCAAGACGTCGTGCACCAAAACGTCCGTGCACAGAAATGTCCGCACCGAAACGTCCTAGACCAAAATGTCCGACACCGAAATGTCCGGATCCCGTTTAGCAGTCTGTCCGTTCCCTTGGTTACGTTGTTACAGGGTTGACCGCGGCCGGTCTGCGCCTGCGCGCGCGGAAGGGTGAGGAGGCGCGGACATGGCAAGGCAGGCCCGCGGAACTATTCCCCCTACCGCGACGAATGCCCAAGTGCCCAGACGGGTCCCGGCCAACCCGGTAACAACGCATACGACAGAACGGACGGACTGCTAAAACTCTCTAAAGCGCTAGACACATGTACGACGGGCGCACGCGATTCGCATGCGACTGATCGTTACGACTTATTGTTAGGATCCGCCGGTCCTAACAATAACTCGTAACGATCAGTCACATGCGAATCGCGCGCGCCCGTCGTACATGTGTCTAGCGCCTAATATTTCCCCGCCAGGGAACAATTCTTTCGGCCAGACACTCATCCTGGCCTCCCTAAACAAACGATGGAAGGTGAAAAGCATTCTCGCGGCTACGCTATTCACCCTTCGAACGGCGCGTAAGCAACCAGCATGAAAGCAAGCACAAGCTGCGGCCTGCTGCGTGGTTATTCTTCAGTCTTTGACCTTCGAGGAAGCACGTACGGCTGAAGGGCGGGCAAACTGAGAAACGCAGTAGCGCCTTGGAGACTTTTGTACTCGAACCTTGGCATCAAAAACAGGCAAATCCTAGCGATGTAACGGCAGGAACGCCGTTCCTGCCGTTCCTTCAAAAACCTAACGAGTTACCGTTATAGTTCCACCGACCCTTAATGGAACGGTGGCGTTCCTCCGTTCCTCCAAAAAGGAACTAGTTCCAGGAACGCCGTTCCTTGTAACGCCGTTCCGTACAACACTGCCACTGAGTAGATGTTTATCACTCATGGTGGATCGACCGGCTTTACTTTTCAACACGTCGTGGCCCCGGCAGTACGCCCTTCATGTGTGTATGCCCAGACCAAGTATACTCAGCTTGTTAATAATATCCCGTTAGTTCTGCTGATGTCTTGGGAAGTCCTTCCTGTTCCTCTAACATTTACTAACCTTCTCCCCAACAATACCAAAATGCTGCCTACACGATTACTAGCGGGTTTGTTGAACGACTATCTGGCCGGTTTGAACTCGCGCGTGGTAGTATCTAGTGACGGGTCACAACGTGGAGAAAGAGCGGGTGTGGGGATTTTCAGTCCACACCTCAACTGGTCGCTTTCGATTTGCTTACCTAACTCCGATTTTTCATGCTGCGTTCCTGGCAATAGTTCTGGCATTGAATAACTTACGCCCTCAGAAAGTAAATGTCGTTATCGTATCGGAATCCTGAGCTGTTTCTACCGGTTTGATATTTCCCCAAATTTGAGCACTTCTTGGAACTTTCGGTTTTCTGGCACCTGCCCACTTAACCGAAATTCACCTCGTATGGGTGTCTTGTCATGCGGGATTAAGGCTTTGCGAAGTTGCAGAGTCTTGGGCGCGGTCATCGTGAGGTGGCCCTCCGATTGACGTTTGCCTTTTTCCACGTATACTGGCCGGAGAAAGGTTGCGTTATTAGCAACGTCTGGCGAGGTTTCAGGAAGGTGCTACCAGCTTCTTTTACGACTGTTCATTTGGCATATAAGTGGAGCTACCGCTTCTTGGAATCCCGCTAATGCGAGATTACTCTAACTAGTTTACGTTGCAGAGTTCGATAGCTGAAGATTTATATGCACCTGGCTGGTCTCAGCTACTCCGGTCGTTGCGCTTTTTGTTGTGCACAGGAAACGATAGAGCATTTTTTTCTTACAGTACCACGTTTTTTTTTCACTAATGGGAAGAAGATACCTTGCCGAGCCAATTCACCGACTTGGACTTGCCGTTTAGATGCCGGTATTTTTTTTTCGTTTGGTGCCGTATAGCGGTTGGTGCTCACTCACAGAGACATGGTTACAGGCGTCCATGCATACGTTTCTGAGACCAGGCGCCTAAACTGTTAACGGCTCTCCCCGAGTTTTTTTGAGCAGTACAAAAAAGGCTTTACTTTTTCTCCCAACTTCTATACTGCGACCGGTTCTTCTACCAATTTTCGTGCTTGATTGCGCGAGTTTTCTTCAATCAAACGTTTTGTTTCCAAGTCACAATTTTGTAAATCGGGCACATTAGCCCCATAAAGATCTCGATCCTGGGATATACCCCAGGTGGGTATGTGCCAAAACCAAAGAAACAAGAACAACAAAAACAAAAACGAAACAACAACAACAACCGCAACAGCAACAGCAACAACAACGAAGTAGGGGTGCGTCGGGCTGGTGCGGTAAAGTCCCGATAATAGATGTGTTTTTTTGTTTTCTCTTTACAGCGGCGCCCTTTTTCTTCGTCAGACAACGACAACGACGGTTTTCCGCAGAATGAAGCACTTGAGGCTGTCGCTTTAAAAAAAGGCGCTCCAATTTCGATGTAAGGTATAGAAACATGCCGCTGTGGACGTGTTTGGGCTGAGGCCGATTTGATGGGGAAGTTGGATAGGCTTGCTTTAAAGATAGCGCAAGTACAAAAATATGAGCGTACCAGCCATCAGTGCCCGCTGTCTTTCTCTAATTGTTTACGAACTATGGCGGCTAGAGACAGGGAAGTTGTTGGAGGCTCTTCCTTCTGTGGATTGATGCGCATGTTTAAGGCAAGCCATGTGTAGTCCTTCAGTTTCCACAGGCGTGATACGGTTGAACTGCTGGAATGTGCAGAGTAGGATTATGGGTTCTATCGCCGATTTGCCAAAGCGCGAACCGAGTGCCGTCAGCTGCAGATGTGATTTGGGTTGTTTAGTATGAGAAGTAGGCTGGCTGGGTCCGAAACACTCTGCGATTACGCCGCGCACTGAGGTTTCTATGGTGGCGCCTCCCGCGGTTAAAGAAGGGTAAACGTTGTACTACCAAAGTGGTCTGTTGTGAGTCTGAAAGTTGACTTGAAGCACAGTATTTTTACGGAGCTTTACGGAACAGGTGGGCGCAAAAAACTGTCTCGCCATGAATGGCCGCCGGTGAGGAAGGAAGTATTAGACACGAAGAAAAACAAAGGAAGTCACCAGGAATTCCGCATGCAATGCTGTGCGCGCCGTGACAAACATCACGTCCGTCATTTCGTTTCCATCAAAAGCTGTTGTGTTACAGCCCTCGAAAACAGCCATCAGGCAAGCGAAAGGCAGTGGACGTCACCGGACAAGCGGCCTGTTGTCTCGCCTTTCCTGACACGCCAGTGCACGCAGGTGGGAGAGGCAACATTAAAACGCGTGTTTTCCGTACTTGGCGCCGTCTTTAACGTCAGGAGAATTAAATCTCGGGTGCGTCAGGAGACAGTTAGGGGCGGCGTCATTCCCGCTACGGCGCACAATGCAGGTCGTTGTCACACGTCACGTAATCGCCGGCGGGGAACGTTCCACCTGGCGTAAGCGGGCAAGGTCGAGTTGTAGCTGTCATCGTCGCCAGCCGTCATTCCATCTGGCGCGTTTTCCGACCGCCATTACTCGCGGCTCTTTTTGTTTCGTACGCGAACGCTCTTGACTTCTGTTTCTTGGCTGGCAAAAGAGTGGGCATACGCGGTAATGGCGGCGTTGTCTAAAATCTGTTCCCCACAATGTGGAGGATAGAGTGGCCGCCATCAACGCCTTCACCATTGGCGTTTAAGAGAGACAAGCCCTGCTCTACGATTTAGGAGCCGCTTAGCGGGCTGATTGGGGCGTACTGTGGTAGGACGGCTAACCTTGGAAGGACTTGTCAGGGTTACTCCATACTGACGACGACATTCGCAGGAGACAGTTCAGTGTACCCGTAGCAGACGGGCAGTGCTTCTGCGACTGTGTGAGAGGCGCCTTTGTAGCAGACGGTTATTAATCTCGCCGCATTTGCCGCGCATGTGGCGTCAAGGCTACTCGGTCGCGGCACAAATACGTCCACGTCTTGCACAACGAGCGCGCCGCAAAGTGAAGTCTAGAGGCAAGTACTCTGTGTTTCGGCGGGCTCGAAATGTTGTCGGCCAGGCGACAGCTCGGGTGGCAAGAGGAAACACAACTAACGCGAATTCCACGAAGCAGTTTTGCTTCGGTTAGTTCCGCAACCTCGAGGGACGGCTGTGTCCTTTCGAAGATTTAGGCTCTGCACATATAAACATGGTAATGTACGAACGTTCTAAGCTGGCTGAGGCTGCTGCGTACCAACTTTATATATTGACTTGACAACCAATATCTCTAGCGAAGCGCTGAATTTGCACTTTGAAAGTAACTGCAGAAAATTCGCTGTAGCTATATCGGCGACAGCTACAAGTGCGATATTTGCTGATAATAATGAGTCTATACCACCACAACAAATAAAACAAAAACTACAGCAACAACAGCAACAACAACCACTAGTACTGTTATAACAACCGCTGCAGGATGGCTACTATTAATACTGGAATAAAATATCAACCCAAGAAAAGTATACGCACTGTTGGCGGCTCCTCTCCCTACCTTGCCGGCTGTGCGGCGATTGGAAAGCTAGTAAAGAGGGTATAATATATTTGGTACTGCGGTAAGTGCAACATAGTGAGAGACGCTAACACCCATGGAATCAACCAAAGTGCATGCTCCTTATCCGGTGCCATGCATGCAATAAAACAAAGTATTGTTTCAAACAAAGAAACAAAGCACGACTACGTCGGTAATTTTCACAACCACTCGTTTCCGCGCGTGCTTGTAGCGATCATGTACCAAACGACTAAAGTCTGGTGGTTCTTTCCAATAATGTTGCTCCACTCAGACTTTTTTCGGGAAATTTGTATTCTGGGAAAGAACAACTATCCGCTTAGCTTTTTAAACTGGCCACCTGGTTTTCTTTCGGGGTGTCAGCAAGTAAGAAATATATGTCATAAGGGAAACAGAGAAGTACACAGAAGGAGTGTAGCACAATAACGTACTGAAGGCAAAATCCATGCATCCCATCGTCTAACGACGACAGTGGTTGAACGCGAAGCTTCCTCGTGATGGATTCTTTGGTTGGCCAATACCACACTGCGAGTATGTGCTACTCTGGAGGTGAACACCACTTTTCTAAATGCCAACTGCGACTCTCGACACGCTCTCGGGTGTGACTCCGTAGGCCGAACATTTGGGTTTGGGGTGTACGCGTCGCGAATCGGTACCTGCTGTTTAGTATTCTCTTCGACCATATCGAAATGGAGCAATGGGATAGACGCCGGTTCATAACGCGAAGAACCAGGTTCGATTCTGATCATGAGGAGCGTTTTTTTGTAGCGCAAGCTACACTGGCCGAGGTTGAGCAGTTTCGCGGGGGCCGTGAAGGGCCGTACTGCGCAAGCGCGAAGAGCATGAGATTGGATTGAATTGGTTTTGGATTGGATTGTATTGGATTAGATTGGATAGGATTGGATTGGCATGGTTTGAATTGGATTTGGATGGGATTGGATTGGATTAAATTGGATTGTATTGGAAATCCAATCGAATTGTAGAACGGGTGTGTAGAGAACTGGAACTCCACATTCGCCAATCTGCGCATTCCAGAGGGGTGACGTCATAGCCGCGGAAGGCGCACTGGCGCCGGCGCGTGCCCAGCTGTGCGCCTCCGTTGCGCAGTAGCCAAGTCTGTCACTGCGCTGGAGCTGCTTGATAGCCGTTTCGCGTGGCACCTGGAGAGCCGTGCTGCTCATGCGGGAGGAGCAGTGACTGCACTGGACTGGACTGAATTGGAAACCGTTTTAGGAGCAGTAAGCATGATAATCAGCTAATCCTGGACAACTAGGAAACCTAAGAATAACCAGCTGAACCTTAGCCCACGCTACGTATATCCTGGCATAGCCGAGAAAAGCCACTGCTAATTTTTTCTTTCACTTTATTCACGATAACTCATCATCATCGTCAGCGAAAGTTGACTATCCTCCAGGGTGTATTGGCATACAACGGAATCAGTGAGGACACTAAAGTTCGGCTTTAAGAGTACATCATACTTACCGAGAATAGCTCTTGATCGTTTGTTGTGCCTCCTCTTATAAGAAAACCACTTTTGCTAATAAAATCACCGGGCATTTGACCCTGTCATGTTTCGCATGTTCAGCAATTTCATGGTCACACCATGTAATGACAGTTTGAAACTGGGCCAGTTACTATAAAATTATGGAAGGTCCAAAGTCCATCCCGCGTGACACAATATAACCGGCATAGATGGAACAACTTCGAAGGCTGATACATCCGGGTTGTTTGTTTGTGTGTGAATAGCCTCTGGCATGCCGAGCTATGTGCTTCTTGATTCAATGCTGTCTGTTGTTTCCTACGCATACTGGTTGCGGTTCGGATTGCTATCCACAACGGGACTGCTTTGCCGCGAGTGGAAATGCAAAATTGCCCATTCTGCAGTAGATATTGGCATACTGCTTCGCTTATAAATTAGCGCACCAATTTAACGAAGCAGAATAAATTTCCGCCCATTCGCTGCGTTTCCAGCTAGATCATAAAAGACTTGCCACGTTTCAGTGGCGGCTGAGGCCCTTGAAAAGTTCACCGATATTGTATCACATGTCATTAAGCTGCTTATAAACGAGTATAATTATTTACGAATTACTTACGCGGCTTACTTGCGTGCCTTACCGGGGCAGTATTCTCGAGTTTTGTCCCTTTTGCGTCCCTTTCAAAAGTGTCCCGTGTGGCGAGCCCTGTCTGGCTAAAAGCAAACAACCGGAAGTGACGTAACGCAAGCGCAACAAACCTACCGCCAACGCCCACTGCTTAACCGGAAGTACGCCACGATGAAAGGGATTCAAAAGGGACGTTTTCAAAAGGGACTGTTACGAGAATACCGCCCCAGGTCTGTTCATTTATGAATAAATAATAGACCCGCACTTGAAATTGTCGCAAAACATATAACCGCTGAATAGATGAGTCAACAACCTACGTGTGAAATGTGTAGTTAGCTGACCTGCGGGGGAGGGGCTGAGAAACTTTAAGTGGTGTTGCAATCGTTCGAAAAGTTTAAAGATGAGTCCGTCTAGCCTGGGGAGAGGGAAGCCCAGCGAAGCTGGTGGATTAGCTACGTTTGTGTTTAGCTATATTGGGGATTTCCTATTTTGAGTACAAGTATACCAGCCCTATTCGACGTCCCGACTAAGGACGCACACAATATGTAGCATAGGCAATGAAGTTTTATTATAGCGCGCTACGCCAATCACAACGCACCCTAGTGCGAAGCACTGGTGGCTGCTGAGGAGCTCGCGGTATTGCGCAATAGACGCCGCGCGTAGCAAGCAGTATGCACGACTCGCGAAAGCGCGGGCGGCGGTGGAGAGTAGCATGAAAGGGGGCTGTTACCACACTCCCTCCGTAGATGGCAATGCTTCACTGCGCAACACACAATGTGGGAAAGACAGCTTACAAAAACCGATCGCTTACATCGATCTCCTCGAAGACGGATTCACCTCTAAACACAAATGCATTGCTGGGACGTAATTTTTTTTCAGGGGCAATATAGAACATCTTATATGAAAATATGGAGGATCATAAACCTTTTGTATCTTTTATGAATTTTTCCATACGCTGAACACACGTTGCTGAGTAAAGCCCGTACTACATGGAGCGATTTCGCCTGCGAATTCGCTGATGCGGCGCCGCTCTTGCGGCAAAACCACCCTTTTTCGTTGCTGCGGCAAAGTGCCACACATTTGAAGCGGTCGAGCAAACGCCGCTCGTGCGGCGTGTGCGGCGTAGAGGGGCCGGACCTGCAGCCAATAGGAGCACAGCTCGGCACCACTTGCACGCTTGGAAACCAGATGGCGTTGCATGAGCGCGACAAAAGCGCGGGCACACCAAAACGTTTGTCTTCTCTGCTGTGTGTGCGTATATTGATAAAGAATTGGCGATTCTTATATAAAACCGCAAATAAACTTATATTTACCGCAAACCAGGCAGAAACAACTTGCCAAGAAAGTAAAATAAAACCCCCCTTGTTAAAATCACAACAACCTTTGCTGGTGGCAAACTTAATTCAGTCTGCAAACATGGCGCATCTAAAATGCGAAAATCGTGGCGTTCACAGGCCCCATGTAGACGACAATTCCAGGCATTGCGAACTTCGCAAGTGCGAATGTTCGTTCCAGCGGATTCGCAGGCGAAATTCGCTCCATGTAGAACGGGCTTAAAGCGTCAACTACCACCGGGAGAACTTTGGTGATTACCCATATACAGGTCCCCTTTAAAGTATAATCTTTTCACTCTTTGAGTGCGAATCTATTATGCTGGCGTAATAGTGGCGTGCACACAGAACCGTCCTTGCGACTACGAAAACAGTACCACATATAGTTCCAGAATGTGTCACTACGTCTTGTTTGAACAGTAGTTGTATAAAACATAGTAAATAGCGGAATGCAGGCGATACATTTGGTAAATGTACCTAACTTCGTACAACTTTTTGCGTGAGAAATGTCTTTAGCTTCGTTTCGCTGCCAACGACACTGATTTCGGAACTGTTGGACGGAACAGTTGGGAATGGCAGGATCACAGCAATAAGCTGCGTCCCAGTCCCATTTCTTTTGCTTCGGTCTATGTTATTGACTGACATTTCCTTGGTTAAAGCTAAGTTAGTATAATGGAGTAGCTATGTCCATATATACGATTCACGGCAGAAACGGCATTTACAATCAAAGGCGGGGAAGGGAAATAAAGTGTTATGTCCTGAATAAAACTGTAATGCGGCCGCACCATTAGTGGAGCAGTGCATAGCCATTAAGCAATAGCCGAGGTTCCCTAAAAATCATTAAAAAGTCAACCCGCCGGTAAGCCATACAAACTCACTATTTGAAAGTAAGAGGGGTTACCCTCCTTCACTGCCAGGTGCCTGAATGACTGATTGAATATATATCCTTCCAAAGCAACCCTCGCAGGCATCCCGTCTCAAATTTGTTTTCTAACTCCACCGTCATGTGCAAGAACTTTTTTGTTGTGACACATCTTATCATGTGAAACAAAAAAAAGAAGGCGGGGGGGGGGGGGAGGGGGTGCTAAAGTATTTGTTTTTCTCCGGGCGAAATTTCCTAGCAGTCATTGCCTAAACAACACCTAATGGCCCACGTTTTAAAAAGTGCTCATCAAATATTCCTGCACGAGACACGTTGCAACATAATGTTTAAGTGCTCAGTGGCACTGTGTGCTTTATTAGAGTTTTGCTTGAAAAACATGCTAATCTTAAGTACTTACTTGCATATTGCCGCACTATTCGTCCCTGTTTTTAATGATCAGAGATTTAAACGCCTGCTCGTGCCGGCTTGTTTAGAGTTTTTAGGGTACTAAAATGTGTTATTTCAACCATTGGTGCTACACCCGGGCTCAAAGTCGGGCTCCGTAGTATAGGAACAAGCAACCAATTTAGCGAACAAGAGCTTTTATGGTTTCTTCTCTCGGTCAAATATGCTTCAGCAGACAATTTTGAGAACCCATGGAGCATTTTATTGGCGAATAAATACCAAAAAATTTGCAGCATAGTTAGAACAAATCTGCAAACGAGGCACGGGACGGGCGATTACTTTCTTTGTAGTGGGGACTAACAGTACAGGAGGAGAGAGAGAGAGAGAGAGAGAGAGAGAGAGAGAGAGAGAGAGAGAGAGAGAGAGAGAGAGAGAGAGAGAGAGAGAGAGAGAGAGAGAGAGAGAGAGAGAGAGAGAGAAAATTTATTTGCCCTTTAGGCTAAGGCCTCCTCATTCCAGGGGGCCACTAGAATTCCTCGTTAGTTGGGAAGACACACAGAAAACACGACGGCCACCAAATCGCTTCACGATCCACAGATCCCGAGCCGGCGATCGCGTGCGCGCCCAGTATTACGCCTAGAACTGCGCAGTAATTTTGAGACGGAACAAGGCAGGGGCAGCCATAAAGCCCGAATGCTGCAAAGAACAAAAATACGAAGTTGCACGAAAGACGTAAAGGCAAATGAAGCCAGGAAAAGAAGAAAGGCGCTTCTCGTCGTCTCGCCTCAATGCCAGGGACACCCGAGCGTCGGGAATCATTGATGCGCGTCAACGCGGGGCGTGCGAATGCGTGTGTCAAGAGAATGGAAGGATTTTGTGCGTGCCTGCGTACGTGATGCGCGTCAGACGGGCACGCAACACCCAGCGCTATGGCAGCTCTTTGCAGAGAAGTTTCCACTCTTTCTTGTTTCTTTGTTCTTAGGTGTCGGGCAGGAGCGGCGTGCACTAAATATTTTCCTTTGTGAGAATTCAGCCCGGTAGAGGGAAAATTGTCATCCCGGGAGGTTATATTCAGCTGGTAAAATTCTTCCACAGGAGGTAAACTACACGCTTTGCGCAGTGCCAGTGGGGTGGTGGGCCGATTTCTTGCCTATGTCCATTACTGGAGGGACCGACGCTGCGATTGTTTTGACGTCCCAGTTAGGATGAGCGATTCTTCCTCGCTGCGGTGCTGGCAAATGGCATGCTATATATCGACGTAATAGCGCCCTATCTGTTGATTTTGGTGAAATTCGGCCACCTTGCGCCTATTTTGATGTCATGTGTTGTGTGTCCCGCCACTCCCCTAAAAAGAAAAAGAGCTTTGTGAGTTACAAGCAGTTACGAGCAGCGAAATACATCAAGTTATGCCAATGATGCACAGCATTACAGCATTTACATTACTATGGCGATTAAGTACTTTACCTTCGCCAAATATATATTTTTGTGCAGATGCAAGGAGAGTGCGTGGTCGGTGCCTTTTTACCATTTTTCAATTTGCGTGACCGTCGTTCCTTGTGAGGCTAGCTTTTTAGTTCTATCTGCAAGGGCGCGAAGCGACACCCACTGCCCCCCGTCGTTTCGCTTGTAGCTTCGCGCCCTTGCCACACTGCTTTTCTGCGGCTCAGTCCCTTCGTAAAACACCCCAAAGCGACGGCCCCAACCTCAGAACACATGCATTGGCATGGCACTACCCCGTCGTTTCAAAGCGACGCCCCGTTGTTTTAGAGAATTCGGCCCCAGATTTCGCAGTTTGGGTAGGTTTTGAAATATATGCAGTCGAACCTCGTTCACTCGAAGACGCATAATCCGAACCAAGGGATAATGCGAACTAGTCCATTGGTTCAGGCAAAGTGACGTGTGTTTGGATGGGGGAAAACTATCTCTAATTCGAACCTGAAGCCCATGCCACGTTTAATTTGAGCCATACTGCCCGTCCGCACAGAATACTTTCCGTGAAACTCAAAGCCGAAGGAATGTGGGTGTCATATTGCGGGCGGGTGTACTACTCGTGGGGGTCGGGCGTCATATTGCAGGCGTTGTTACTTTCGCACTATGGATTGTAGTCCGGAAGTGCGGGCCTGCTTCTTCGGTTTCGCGTCTCGAACTGACCATTGCGTATGCCGTACTTTCGGCGCGCGTACTTAATGAAAGTGCACTGCGAAGGACGTGCAATACCTTCTACTGTATCGCGCATGTGTTTATAATACTGGTAGCGCGCGCTGTACAGCCAATCAAAGGGACCCCCGCTAGTTCGAACTCCGGCTAATTTGAGCGGTTGTTCGAATTTCCTATGAGTTCGAATCAACGAGGTTCGACTACACTTACTCTTGAAGAATTCCTTTAGTTTCGGATTGACGACTCACCCGAGGGACGGACGACAGACCGATACACAGAGACACCGAAATTTTCGCGTTTATGTAGGCAAAGAGTGGCTATGGCTTTTAAAAGGATGGTGATGACAGTATGCCGACCAAAGAGCACGCGAAAAAAAAATTACGCCCACCTCCCCTCGCGGGAACCTTGGTGTGATGCGACGCTGAAGGGGGTTCCGTTGGGTATTTCCGCTGGGTCGATCAGTCGATTTGCGTGAAACGCGTAGTGAACGTGAATTGCGTTTCAATCACATCGTTGGGTTCCACGCGAGGGGATGCGGCGCAAGCGCGGGCGACCGTCGACTGAGAGACCGGCCGGAGCGCGGCACTCCGCTTATATGCGCAGCGCACCCGAAGGAGAGGAGACCGCGGAGAGAGAGAGTACTGCACATGCGCACAGCGCGCAGCGCCGCCCACCGGCGGAGTGAGAGTGCTCTGCGCCACGCGCCCGCAGATGTTGGGCGAGAGTGTTCACTATCGGAGAGAGGAGAGGGGGTGAGCGGAGGTGAGACGCAGCTGTGCGGACGCGGACGACGACGACGGACGCAGGACAGGGCCGCCGGCAAGAGATGCTCCTCTCAGCGTTGCATCTAAAAGGGCACACCGGCAAAAGAGCGAAACGTCATAACAGCACGCAAGCTGTTGGACGCAGTTGCGAAGCTCGGTTGTGGAGGAGGAGGAATGCCTTTAATGATGAGGAGAAGTCAACCTGGCAGCGAGCCTGGCTTACTACTCCACATGAATATGAGAGGTGCAAAAGTGAGAGGAAGCGATAACACAAAAACTCATACAGACACTGCAAACACAAATAAACACACACGAACTGACCGACGCAGGTTCGCGCACACAGCACACGCACAGTGATATAGTTAAGGCAAACGGTCACAGGATTTTGTTCAAGCCGGAGTCACGGAGAAATGACACCAAGGCCCGTGTACTCCGTGTTGCCGCAGCAGTTGACTGCCATGGGCCAATGGCGTCGCAAAGACGACCTTGGGACTGCGCGCAGTCCCAAGGTCGTCTTCAAGGTTAGCCGCGGGGTGTCGTAACGGGGACACACACCCAGTACATGTTCTATGTCCTCACGAACACTGCATACGTGACAGTGAGGGCAGGCAACTCGGCGCATCTTGTACAGGTAGTGGCCGGTAGAAGCGACGTTGAGGCGGATGCGGTGAAGAACTGCTTCGTCGCGCTTTCCCAGGTCACATGGAATTCGGAAGCTGCAGGCGGGATACATTCTGTACAACGGCGGATAATTGTTTGATCCATCCGTCCATATTGAGAACTGTAGCTGCCGTGCCACGGAGTACGCAAGTGTCGCGGCGTCACGTCGAGAGAAAGGAATCGGGATGATGAATTGAGATTGGGTGTGGGCCGCGCAAGCTGTTTCGTCGCCAACCACATTCCTATTCACCCCACAATGTCCAGGTAGCCACTGTAACACTACCTCGTGAAGCATGCCGGCAGCCTGTGTATGCAGGGTGTGTATTTCGTGGGCCAGTTGTTCGCGCGGAAATGATGCCAGTAGTTGAAGCGCCGCCCGTGAATCTGTGAAAATCACCCACACAGAAGGTTCTCGCCCAATAATGTACTGCAAAGCGGAGCGCAAGGCAGCAAGTTCTGAGGTTGTCGATGTTGTTTTGTGGCTTAACCTGGCCGCAATTGTAGTCCGCGTCGATGGAACCCAGATTCCAATCGCAGATAAAGTGGCCGTTACGGATGCATCGGTGTAGATATGCTTGTTGTTACGGTAGCAATTCCACGTGTGCTCTAGAGTGAAGTACTTTAGAGCTGGAATTGGCAACCTTGACTTATTGCTGATTCCCGGTACTGTGGTCACAATTCGCCAGGGGGTTGTCTGGCACGCGGGGCCCATACTTTGCCGTCTCTGGCTGGGGGTGGCTTTCACAAATGCTTATTCATACACAATAGGAATCGCAGCAAGTGAGGAGTGTGAAACGTGTGGCACGCCGGAGACAATCCGGCACGTTTTTTTGCGAGTGCCCACGCTACTCGCCTGAAAGGAAAAAGCTATCGTCAGCACTGAGGAACCTGGACTCTCGGCGGCCATTTTCAGAGGAGAAGATTCTGCGCTATTGGCCCTCTCTGTCATCCGCTCAGAAGGCGACTAAGGAACTTTTACGCTTTCTGCGGGCGACGAACTTAAACACGAGACTATAGACTGAACGCCTCCAGTATCTATCAGTGTCAGTGCTTCAGCGCTGGGCATACGTGTCTACTCCAACTTCTCTTCATTCTTTCTTTTCTCTTTTTTGCCTATTTTCCCTTTCTCACGTGCATGATAGCAAACTAGGCTCTAGCCAGGTTAACTTTCCTGCCTTCCTTCTACACCCTTCCTTCCTTCTTTTGTTATCTGGCTCTTAAAAGGGGGGAATAAAGGGCACCTACCCGTGCAAGCGCGCGTCGCCAAAAGGCAAAAAAAAAGTGTGGTGCCGAAAAAAGCGCAGTGCAATTAACCACCATAGAAAACTGGACGGCCGCTTACGGCTTTCCAGACTGCTTCAATGCTTTGGGGCATGCTTTAGCGTTCATAAGCGCCGTTCCAATCACCCCCGCAAAAACGGTCCCTTTTTAGGGGCGAAGACCTTTCAGGGCTCGGGCTGTCGGCGCCTCATGTCGTCGCCTTCTCACGTCGGCGTAGTATCATGTAGTCACAGCGCTAAAACACCGGGACACTCGTTTTCCAACGGCTCGCGCTAGAGAGCTTCGTGCTTCAAAAGACACGAGACTTACAGCAAAGCTGTATACCTGTACCCCCCAACAGTGTCATCTTCGTTGGCAAAACGCCAAGGCGCGAAGAGTACACTTATACATTGCATTCTTCGCCCCTCCCCAGGTTTCACGTTAGTGGAGATGGCCCGGGATTTTTTTCTGTATCTCACTAGCAGCACGCGGCTGCTTTGAGGTAGATTCAAACAATCTATTTCTGTTTGAAAGTTATACCAAATCTTGAGGACTGCGCTTTACCATGGATGCGCAATCGCTGTCGCTCAGAGCTGCGCGGATGTGTTCACGTTTCGTACGCCCCGGGGTGAGTGGTCTTCGCCGGCCATGCAGGCCGCAGCCAAGGGCTCCGACCTCTTACGCTGTACGCCTTGCTGCGTGGGGCCGTCGAGCACAGACTCGCGTTCGTCAGCACCTGCCCGTCTGCTTGTGTCTTTCTCCAACAAACTTCGAGGGTCGGAATTGTCGTGGACGGACGGCTCACCACTTCACAAGCTTGCCTCGTTCATTCACCGTTCCCACCGAGACTCAGCCCCCCCTCCCCACGCCGCACGACTACAGAGCAGTGCTTTTGGTGTGTTTCGTGCGCGGCAAACCCCAACAACGGAGGCAAACCCTTTCCATTTTTGTCAACCCTTTCCAGGAACCGTTGCTTCCTTTACGCTATCCAGTTCTCTCCCGATATATTCCCAACACCGCAACGAGTTGAATGCGGATGAGCTGCTAGCTGAGCTCGTATCCTCAGTCCACTTTTCTCTCTTCATTCCAAAGCCAATCACTCCTCCCTCTCTCTCTCCTTACTACTACTACTACTACTACTACTACTACTACTACTACTACTACTACTACTACTACTGCTACCCAAGAATCTAAAGTTCATGTGGCGTATTCGATTGCATTCGTGATTTGTGGCTACCTTGGCTTGTGTCGGGAAAGTTGTGGATGTGAGATGGATTTTTGAGGGAAATAAGAGAGCCCTGGCTGCATTGCTTGGGTTTGTCGTTCCTCAAAAACTGAAAAAACGAAGTACAGCTGGCAATAACCCTACACAACCTAGCTTGCTATGCGAAAATCTAGACACCGTTCCCGTGCGCTGAATTACTGCGATTGTAGAGAGGGCAGACTTCTGAGTTGCTTTCAGAAGATCACTGGTCCAATTCTCGCTTGCGAATTATTTTTTCCTGGTGAAGTTCAACACCCCCTGTTAACAGGACATGCTACTGTTGCTTGCTCTCTTTCAACCCAAACGTGACATTCGACTGAAACCTGAATAGCAAAGGCGCCACTGAACTTCGTTTTATTCTTTGAACTAATGAAGCAGCCTGTGCATTAGTGTGAGTCACTGGCTCAATAAAGTTCCTTAAATTGCTCATTTTGTCTCAGCGCTAAGAACCAAAACAATCCACTCTAGTTAATTTAATTCTTGGGCCAGAGCCCGCATAGTAAGCGCGGCCGCAAGTTCCCCGCGGTGAAGATTTCCAGCTCTGCCAGGTGCCATCTTACTCGGTAGCGTAAATGAGCAATACTATTGAAATGCGAACTGCAGCCTCAGATGAAACAAAATGTAATGAGGCAAACAAAAAAATAACACTTCAGAGAATTCGAAGCAATTATCACATGATTACACTATTGCAGTGCAGTCACGTAGACGCTACTGCGGATCGATAGTATTTGAGGCTCCCGTTTACACTACAACGCTGCAGTTTAGGAGTTTTCTCTTAATTCAGCGCTTGTAAGTTTTCCTTCGTGGACAGAGTATGCGCTATCAGGAGTGTGACGCGGAGGCAGACTTTTCACAGGAGATGTCTGGGTCGGGCGGAACGCGGGGGAACCTTTCAGCCAATTGATCATCGCTCAAGCATTGCATGGCTAATTTTTAGAGCCGTAGCAGTGACCATTCATGCTATTAGACGCAAAGCGAGGCCAAGAAAGTGGGCACAAAATACCTATTGGCTGCGACGCGTCACGTGGCTGCGAAGGCGGGAATGCATTGGCTTCAAAAGCGGCTATGTGTCGGCGTGATATCCCCATTGATTGCAGAATCGCGTCTGACGTCCCCATTAGCAGTTACGGAAGCTGCGGCTGAACGCAGAATGGTGACTATGTATATATGTGTATATCTTTCTTGGACAACGGCTGTCCAGTACGTGGCCTAAGACAGCAGGTCAAAATGTCGAAATATAACCAACCGAACTGCTGGCTCAGCTGACGGATGGTTGGAAGCGGGTATGCCACGGCCCGACGTTAGTGCTAACGTCTTTCATGCATGGAGCATCGTCATTGCTTTGTGCATCTTAGCATCACCAAGCGGTACCCGCGACTTCTCGTCCAATGATCTTGACGTCGCTTGGCACGTCATTAAGCTCAATGATATGGTTACCTAACGTTTAGCCTGAGCATAGGCCTACTGAGTGTGATTGGCCTAGGCTCTTAGTGATCGTAACGAATAGAAGAACGAAAAGACGCAAAGGAAAAAAAAAACCGGTAATGATGGAAAGGTCGCAATGTGTCTGTTAGTGGTCCTGCTGATTGCGAGATACGTAGCAGAGTTTAACTCAAGAGCACAAAACTCAGCGACGCTAAATTTAGCGACATTACTCAGTGAACGTACCTCAGAGAGACATGATGCTCACGCATTCTCACACGATAAGAGGAAGCTTAGGAGCAGCGATTGTCATTTTCCTTTTTGTATTCTGCTGATGCGCTTTTACCCTTGTTATTTCGAATGATTTCAACGAAGAAAGCCGGCGATGCTCCCTGCTCGTGCTGCGCATAGCTATAAAGACGGTGGCGGCCGTTCGGCACTTCCACGTCAAAGCTCCATACTTCGCACGTCCGTTGTCACCGATTTTAATGTATCCCTCGGAGGAGAATGAGTCTTCCGCCCACAGTCAGCGATGAAGTCGCTAGTTTTGGACGCCAGTTTTCGCCCGTAGCAGGGCAAAAAGCTAGAGGCTCTAATTTAGTAACGCAACACTCGTTTTACGGTGGCAAAGTTGAAGGAAGTGCAATCATAATCATTGCACTTCTAGCACTGTATTCATAGATAAACTTGTCCCAAGTTATGTTGAGAACTTTGTGGCCATGTGAGGTAGCTGACGCCAGCACCTCGTCGTTGACGGGCGGGTGGCACGTGGCTGCCTTGTGATTTCTTTTAAAGACGATAGCTTTCTTGGGCTACTTGAACGGGAAAATTTTTGTCTGTCTGTCTGTCTGTCTGTCTGTCTGTCTGTCTGTCTGTCCATCCGTCCGTCCGTCCTTCGATTCAGCCTGATAAAGTGAAACAGAAGCTGCCCAATAGGTTTATATACCCACAGCCAAATGTAAACGTCTAAGTCCGGAGCAACATTGTCGAACAAGAACAAAACATTACGCAAATGTGAAGCAGAAAATCAATAAGCAAGGGATATTTGCGGTGTTCTTTTGTAGATGCTTGAATTCGCGATAACTAATGACAGACTACATTCACGGCAAAAAAAAAAATCCCTCTGTCGCCTGCTGTCGCCCCCGCCACTCTAGCTTCTGGCGGCATTTTAAGAAATCAAACGGGAACACTTACGAAAGGTTCCACCAGATTGGTTCTACGTTCCGCTTGGAACGCGCATGGAGTAGGCCAACGTGGGTCTCGTAACGTTGAAGTAGCGCTCCCCGATTCACGCGCGTCTCCGCTGTACGGCAGCGCTGGCATCGAGGCACCCGGCCTGGAGCAGTGGAACGCAGTAAATCTAAATTTACTTGAGCGAAACTATAGCATGCTTACCTTAGGAGGAGCACGACGGGAGAAGAACAGCGTGAGAGGTGAGCGGGAAAGAGAACAGAGGCATTTAGCTTGGAAATGTCGACGGAAGACTATCGTCTTTTGTCGACATTTACGACGAGAGGAGCAGATACGCGGATAATTTTTTTTTTACCTCGGCGGCGCCTTCTGCAACTTTGCACCAGCCACCTGCTGCCTCTCCCCACATCCTGTTTCTTTGGTTTGGCTGCTGTCGCGCCGGCGACTCGGATGTATACTCGAAACGGCGCTTCGTCAAGATGTGTTGAGCAACACTGGCGTGATGCTCAAACTCAGTGCAGCAGTATCAACTTGCACTGCGAATGCAGCGGGAGGGCGCAGCTCCGCGCCGTCTCACCTTCTACTACACTTCCCGGAGGGCGTATCACTATTGCCTCGCACGCAGAAGCCTCGCGACGTTAGCCCTGTATCTAGAATGCCGCGCGAATGCCCGCGTACCAAAAGCTTCGATGCCAGTTTCCCCGAACCATTTCCCCGCGGCGATACGAGGAAATGTCCTTTTTTTTTTGGTGCCTAGATGCTTGAGAAATAGTATGATAATGTTCGACGACAATCTCAAGACAGTGGTAGAGGGAGCAAATCAAGCTTAGAAGGGAGAGCGAAGGAAGGGAGCTGTCTTTCAAATCGCTTTAATCGCGTGGACAACAAAACTTCACGTCTCACCCCCTACACCCCTCCTCTCTCGTACTAGCAGTCGAACAGCATGCCTTCCACACTTAGCAGCGCTACTTTGGATGTGTGCTATACGTAGGGTGGACTTGAAGCCCAGTGCTGCGGAAGTGATAATCGCGCAGCGAACTTTGTTATGCAGGCGTCTGTGGCGAAGCCCAGTGACACTCCGAGACCTCTGGATCTGCCACACCGGCGGGGCCGCAGCGTGGCCGACATTCAGTATCAAATGAACTACTTTGCCATGTAAGTTATTCAGACACAAAATCGCAGGATGCGCTCTGCATAGATAGCTCTAACTGTCATGCCAACATGTATGAGAACACTTAATTAAATAGATTATTTCAAGACGCAAACTCACAGAGAACGAAAACACTCACCACTAGACGAGCCAGCAACTTCGGTCAAAGTTCTTGTTTCTTCATGTTTCTACCCCCGTCTTAACGTCTCCTTTCATATGCCGCACGGAAAAATTACAAAGAAAAAAGAGGAAACAAACGCGGACTACCCTGGGCTTATATTATGAGCACGGCGCTTTAAGAGCGGGACTTTCGGCACGGATCAATCGGCACTGGGAAAATGTGTCCGGGGATTATCGGCACGGAGCTTTCGAAAACGGGGAGGAAAGTGAGGGGCTTCCGGCGCGGGCACATGAAGCGGGGCTTTTGAAATCCTGAGCTTTCGTCCACCACTCGTCGCCGATTGGCGCCGAAAAAGAAAACTCTAGTTCGCTCTGTTTGAGGACGTTTGCGTAATGCCAGCCAACGGTGACTGGCGCGACCGAACTTCGCCCCAATGGGTGAGAAGTCCATCGTCTGATCAACTGTAGCTGCCGCAACCAGCGAAATCTGAGAAGGCATCTATGACGAATTGCTTTCGGAACATCACGCGAAGCTTTGCTGACACACTTGTTTTTTCGTGCCGGCTGCCATATTTGGTAACGAAAGCAGTCGATTGATTGATTGTACGGTTTAACGCGCCGGCGCAACGCAGGCGATGAGGCGCGCCGTAGTGGAGGGCTCCGGATTAATTTTGACCACCTGGGGATCTTTAACGTGCGCCGAAATCTCGTGCACACGGGCGTTTTTGCTTTTCGCCTCCATCAGAAAAGCGGCCGCCGCGGCCGGGAATCGAACCCGCGACCTCGTGCTCAGCAGCGCAACGCCTTAGCGACTGAGCCACCGCGGCGGGTAACGAAAGCAGTCGCCTGAAGCCTGTGGTATGCGGATGTGTAGAAAATGCCTGCTCGGATGAGACGTCGCCCCAGTGCCAGCGGCCCGCCTATAAACATAGTGGATTACTCGCCTGTAAATGCAAACTTGAAAGTTGAGTCATCGCCACTATGCAAAAAGGGAGACTTCATGACTAAATTTTGATCAGGTCTTGTCGCATAGGTTTCTCCTTTGTGTGCATAAACTTTTCGGCCGTATTTATTTATTTTGCCTGAGTTCTGTCACTACATGGCTATCTCACTTTAGATGTTATGACGCATACTGAGATTTAGAACAGGTGAGGCCAGCGCTACGGGGTCTAAGAAAAATATGAGCTCCGCACTAAACTCTCGAAAACCGGAGTATTCAGCGCGTTTTCTTCAAGTGCGAAAAAAAACATCGAGGGCTGCAGTCGACTCCGAAAACATCCACTGAGGGCTCGCGGCATGTATTTCATGCAGCATTATGTGTTTGCTTCATAATGCTTCACAAATATGTTAAAAACTGGGTAGTTTCCCTTGCTCTGCAAGAGTAGGTGTACAGCGAAGCATCTTAGAAGCACTACAGCTGTTGAAGGTGCGTGCAATGCAAACTGTCTACATATGTGTGTTAGGCACCTATTCATGGCCCGATGAGCCGTTCTTCGACTGCATTCAGTTTGGGTTAAGGGGCTGGTATATCAGGGTACACATGTTCATACGCCTTAGAATGCCGTTGCACTTTAATTTCTAGAAAAAAAAGGTCTCTTCGAACACCACACACACTGAAATTTGCTACATTTCCGTTATTACATGCTTCTGTGAGCACAAAGATAGCCGCTTCCATCTTGGCATTGACCTTCGCACTCCATTGTACAAGTGACTTTCCCACCGTACGTGGTCGCATACCTTTCACTATACACGGAATTATTTTCCCCAAGAACTTGGAATTGGCCAGCTGATCCGTGTGGTATATTTCTGCTGTCACGCGGCTTTACCAGCTTGCCAACGTTTTCAGACTTATTGGCGCACTCGCTGCATTCGCTCCGCTCCTCTGGCGCGAACATCCTCATCCTGCCGAGTACGCTGCTTCCGCTCGTGATCTCACGCGTTTACTTCTCTCTCCTCCGCCGTTCGCATTTCTCTTCGCTGTCGCATATACTTGGCGTCCTGTGTCGTTCTTCTTCGGCTTGGCAGTTCACCGCCGTCTGTCACATTTCCGCCGCTGCTGTCTCCGCCGCAAGGATGGGCTACAAGGAAGAGAGAGGCTACGACTCGTACCCCCTTCCTCCGGGTCACGCATGCAGATCTGGCCAAAGTTAACAATTTCATTAGGGAGGCACATAGGGCAGCACTGCAGATTCCCAGAGCGCACCCACTGGCAGATTTGACCGCCCAGGGATCCACAACACGGCCCAGGAGCTGATTGAAGCACATCGCATCAAGCAACCAGCTCTGCCAACGACTTTCCTGTACGTCCACTGATGAGCCCATACTAATCCGTTTGGGTCTCCGTGCGGCCCATGCCCCGAAAATCTCGGCACACCGACGCTTTTCACCGGTTCGGTTCCTCGTGCACGGAACATGCATCCGGAGCGCCACAGAGCTCGCAGGGGGGAGCGAGCGCCAGCACTAGCAAAAAAATTTCCCTTGCCCAGACATCATGTAGGTTGACGCGGCAGAATACCGCTATCAGGATGGCTAGGTCGTCGCGGCTATCAACATCCCGGATAGCCCCCCAGTTGCCTCTCACGCCGTGCGTACCACATATCCGGCGGCGATGGAGGAGGCCGCACTCGCGTTTACAACCCTGCCTACTCGAACACTTATAATCACAGATTAGAAACTACCATTGGAAACTTTGCGAGTGGGTTTATTTCTTAGGCGCTGATGGTTACAAGCTGTTGGTTGCGGCTCTTTGTCTCCTCCTCTCCTTCGCATGGCGGAGTGGTCCACGACCGTAGCGACGCAGCCATGGTCTTGGTTCTTTGCGCGCTCACGGTAGCACTTCAGGGGCAGAATTCAGAGCTGTAGGAGGAGTGCGAGGGGGACACAGACGGTTGGCTGACTGAGAAAACAGGCACAAAGACGTTTTGACAGCGCGTACGCCGCCTTACGGATTCGCGGAGAACCCGCGGAGCAGCTCAAACCCTCTGACATGGTCGTCGGCTGACCTCGAGGTCGGCGAGCAAATGATGGAGCTTAGATGTAACAGATGTAGCATTCAAACGCGTTCGTTTATAACTGTACTTCGCAAAAGCGCGTAAGGGCATAAAAAATGTGACGAAGCGGACTTGTAATCTGAGCGACGAACGTAGATACAACGGGCAAGCGGCGTACTGCGGAAACAGCGTGCAGGTCGCTGGGTGGAACGTGACTCAAGGTCGTACCAGCGTAGAGGATCGGCGGCCTGGCGAAACCCGCGTGCCTTCCGCCGCCGCGCCTGTAGGCACCGTATCGAACATGGTCGAGTGCGCAACACGCGCCACAAATCCGATACCGTTCACTGAGAGGCCATTGGGAAATCGTACCGCGAATGTACTTGATGACGCGGCGGTGCAGTGACCTCGGCAAAAAAAATGCGGTATACGCACTGCTGACGATGACGTAACGCGACCGTTCGACGTCGAACCACTTGCGAATCATAGAAAGTTCGTATGCAGGACGTCTGTCGTAAGACGAAACGCCGCTGTAGTTACAAAGAAGGAAAAGTTTGCGTTGTATCTTTTGGGAAATCTACGGACTGGCCGTCTCCTAATGAGGAGACTGGCACTGCGTCACCGGCAAGGGCTGTCAACATAATAAAGGTTTCTCCCTCTCTCTAACTCTCTCTAAAATAGGGAACGCGTGAGGTCTACGAACTACGGTAGCGGAGACGCTGTCACTTGGCGTTGCATCCGCTCCTTTTCACAAATATGCGACACAAAAGTTTCCGCACGAGTATGCAGCGGCGATAATCGACAGCGAGCCCAGCAGCGCCGCTGTCCGCGGAATATCTTGAAAACATTTGTTTTTTTTTCTCCTTTCAACGTACTTAATGATCTGCTCCCTCCTATTCGGAAGTCTACCGTGGAGACCACTAGGTTCTGTCATGCGCACGGACATTAACTGCCCGAAAGGGCTAAGCCAATACCCCCCCCTCCCCCCATAAGATTATTAAAAAATACTTCTGGTCATTCAAGCCCGCTTACATACTTTGAAGTGGATAGCCTAGTGAAACTTATTTACAACGTCTTTGCTAAACAACGCATTTGTATCGCTTTCTTCGCTTTTGTATCCTTGTATTTTTGCGCGAATTTCTTCAACCCCGTTCTTTCTGGTGCGCCATGTATGCGTCGATTTCTTCGCTCTAGCTTCTTCTACTCAAGACGCGAATTACGTCAGCAAGCAGACTGGTACACACAACAGCCACCCTAGAATCAGGGTTGTGCGCGCCCTCTGTTCGCCTATTCTTTTCATGAGTCATCCCGATCAGGCGACACGCTGCGCGAACTATTTTACAACTTTTACGCTCAAAGTTCATCGTTTTACCAATTTTGTGAAGCCGGCACATTGCCCCTCGAAGCTCCCGATTCCTGGCCGAGAAGTGTGTATGTAACACGAAGGAAGGAACAACAACGACAGGAACGTTTCCGCACCCCTTCTGCACAGGAACTTTCTACACCCCCAACAGGCATGCGAATTGGACAAATACCATCGAATTAAGAACTTCAGCCGGCAACGGCATGCCGACGCCTCACCACCTGGTTTTCTTGCTCCGTTGCAGTGCCTGCCAGGAACAGGCGAAATTTTTGCCAATAAAGCCTCCGCTGACTCGGCTTACACTCCGGACGTCATTTCCCAAATGGACAACGCATAGTCACCTTGCTAGTCCTCGGTGCCCCTACTGCGGCAGCAATAATACACCGAACCTCTTCCACCTCATCTGGGAATTTTCAGCGTACTCAACTGACCGCGACCAGTTCCTTACAACGCAAGTACGCCCGACGACGTCTGAAGAACATGTCCAATATGACAGAAACAACGCCCAAATTTTACAGCAAATTACAGAATTTGGTCTCAAATAAGGTCTCTATAAAGTAGTATGGTGGCTGATCGTTCACCCCCTCCCTAGATGACCCCCCATACACACCCTTTGTGGCTCCTTAACGGTTCCTTGAAAAGACTTTATACGAACTATCTTCCCCTACCCTTTTCCCCATGTCCCAAAACAGGGTCTATTGACTTCCTTCTACTAAAGTCACCCATTACATTCCAATCTACGCTTTTTCTTTTGTGATGCTCTGCAGACAACTCTTAAAAGGGCCATGGATATCATCCCCTACATATTTCGATTCTTGGCAGTGAGGAAAAATTGCTTGCCCTACGACCTTTTTGTGCTCATTGGATTGTTTAGCCTGTGGGAGTGTCGCATGATTCACCGTACCCAGGTGGTCAAAATTAATCCGGAGCGCTCCACTACGGCGCGCCTCATCGGCTGCGTTGCGTGGGCACGTTAAACCTTAGAATAAATCATGATATCAGCATGATTCACCGCAATGCGGAGGTACATCGGGGAACTAAGTTAATTTTTAGAGAACAATGTGCGCTTGTGTATTTTGTCTACGAAGCTCAATTGCAGCCGTCGCACTGGTTGGATCTTCTACACGCGTGCGTGTGCCTGCCTGACTTTTAAAATATGTGTCACTGAACGTTACTGTCATTTTAGATAGGGTGTGACTTTAAAGCGTTTAGGGCTAGTCTTGCAAGCAGTAAAGGAATAAAAAGATAGCAACACATTAAAAACAAGGATAGAGCAGTTCGTGGAGAACTAGGCTGCTACTGTGCAGAACTGGATTGAAATAAACTGGGTTCAAATCAATCCCATGGAATCACACGGGTGTTTTTTTTTATTTATTTACTCTTTACGGCGTTGGCAATTTTGTTGACCGGACAACAACAACGGCGTTTTTTTCGCAGAATGGATGGCATCCACGGAGTGCTTCCAAGCAATGGGGGTGCACAATACCATGGAAGAGTTAGTAGAAGCACAAAGGATGGCGCAGCTACACAGGCTCTCGTGCAGCGAGACTGGCCGCGCAATTCTAAGGTCCCTGCGCATCCCCTTCACCTTTCAACACGGTATCAAATGCTCTTGGATGACAGCCCTGGATCATACATCCATGGTTCTCCCATACCACAAAATGTGCACCCGGATCATCATCAAGACAGAAGAACCGCCACAGCTTCTGCACTTCACCGGCAGCTGTGCGGGAACACACATGTCCTCTATAGTGGACGCTGCGGACTATTACGACCGACCGGCTGCGGCCGTAGCCGTGGTAGACAAGCAAGGGAACGCAGTGACCTCGGCCAAAATCCTGTCGACGCACCCTGAGATGGTGGAAGAAGCGGCTATTGCACTCGGAATAGCAGGCACGGAAGCCAAAATTATTGTGTCTGACTCCAAGGCGGCAATAAGAAATTTCCTGGTGGGATGAATATTCCGGCCAGCAGCCAAAATCCTTTCGACGTTTATTGGCGACAGATGCAGGCCTGTTCGCCCTGTATGGACACCAGCACAATCGTCCCTGCCGGGAAATGAACTGGCTCACGAGGCAGCCCGAGATTTCGGCAAAGACATTTTGGAGACATCGGGCCTACGTTCACGGGGAGCACAGACAAGCTAATCACGCACAGGGAGATTACGCACCACTACAGGCTGACCCGCCTCAAGTACCCTGCGCCACATTCTTCCCTCAACATATGGCAGTCGCTCGCGTGGAGACGACTTCAGTCAAACACGTTCCTCAACTGCGTTCTCTACAACTTATATTTCCCAGACACATATTCCGGCAGATGCGAGGGGCGTGCAGACAACAAATTATATGGGCATGCTCACAGAAACCATGTTCACCTAAGCGAGCATTCAACATCAGCAGGACTCAAGAGCAATGAGAGGCCGCCTTGTTCAGCTCTCACCCTGACTCACAACAACTACTCGTCCAGCTGGTGGAAGATGCCGCTAGGGCCCACGGGCTCATGGCAGCCATCTAACGGGGTAGGTCAAGGGACTCTCTCCCTATCACCCCCTTCCTTCTACCAGTTTGGGCTTGAAGTTCTTTCTCTCTCTCACTCACTTTAACTGAAGGCGTTCGGCTAGAAAGGCCGACAAACGAGCAAAAAAAAATACCGGTAGCCTCGCGCGTGAACAAACACTCTAAAGTACATTTTACGAAATTACAGGGAGAAATTCAAACGCTAAACACTTATCTCTCGATGTTAAAAACTTTTGATTTGCGTAATGGTCAAAATTGTAGAGGATGTTCACAAAAGCACTTCATTATTAATGCAATACTTAATACTTTCTAGTAGTAATACAATAACACACAACGTCCTACACGACACTATATTATCCTACCAAATCATACCTGAATGTACAACGCTTGCATTAGCTCATATAGTTCCAAACGAATCCACACTTATCCTTTTCTTATGGGCTATCGTACTTATGAGTGGACTGCTCACCATTATAAAGCCTGAAAGAGAAGTCACTATACAAGCATTTGCGTTGATGATAGAAGCATGATTAAAGGGGTTATGCCATAAAATTTGTTGCTTGTGCGTTCTTTGTTGCAAACGTTTCATATTGCTTTACAGAGCATGATACAGGCTCTCACATTCACATATTCTGAGTAAACAATTCATTATCGCGTACCATGCGGCGCTGAGACTTTGCTGCGGCGTCTGCTCTCGCACACAAGTTCCGCGGTATTCACACGATGGAGCATTTCAGCGGAGAAATCCCAGGAATGTCGTGGCGTCACCGCAGGCGGACTTCCGCTAGGCCAGCTGCTTCTCTCAGACGGAGGATGCGACTGCCGGCGGATGTCACTGTTTGCTGTCGTCAATATGTACCGAAGAGCAAAGCTGCCATAGCACTGCCGATTCCGCATCGGTGGCAGTTTCTACTGAATACTCCACATACCGATCTCGTCAGCCGCCCAAAAAGCGGCCGTCGACGTAATGCAGGCCCTGCGAGTGCAAATTGCTGCCGCAGCTAAAGAACGACGCGCGAGCCAGTGGGTGGGGAAACGCGCGCTGAGAGCAGCCGGCTGGTCTGCCTACAGGTCCGCCTACAAATGTTAGGCTTAACACTGCAGCGGAAATTCGATTGCCGTTCTCGTAAGCGGTGCAGATGACGCTTTTAATGCAATTGGCCACCACATCATTACCTCCTTTCTCATATAAGCAGCATTGTTTGGGACTTGCGTCCCATTTAAAGGGACCCTGCAACACTTTTGTAGCGCGAGCTACACTGGCGGAGGTTGAGCAGTTTCGCGTGGCTCCTGGAGAGCCGTGCTGCGCATGCGCGAGGAGCAGTGACGTCACACGGCGTACAGAACGTTGCTCGCTGCCTGGCGTCTCTCACACACTCCACGCGCACAGCGTCTTCGCCGACCTCCGTTCCGCACGTGGCGGCCCGGTCCACTTGATCATCATGCGTGGGATGGCCGAGTGTGCAACCGATGGCTCGCGCGTCGCAGCAACACTGGCGAGCGCCTGTGGAACCAGCTTAGCTCTGGGGAGATTGGTGACGCAGCGCCTGAGCCGCTTGATTAATATACATGTGTCGTCACATAATGCGTATACCCTGTATGTGTCATTGAAGCAGTAGTAAGAATGATAATCAAGCTAATCCTAGACAACCAGAAAAGCTAAGAATAACCAGCTGAACGTTAGCTCACGCTACCTATATCCTGGCATAGCCGAGCTACGCCACGGCTAATTTTTTCACTTTTTTTTTGAAATTTTAAGTGGTTGCAAAACGTAGTAAACCAATGCATCCAGCACTTATAATGGGGGGTCTCAAAGTAGCTCAGCCAAAAATTACTTCTCTGTGCCCGTCAGATAACTTGCAAACTCGCTCAAAAGGTTTTTCTCTCTTTCTCGGTCTTGCCGTTCTTTGACGGCTCGAATTACGTCACTAAGGCCATGTAGCGGCTGTTGGCCGGTTTGCCTTGAGTTGCAGCAATGAACGCTGCAAATAAAGCCACAAAAACAACGCCGAAATGCAAGGCGTATCTGGTGCGACGAGCAAGTCACGCAGTGCCACTCCGAGCTGGCGATAACTATAGCTTCCGCAGTGGAAGAGTGAAAGCGCTTATCGAAAGTGTTGCAGGGTCCCTTTAATGGAGCAGTGACAAGCTATCGCTCGAGCTACCTGCGCCAGCCTGCGCCATTGCGCGGCCGCGGCCTGCACAGCGAGCGTGCGGCTGCCTCACTGCGCCAGTCGTGTGCGCGACGCGTTTTTGCGCCAAGTGTAATTGATTGCTTGTAGGGTTTAACGTGCCGACGCAACGCAGGCGATGAGGCGCGCCGTAGTGGAAGGCTCCGGATTAATTCTCACCACCTGGGGATCTTTAACGTGCGCCCGAAATCTCGTAGACACGGGCGTTTTTGCTTTTCGCCTCCATCAGAAAAGCGGCCGCCGCGGCCAGGATCAAACCCGCGTCCTGGTGCTCACCAGTGCTACGCCGTAGCCAGTGAGCCACTGCGGCCAAGTGTAATAAAACGCAATAAAAGTAGAGTGCCTAGAACTGCTCGAGAAATTGATTCGCGGCCAGCTGGCCGGTGAGCGAACGAAATCCCGCCGCCTCCACAGCCACGGATGGGCTCGTTTGTAGGTCGAGAGACACAGCTCTGACCTTCGATCGGAACGGCAGGATGGGGCTCGGACATCGCTCGCAGTCGCTTGCTGATCAGACCAAACACGTAACTGTGGTAACTGCACACAGAACACAAATAAGCCGGAATGGGAGTAAATGGCTTGTGTCATAACTCAGTACCAATTCGGAGTTTTCAAAACTCCTTCCAATGGGAGTTTCGCATTACTCCCATTATTTCGGCAGTTTTTTCAGTAGCATATGGGAGTTTGATTTTACTGCCACTACAATGGGAGTTTCCAGGGGTACCATTGGGAGTGTATTGTTTCCTCCAACTAGGAGTTTTCAGGGGGCGCATTGGGAGCAGTGTTGTCCTGCATTCGAGGTTTTTTTGTGTGGGTTTTTGTGCGCTTCATATATATGCGCTGCAGTGGAATGTATTACTGCATTTGGGAGTTCTTAATAAGGGCACAGGCCGCATTTTTATTTTTCGTTGGGGATCACGTAATTTCTAGTCTTTTTCCGCTTCAAACGTTGAATGGCGAAACGTGAAAAGTTTGTTTTCTGCACAGTCAATTTATTGCATAAAAATTACATGAATACGATATACGTGCGAACACGTTAATAATACAATAAAAACACAGAATCAACAAAACACCTACATCGAGAACACAAGGTATCTTGGAAAGAGCTTTATCTACTACAACACTCCTCAACGAAACAAATTTAAGCCATTTGCAAACAATGAGGTCAGCATGTCGTCGATGCGCTGTTTGCTTGCACCAGCCTCCCAAACGCTGACGTTGCCGCACCCCCTCGCGAATTCCCCTGGAAGCCACAGCAGCACATTCATTAGAGGGATAGCAAAACGCTTTAAATCTGCGGTAACAAATACAGAGGCATATTGGGCATCTGACCTGAAAAAAAAAAAAAAAAAAAGAAACGGCACTGTAAAGACGCTGCACTTGTCACTCTTGTGTCCAACTTTCCGAATGTCTGAATGTTTGTTTAAAGCTACGCAAAATTGCACTTCTGTCCGAGACACCTGCGCGCTCACTAGTTCGTCAAAACGAAGTGTTCTGCTGTTCAAAAAGGTGCGCGACCCTTGTGGCGACCAACTTCTCAAAATGCTTCCTTTCCCTCTTTTCCTTGCGTGTAGTGTTCTGGGAACGAGCTTCAGGTTTTACCCCCCGCACTGCCCCTCTCTCCCCTCACCGAAAGTTAAGGGAAAATTTCGGTCGGTGTGACACCTGCGCGTGCCCCCCTTCAAAAAAAAAAAAATAAATAAAATAAGCAGTCGTCTGTCGACTCTACAGAATGCTCCCTCGAATGGCGTTTGCTGGTTATAGTTACACGCGCCTAGCGTACGGAGAGCTCCCACGGGGCCCCGACCTTCTCCCTTTCCAGTGAATGCAATTAATCGCCGGCGGCACGCGGCAGTCACCCTCCTCGTAGCAGGCGCGGCTGGCACCACACCTACTTCTCAGGAAAAGCGGCCGCCCTGCGACGTTTGACCGGCCAACTTCACCCTCGCTTGCCAGTAAGCCACAGACACAGCCTAACAAAAACACCTAACAGCCGTCCAGAGTTCGGACAGTTTTCATTCTGCTTGCAAGTGTGAATGAGTGAGTGTTCTGCTCGAGACCCGCGCAAATACGCATTGCGTTCACACCGTTCGGCCTCCCCAATGACGTTCCGGGCATGGTGCCGTCTTTCAAGCACAACGCTCACCTCGAGTGGCGGAGAATCGCCCGTGCAGTGGCGCGGCAAACACGTTGAGTTTATTTGACGCTAGAAGGGGCACAAGTCTCCCAAAATGTTGCGTACAATAAAAAACGTGAAAATCTTACCTTCAACCACCTCGCAGAGGCACAACCGCGTTGTTTTTAACAGCCACTCTCAGCGATCACTGAATTTAGGCCTCGCGTCGGCTCGCTGGCGTATTCCGTCGGCTCGAAGGTCGGTGACTCGGAGGCGACGTTGCAGTCCGTCGCACGTCAGTCCAGGCTGGTTCCACAATGTTCGCAACGAGCTTCGGTTGTTGGGAAGCACTCCACATCCGTTCGTCCGGCCGCAAGTTCACACTGGCAATAAATGTTCGGGGACGCTGGAGCTCACACGACCCACGACACCAACTGGCAGCCATTTTGTAAGGACGCGTAGAGGAGGAAGGGGTGAAGGAGGAGGAGAAGGAAATGGAGGTGGTATGGGAGTTTTTAATACTCCCATTAGGACAAACGCAGTAATCATAGCCAGATACTGCGTTTTGTGAAGAGGTACAACCGTGGTAAATGCGCTTATTTACGACGGCTTGTGGCCCCCGGTGTAAACTGGCAGTTTTTCCACCATCATACTACCACACGTGGGAGCAGGCCGCCTGTCGCGAGGAGTTTAAAAGACGTATCCCAGCCAAGAAACTCCCATTCAGGCTAACTTGTGTTTTGTGTGTGGGGTTCACGTTGACGTCATTCGGTTTGCTATCGTGGTATGGCGTCACTGAAACTTTGTTATGCTGGCAATACATTGACGTAATGGTTAGTGGTGCATAAATAATTGCAACTTTATTACAGTGTCGGAGGTTTTGTGGCCTAATTTGGTCAGAGTGTAACAAAAAAGGGTAGTGGAAGGGCAAATAAATATGAGTAATTGAAAGCTAAGGAATAGAATAACAGCTTGGCTGCTTATATAGTGGCGTGTATCCCTAGCGAAGGCAAGCGTGGCAGGGGGCGGCAGAAAGTTAGATGGGCAGATGAGATCAAGAAGTTTGCAGAAATAAATTGGTCGCAGTTAGCACAGGAGCGGGGTAATTGGAGAATAATGGGAGAGGCCTTTGCCCTGCAGTGGGCGTAGATAGGCTGGTTATGATGATGATGATGATGATGATTATGATTATGATAGTGGCGGGACATCGCTATAAGCTTCGCGACATGACGACGCTGTGACCTGGGGAACAGAAAAAAAAAGAAATAAACTGCTGCTCAACCATTGGCTTCGCGTAGTAAAGGCGGCAGTACCTGCATACATAAACAAGTGCATGAACACATCAACTGTACGTATACGTGTGAGTACGGATGCTATATTAGCCGCCTCTATCAACTACTGCGGGAATCAGGTGCGGCGCGCAGCATGAAACCAGGTGTTTTATTCCTGGCACTGAGAGGCGCGAAATTTGCGGAAACCCTAACGGTTGATTGGTTAGAAACGGGCCGTATTTTGAAGGACTGCAGTTGAGCATTTACAGGAAAATTAAATTTCAGTTATGGTATTTATTAAAAGTCTTAACGTGAATGTCACACAGGAATACCATTTGATATCCGGACTTTTATCTGTGGTATGTTTCAGTAACTCTACATCGGCGTTGGAAAAAGCAGACGAGGGTGCATAACCATGTGAAAGATTGGCCAAGGAGCTACCTACCAAATTAGGCTGCCTGCATGCGCTATCTCATTTTTCTTTTCTTTGGCTGTGTGTGAAAACACACGATGCTGTTCGGTGATCTACCCGACCGGCTCTGGAGTCTGGTATTTTTTCAAACCCTGAGTAGAGAGCAATAAAAAATCTAATTATAATTAATTCTCGATAAATGGCTCAACCTGTCAGCTTATCTTTCCTTAACTTAGATACCTATCTTATTGACAGCGAAGCTGTTTAGCAAATCGTAATTTTTCAGGCACGCAGTTAAAAATACCAAGAAAATTCCGAGTGCGCGCACGTGAACCCGGGCCTCGCGGCGACCACCCAGCATCTGCTGCACACGTTTGCCAAGCCAGGCATACCCACGTAGGGATATTAGAAAAAAATAAATCTCCGGCATTCGCCGTACTCGTGGCAACACTTGCTTGGAACGAGAAAGACCCGTCATACCGTACGGCCCCCCAAGGCGATGTCCAATGATTATCACTTCCAAAAAAAATGAAAGAAGCTCAGACTTATATCAACAAAATGGAGCAAAGGTCGTTGCGGCAGCGAAGAAGAAGCAAATCGGCTGCAATCGCTGACCTAAACCGTCGTGATGGGCGTGAAGGTTGCGTACGGCTTCCCTACCTTCAAGTTTCACGCTCTAGGATAGCTTCCTCCAGTTTTTTTGTTTTACATTCTTATTTATTTAAACGTACTGCTTCCATTCAAACTTTCATTTTCTTGTTCCCCTACTTTCGCGATGTTTACAAGCTTTCCAGGCTGTTTACCATCCTCATGTCACCTTCTGGAGCTCCGGCTTCCAAGAAAGTATCCTTGGGAATTTTTCTGCCAGGGGTATACGAAGCGTTGAAGAGCCCCGCGGGCTTTCTGTTTTTACTTGCCCCTCGCAGGCCATTTTGGGGCCATGGTTATACGCGGAAGAGATATTGAGCATAGAGGCAGAAAAAGTGTAAATAGAAAGTGTCTAGAACGCGTTTGTTCGTCATGTGTGACTCAGTAAACATCTCACGCCCGGCTACGCCCCAGAGCAAAAGCATCAACACGGGCAAGGATTGAAACGGCTTCCAGGTGTTTCTCGTTTTTGTAGTTCGTTCGTCTGAATATCATTATGTTTGTTCTTTCTTTTAACTCCCATTCTTCCTTCCAACTTGTACGGGTACGCTGTTCTCTCCCCCGCTGACTTTATTCATAAACACAAGTGTAGACGGCCTTAGCGCGCGTATATACATAATAGACGTGTTCCACCCCCCCTCCCCCCATCCCCTCCTGCCCGTGTGCATGTACGACGATATAGCAGTCGGCTTTTTGATTTGTACATGCCTTGTCGTACAAAACGTCGGCTTCTGGCACGATGGTGCGGAGGGTAGTGCCAAAAGCGGCGGATACGGGCCACGGTTGTTAACACCAACTTTCTTTTGTTGGTTTTGTTTAAGCATGTACTGAGAAAAAAGACGTCGCCTGTTCCCCCCATAGTCGTTTATTGTTCGAGTAACAAGGTTCAAGGCAAAACAGCGCAAAAAAAAAAGAGGCAAAGGCAGAGAGACACACGACAAGGACTGAATGTCCTTGTCGTGTGTCACTCTGTCGTTGTCTTTTTTTGCGCTGTTTTGCCTAGATCATGAACAAACACGCCCAATTTTTCACTTTAACATGGTTCGTTGACCCCGCCTAATGCCGTACCTTTAGATTCAGTTCGCGAGTACCCTACAGAAGATTAAACGGATGCTCGTATGGCTACTGTAAGGACGTTTAGGAGGTGGCATTTCAATTAAAGCGAAACATCTTCACAAGCTGAATCACTTGGTTCTGTTCAGCGGTTCTAAAGGAATGTAACGGTTGTTATGTAACCATCTTGAGCTTTTTTTTCGGGCATAAATGGCTACATACATATCACTAAAATTTTCCGCCTCATAGACGAGGTACAACAAGAAGAGGGGTACACAGGTCTGGCCTAGAGACTAAGGTCTGACATTGGTAAACAAGAGCTGAAAAGCTACAAATTAGTTTTCGTGAACAGCAGGAGAGTATATTTGTAAGCTACAGGTGATACAACGCAATGCAAACGCTGCGGCGATGAAAGCGTTGGAGTCTATAGGACGATGCCGCTTAACAACTGTTTCCAAGGCTCCTAGAACTATCGTAATGAGAGTTTGTTTGTTGCATGAAGCCTGGAACACTTCTGCTGCTGAGCCCAAAGACGCGGGTTCGATTCCCGGCCGTGGTGACTGCTTTTCAGATGGAGGCGAAAAGCGAAAACTCCCGTGTGTCGACACCTCTACACACGTTAAAGATCCCAAGGTGGTCAAAATTAATCCGGAGCCCTCCACTACGGCGCGCCTCATCACCTGTGTAGCGTCAGCGCGTTAAACCCCCACAATCAATCAAATAAACCATGAAAATGTGAAGATTAGAAGCTTAAATTCAATCAATCACTTCGTGAAATTCATTTCCTTTGGAAATGAGGCGTATACGGAAAGCTCGAGCTCCTTGACGGGGTCACGACTCCTTACAATTTTACGAAACTAAATCGGCGATCAGTTGATGTTTATTCCGTGCAGTTGGGATCATAAAATTTTCTGATTTGATCAAAGCTCCGACTCGATCAAAGAGTTCGATCAAAGACTTTGATGAAAGCTATTCCGCTATAACAAGCG
Source organism: Haemaphysalis longicornis (assembly GCF_048455015.1). Taxonomy (NCBI): domain Eukaryota; kingdom Metazoa; phylum Arthropoda; class Arachnida; order Ixodida; family Ixodidae; genus Haemaphysalis; species Haemaphysalis longicornis. The sequence goes on along the minus strand of NW_027526335.1, from coordinate 154,196,572 downwards.
TTTACTGTATATATTAGCGCAAACCACGCCTTGTGCTCTGTGTACTTTTGTGTTTTGCGCTGAGTACTTTTGTGTGTCTGGCCGTGCGAGGACGTCTTATCTGTTTTCGAAGTGAAGTGCCTCTTCGCTGCTCCTTCTTTTGTAGGTGATATCATTTTGATAGGGAGCGTGCTTCGCCGCGTCGTCAGTAGGCTAGAATAGTCGTAAATGTTCTGGATCTAATTCGACTGTTCCAGAAACGATTTCTGGGAAAGATAAATGCTCGATCGCCAGGAAATGCTTCTGTATTCGATTCGCCAACACACGCCTGTGCACGACACATTGTTGTATGCTTCGTCGAGGCTTGTGTAATCTCTCAGTTTTTAGCGGACCCCACGTTCGCTCCGATAGGCTTCGTTCCTTGAAGAAAGCTGCGTCGTCCTTGACTACGTGACGATATCCATCTAGGTAGCCACCAGTTAAGCTGCGCTACTATGTGACCTTAGCGGCGGGTGGGTCGATCGATGATCGATGATCGGTGATGAAGAAAGCTTGTTGATAGGAAGCACATAGCCGACGACGCTCTACTCCAGGAATATTTTTCAATTTATTACAAGTATTTACACCTGAGTTACAAGTTTGGAAGAAACATCATTGGTCAGAGCTCGAGAAGAGTCCGCAACAAGCAAAACTTTCTCGTCCCCTTTTTACACGACAGCACGTTGATTTAATTAAGCAAAAAACACTCCTCCAAAAGAGCGAAACCCAACAGAACGAGAACAACCTAAAGTTCATTTTCGGCCGCGCACAGCGCCCTATGAGTGGCGCGTGGCCTGCACATTTTCTTATTTCTCCTCCGTGTTTTCAAACAACTTTAACGGCGACTGCAGAAAAACATTCGCACCGGGAGCCGCGAGGAGGAAAAAAAATCCCGGGCCATCTCTACAGACGTGAAACTTGGGGAGTGGCGAAGGTGTATAAGTGTATTCTTGCCACCTTGTCGTCTACGCCCATGGTGATGAAGCCGTTAAAGGGTAGAGGTATACAGCTTTGCTGTAAAAGTCTTATGTCTTTGAAACAGGAAGCGCTCTAGCGCGAGGAGTTGGGAAACGAATGTCCAGGTGTGCTCTTTTAATACACGTTACGTTCTAGCGCGAGGCGTTGGAAAACGAGCATCCCGGTGTTTCAGTACCGTAACTACATGAAACGACGACGACAACAGGAGGCGCCGACAGCTCGAGCCCAATAAGCTTTGCCCCTAAAAGAAAAACAAAACAACTAACCTAATCCTGACGCGTCGTTACGGCGATCCCAAAATGACCCCAAAAAGCCCGGAGAAAAATACATTATCCGAACTACACGCTCCAATACACCTCTGTGGCGTGGTGAACATTGTTTACATAAAGTCGCGATCTGGCGTTCTGCGCTGAGTCCGCGGAGAGATTTGTGTCCGGCCGCGTCTCTATTTCCTGGTCCCGCTCCTGAGCCACGGAACAAGAACAAGACAGGAGGGGAAACGGCGCTTCCTAGGCGGCCGGATAACGTCACAAGCGCTTAGCCTACGTTAAGTTTGCGCCATCTGCCGCGGCAGAAGAAACTGCGCGGCGGCTGCCTGCGGCATTTCACTGCGCAGCCCCGGAATGAATTGTAGCTGCTATCATTTTGTCCATCAAGTGCCGCTACCCTCTCCATCACCGTCGCAGCTACGAAGCTTCTTAGTCTGCGTTGGTGTTCACTGTGACATATTAGCTAGTCGCTCTCCCGCGCCCACCGCAATGGGCCGTGTCCCCTCCTATTATGTTCTTGCTCTTTGACATGAGCTTCGGCACCCGACGCCAAGAGTGCGGCCGCTGGCCCACCCCATGCTCCCAAGAATGAGGAATAAACGGTTCCTCGCTAATTGCAGAAGCGCTGAGCCGTTTTCTGGGCCCTCGAAGAAGAACAACAACAGGAGCAAAAGAACCTGCATTCGAAAAGGTGCTCCAAACCGCCGCGTGTTGCACCCTTAAAGCTCAACCAGTAGGACCTCTACGCGGTGCGAACCTCTACGCAAACAAACAAACAAACAAACAAACAAACAAACAAACAAACAAACAAACAAGCAAGCAAGCAAGCAAGCAAGCAAGCAAGCAAGCAAACAAACAAACAAACAAACAAACAAACAAACAAACAAACAAACAAACAAACAAACAAACAAGCAAGCAAGCAAGCAAGCACGCAAACAAACAAACAAACAAACAAACAAACAAACAAACAAACAAACAAACAAACAAACAAACAAACAAACAAACAAACAAACAAACAAGCAAACAAACAAGCAAGCAAGCAAGCAAGCAAACAAACAAACAAACAAACAAACAAACAAACAAACAAACAAACAAACAAACAAACAAGCAAGCAAGCAAGCAAACAAACAAACAAAGAACCAAGGAAACAAACAAACAAACGAATAAACAAACACACAAACAAACAACATCCTTAACTGCTATCCTTAACTCAGAGGTCCCCTCGGCAGTGCTTCACTTCGGGACCTCTTTCTGTACCACTCCAATGTATTTGTGCACTATCATGTAACTAATAAACTTTGATTTGATTTGATTTGATCCCAAATAACATTTCCGCAAGAAGGCTGAACGAAAAGCACAAAATACTCCATTTTTCTTTTGTACTAACATGCCTTTGCATTTCCGCTTTCACAGGGTTGTTATCTGCGAAAAGAACACTTAGGCGGGAAGACAGAAATATCAGAAATAACTTACGAGCACCTGTGCACGATAATGGCGCACATTCCCTCCGCCCAACGTGCTCACCAGTATCCTTGGTCAACGTACTGCAGAAGACAGGCAGCACCTCATAGACAACTTATCGTTCACTTGTGGCTCTGTAGCCAAGGAGTGCGTGTAAACGGGCGTTCATGTCCTCGAGGTTTTTTGTGATTCCGATTGCGACGAACCTGTCCAACACTTTTCCCCAGACTCGATGCGGTGATATAGGTGTTAGATTGTTCCGGCTTTGTTATTATTTTTTATGGTTTCGGTGTGAATTTGACCCGCGATGCCTACCACGCTGCAGGATCTCTTTTCTCCCAGACTTTCTTCGTGAAGGCCACAAGGCGGGCGAAGTCTTGATCCGATGGATTTCTGATGGGGGGTTACTTGACCCTATTCGGGCCTTGTGCCGTGTTTACGGCGCGGCTGTTTACGACGCTCCGCATAATGGAAGATCGCCCGTTCGTTTGTACGGCCGGTAAGTGCAAAACAACCATTGCATCGTCGTCATCGTGAGGGGTCGAGCTTACTGTAGACCTCTTTAGTTGTCGTTAGTGATAATGGGCCCATCCGTGGTTATCATCATCGAAGCATGAGACTCGCCAAGTGGCCAAAGATCAACAATCAGAATTGCCGCCGTCGACTTGAGTCGCTCGTCGACATTGCGTAGCCGGAAAAAGCACCCTCGTTGTTCACTGATTATCGTGAAAATGACCATCGTCATAAAACTGTCCGTGCTTCATGGAGCGGTGATTGTGTGCGAGCGTTTGAAAAACCCTGCAACACTGGTCAATTGTCTTGGTCAGCGACCTAAGAAGCGGTCATTACCATCGCCATGGTATTTACATCAGCTATAACCACTGGGCCTGTCTCCAACACTGCTATCCTTAACTACGGAGACATGCAGGTTTCAAACCAAGCGGCTAGCATCCTGCGCACCTTCACTGGGGACTGACTGGGGACGCTGGGTAAAGACGGACACCGGCTTACTTTTCGTCCCCGGTAAATAAACTGGATGGCGAAGCAGCCCGACATTTCGGCAACTGTACTGATCTTGACAGAGACCTTTAAGACAGTCTGGTCACCTACCAAGATATTACAGAACATTGCAAACTAATACCCCTGTCACACCGTAGATCTAATGACATTTAGGGAGAATGTCATTCGCTCAAAATGTCATTAATTCGGCGCTACACGAGAATACCAACTGAAATTTGCGGCGAATGACGTTTAGCGGCTACGTGAGGTCCCGGAACTCAGTTAGCGGCCAAATGAGTTGCCTCGACAGCAGTGACACGTCAGCAGGAATAAACCAAAGAATACTGTTTCTAAAAAATGTCAGTAAACTTATATTTTCCTGTTCATGTTGTTGTTCAAATAAAGAACGACAAACGAGTACTAACACAAAATAAAACTCGTCCCCAGTGCGCGCGGTACCCTAATACGCATTTTTGCGGACTTGTTTCGGCTTGAGATGTCTACTGATGTCACCTAAACCGGATATTTTCTTAATTTTATTTGTAAAAAATATTTATTTGTTATGTTTAAAAAAAATTGTGTGAAAACATTCTAGATGCGCTTGAACTATAATTTTGCGGTTTTGCGAGCTCGCTAATCACCACCGCTATCACAATCAAAGGACATTTGTTTAGCCGTGTAGACGCGCAAGCCGAACTGAATGTCATTAACAGCTAATGTCATTCACTTTGAATGACACTCGATTTGCCGTGTGACAGGGGTATAAGGCGTATCCTTTGTCGAGTTTTAGCATACGTGGACGATATCGCTATGTTCTGCGTAGATCAACAAAGCATTGGTAGGGTCATTACTTAAGTAAATGGTTTTGTTATGTTAGTGGATGTACTGTAAACTGGGAGAAGTGCCTGGACATCTGGCACGGAGAGTGGAGTTCAACACCGCTGGTATTTCAAAATGTCAAGTGGGTGACGACGTCGGTGAAGTACCTTGGTGTTCCCCTAGAGTATTATTCCGACAGTGACCCTTACTGTAGGAAACAAGCCGTAGAGCTTAGTGAAAAGGCAGAGAAGTGGAAGGGAGCGAATATATCCATCTAACCTCGTGCAACGATTTGCAACGTTTTTATGGGGAGCAAACTTTGGTATGTGTTACAGGTACTGCAGTGTTCACGGGCAAACGTCCAAAAGTTACATCGTGTTTTCGCATTTTTTGTTTGGGGTTCATCCTGGGAGAGGATGAGTCGTACAAATCTCTTTCGACGTGTACAGGAAGGGGGGTTAGGTTTAATGCATTTCTTTTTACGTCAGTTGGGTAACCGCTTTCTGTTTTGGCGGGATGTAAAGGATCCGTTTTTGTGCACCGTTTGCCAAGTGAGATTAGGCGGGGTTTGCCTGAGTTGTCTGTTACGACATTGTGTTTACCAGGAGGTATCCGTGGCTATCTAAATGAAGTTGTGCAGTCGCTACGTTTTCTATGCGCACGGTTTTCGTTAGAGTATTTGAGCGTAGCAACTAGGAAGAGACTGCATAACGATCTCTGCGACACTGTTTTTCCCATTTTTATGTGCAGAATTGCTCACTCGGCAGGCACAGGTCGAGATGTGTTAAAACGGGTTAAAAATGCCAGTTGCACCGGGATGTAAAACATTTTTTCAATTACACACCGGGACATTCTTTGTGAAAACCTAAATGCAAGAAAGGGGCCTTTTTATGCCGTGGGGTGAACAGTGTTGGTTGTGCAACAAACCGGAAACCATTGAACATGTTTTCATTGACTCTTGGGACGGGGACTTCTTCTGGGATGTCCTGCAACGTACGCTGAAAAAAGATCTGCCCATCGATGACCACGGTATTCGGTATTTATCCGTGAACATGATGATGATGGCGTTCCTCTAGATCTGGTAATGTTACTAGGTCTGCACAGTATATGGAGATGCCGAATGGGAGTCCGCCACTCGGACATTGATTGCCGCCCAATAACAGAGTATTTCTGAGAGGACATATTCTCTTTTCTTGAAGTGGAGAAGTTAACAAAAATGAAAATATTTTAGCCGTCAGCACTGTATCCTAGAGTGGAACAGTGATTTTATGTCTTAGTGCAATGGGTTTGTTTTGTTGTTGTGTATTATGTTTGTAACGGCGTTTTTTTGTAAATAAAGAAAAAAAGAGCGGTGGCTCGGAGGTACAGCACGCGCCTCGTATGCGATAGGTACTAGGTTCGAATCCTGGTACCGCCGGGCACCCACCAGTTTCTTTAATGGTTACAGGCCAGGCGTAAATGGTTGAGTGCGGACCCCTAAAAGGGGAATCCATGCCTAGAAAGCTGCCTTTACCCTTCTGAGGGGCCCCTGACCCTTATCCATATGGCGGGGCCCCCCGCCATCCTGCCGCGCTGCGCTATTGCCATGGGTTGAAGCATCTGGCGGCATGTCCTGCCACATCCGGTTGCGAGTTGAGCGTCCACAGCGGCTGTTGAAGGCACCATGTGCATTCGTGTGCCTTGGTGGCGCACCTACCGGCGAAATAGGTACAAGCGACTCCCCGGCCTGGCGTTCGGTCCTTGTGTGGGACTACAACGCTTGGGAAGTTCCCCCGGCTTGAACGGGGAATCGCCCCTATGGAAAGGGGCCGCTGCAAATACGCAGGAACATTTTTTTAGGCCCCCGGATACCCAACCCCATCTGCTTCACCAGCCCTTCAACGCATTCCGTCTTCAATGCGGTCCCACATTACTGTATCCAAAATTCCTAACAATATGCGCCCAGAATTAAAGCAAGGTGGAAGACTCTCCCGGGTTAAGCATCTTCGATGCCAATTTCACTCCCACACCGATACTCGCTTTACCGACGCCGCCCTCTACCCCGCACGCCAGGCTCATGCCCTGGCTGTTGTCAACTCGGAAGGCACTGCCATCTGACGCTCACGCGCACTTACAGCTGCTCCGGAGTAACGCATACTTACTCGGAGCAATAGACCGATACGCACTAGAGAGTGGTCTCTACAAAGCAGTATAGGGCGAGCCTGACCATGTGTTTTTTAGGCGGCAGACAAGAATGAAGACGCCCACGAAAGGACCTATGATCCCACAATGACCTGTAGTGGTATCCCCCTTCATCCCCTCTCTACTTACCTCCTTCCCCCCAAAGGGCTTCGTGCCTCCTTTCAATAAAGCATATTCATTCATCCATTCATTCATTCATTCTTCTCACCCCCCCCCCCCCCCCCTTGACTACTCTCTCCACATCAACCAAGGCTGCCGAAAACAGTGCCATAGCCAACGCCGCACCACTGGCACCGAATACTTTATAATTATCACAGATCCAAGGAAGCTTGCCGTAGAATTCAACGTGGACGCATCTCACTGCAGGCCTTGCGCATACTCGCATCTATCACTCCCCTCTCCGACCTCCACATCGTCTGAACCCCTGGCTACTCGTCCCGCTAGGAAAATGAGACGGCTCAGGCCGCTGCCCGCGCGCTTCCCGAGAACCCACGTCCCAGCCTCCTCCACCTCCCGCTGTTCCATCGCACTACCACGGCATCCTCCACCATTATCGACACGTTCCCATAACCGTGCGTCCTCAACCTCACCTTCAACTAATCACGGGAAAGCAATCATCTGGCGTCGATTGCAAAAGAACACCTGCTACAACGCACCCATCCTCCACTCTATTTCTCTACTCAATACCCCTCACCTGTCACTTCTGCCCCTCTATTAATACTACCTACCACACGGTGCAGGCCTGCCAAAACACCCCACGGCTCACCCCCAATCCCAACTATTATCCCGAGCAGTGGGAGGGCCTGATGACCAGATCTTTCTGGTCACCCGTGCCAGGGCTGCAACCAAAGCCCAAGGATACCTGGACTGAGGCGAAGCCACCTCACGAATGGTGGCTCAACGACCATCGTTTGCTCTATTGAGCGTTCATTCTCTCTCTCTCTCTAAAACAAATCGGGTCACGACCTAATCTTTTCAGGCATCTTCTTGATTGGTCCTCCGCGTGGGTATGCGCCATAGTCGGAAGGTAACGAACCAACTAGCCAATCAGCAGGAAAGAAGTCGGTTCGATGATTCGAACCGATATAGAAACGAAAGCCAAGAGACCCAAGTATGATGTTGCAACATAGTTGATAAGTTGATAAATATAGTTAGAACTTCGCCCTACAAGCCTGTAAGCAGACCTAAGTGCCCCGAAGAATTTTTAAGTGCGAATGCACTTTACAAGTGGGAACGACAAACATGAATTTTCGCCAAGACGCGGAGCATATTCTGGGTAGTCCAACTCGGCATATTTACTTTAAACGTACCGCTGCTTATCGTACGGTTTTGGGTTCCCGCCATGTTTAGAGCATCTCCCATCTCTTTCCTAAACCACAGACGCCTTATATCAAACCACAATGCTATTAAGGTCCTCACAGCAGCTGTTATGTTTATCACGCCGGGATGTTCTTCCGTCAACGCATTCTCGGTGTATTCTGGCTATAAAAAGATCGCTCTATGGTGCAGCACAAGAAAGTGGTAGTTAACACCTCGCATATCACGCAGTACAAAAAGACCTTCGCGCTGCTTTGCAGAGCTTTATCACACATATAACACACGAGAACCGCATCACAGCTGTACACTGAGGCTTTTGACAACAAAATATAAGCTATACACCCAATGTAGGGGCGTCAAAATGGCAAGGTAATTTTTAATAGTGCCGTATGGTTGATTTCTCGTGATACGCTTAGGTACCATGGGTACCATGGGGCTCGGAATTCTTTCGAATTAGCTTATATTTACTACAGTTTTTTGAAGAATCAGCCTGCAGTTTTAGTAAACTAGTTATCTGGTTCTGCCCCTAAAGTTCGGAGCCGTAAAACCACGGGGCACGCAGCTAGCACGAATTCGCGTACGTTCATCCTTATGTCTTCGCCACGTCTAGGCACGACGATCACAGATGCACCGTGGAGCAGTTTAGGCAGGGCGGTGCGGCCGCGTCACTGTCCAGCAACCGCCTCTGCTCGTCCAATCGCTCCCCTAAGGAACGACACTGTTCATCGTGAAGGATCATCTGGTCGTCTAGGAACCAACGTCTTTGGCGGAGCTGTTCGTCCCTACGAATCTCATCCTCGCGCCGCAGCAGCTCTTCCAGGCTGACGCCGGGCTGAGGGACCGAATGCGTGGCGTCTGCGTGGCACTGACACATGCAAGGCAACCCCGCTGAGGTCGACGGTAGCAGTCCTTCTCTCCCGGGTACTGATAGCTGGGGAACCATACTGGCTCTGCCCTGGTTTCTCGGCAGCATGGTGACGCCGTGCCTGCTAGTCGAAGCGCCTTGCGGGAAATCGCTCCTGTCGTTTGGCCAGGCGGTGATGGGTAAACCTACAGCTTGCTGGTAATGGCAGTCCTGGCTGGGCAGACGCGTCGCAAAGGTCAGGCTTCTTTGAGAGGGCGTCCTGGCAACCACCGAGCATGCGGCCGCAAGTCCCTGCAGACGAGCCTGATGCGCTTTGGCGCCGTTATGAGGTCTGTTAGTTTGCGCAGTCTGTCGTAGTTGACCCAGATTAGGTACTAGGCCCCTAAGGGCAGGAGGATACGTTCGCCCGCTTGGCGATACGTAAGCCCCAAGCGGAGGCCGACGGGCGTAGGGGGGTCCGACTACTGAATTAACGGTGCCTGGATAAGGCATTACAGGACCGCGAGGTTGTTGGACACCGTGAGACAAAAGGGGCCTAGGCCGACGGTCAAGTGTACCAGCGTGATTGAAGCCGCGTAGCCACCCAGCGGGCTCATATTGTCGAAGCCCCATCCTAGGATCGTAAGGTGCTAATGCGAGGGGCTTAGTTCCACAACACAAAGACGGTGTTGGGTACCTAGGAAAAGGAAATCCCCTCGGAGGGTACTGTTGACGACCTCTGAGACCGGGCGGTGCCGGCCCGGCTCCAAACGCGGCAACTACGCGGCCTTTCCCCCCGTCACTTGGCAATCCAAACTCAAAGCGCGGGGGCATAACTCTGCCGGGTGGCCTCTCTGCAAGCAGTTGCGGGCCTCTCTCGCGTGTGCGTCGCGATGAGCCCTGACGCTGCGTTTTACCTGTGCCTTTCCGCGTGGAAGCCTGCGGCTGTATATCTTCCCACTGGAGAAGAGGTGGTATCTCGTCGGGGCCTCCTCCGTCGTCCCAGGGCTGCTCGTTCACGTTATGCCTTCGCGATTTGGTGGTCCTGCGCACGACGCGCTTACGCTGTCCGTCCTTGGCGTCATTCTCGGGCTCGACGATTTCTTCATTTATTTCCTCAAAGAACTCCTCGGAGCTGCCCAAATCTTCAGCGTGCTCCTTCGCCTCGGTGGACTTCGCTGACCTTTTAGAATCCCCAGGCTTTGTTTCTTGCGCTGATTGATACTTGAGGTCGCATGTGTGTTCGCTCGCACCCGCAGCGGGTGAAGCTGAGGGCTTCTGTTCGCACTTCTCAAGCGCAGCCAGAAGTCTCTTGGCCATTTCGGTGTCGAGGACCACATTGTTTTGCGAGGGCGGAAGCGCGGTTTCCGCGACAGATTCGCGACCCACAAGAACACCTGCGGCAGCGGTAATGTCCTCTGGTGTTCTGGAGGACTTTTGAGTAGGCTTCCCTGCTGGTGTGGAGCTTCGATGTCTCCCAGACCGGCTCCTAGATGCGCGTTTGCTGCTTTTGGCAGCTGCGACTGGCGTACTCACGATATCATCATCTTGCGGAGTTGCCAGGATGGGTGTCACAATCTGACTGTCTGCGATGTTTTCCTGAGGCTGAGTTTCAGATGTCGGGTAGTTTTCCGTCTCATCCCGGTGCCAACTGGAAACATCAGAAGCGATGGTCTCTCTCCGCTTGCGGCGGTGTTTGCGACCCTTCGCAGTTGCATGCTTCGGCGTCATCGCACGGTCAGCTGCGGCAGCGCTGTCCTCTGGTGCAGCTCTGACGGCTTCTGTATGTTCTGAGCCGAGAATGAACGAGCTAGCCCGGGGAGCGTGCGGCACAGGTACCGTACCAATCGCATCCCCGACGGGAGGCAATGCAGTGGTCACTGCTGGGTCAGTTGAGGCGATCGAACTTTTTCTAGTGGTTGGTTGAGGCGGTTGAGACTCCATGGCTTCGACCGCGGCTTTGACCATTGCTTCGACATTTCCTTGCGGTGCGGCTGCTGGTGTAGGCTGGGGCTCCACAGTGGGCGGAAGGGCTAACGTGAACGCAGATGTGGCTGCACGCGTTGGGGCTGCCTCTTGCGCAGCAGCGGGGCCGAGAATGGCTGCGGGTACGTTTGAGTATGGCTGTGGGACGTTATAAGGTGCTGGCACGAAGGGAGCCTGTGCAGACGTGGGATTCTGCGCAAACCCGGTCATGGACAGTGCAGGGGACGGGTACTGCAGTCCTGTTGGGATCAACCCAGGAGCATATTGCTGAAAAGGTTGCGGCATCGATGGGAGCGCGTATGGCAGGTGTGGATACGCCGGTTGGAACTGCGCTTGGGGTCCAAACATCTGGGCCCGCTGGGATAACGCCTCCATCCACATACCGGCCGCAGGGTTGTACGCTTGCATCGAAAACTGTGGCGGCCGATCCATGGTGAAGCTCGAGGAGGACGCCCTGCGTGGTTCTATCGTCGCCGTTCGGGGCCACGCCGTAGGCGCAGTTTCTTGGGGCTCAGCAGGAGCATTTTGTGGTACCTCCGCATCTCCTGGAGCTGTCAGGGAGGTCTGCATTTTGTTGAGTGCGTCCGCGATGGCAGACACCATCGCCTTATCCTGTGGGGCTGGGGCCTCGCGGTCTGACTGGACGCCAGACCTGGTGTGTCTACGGTGCCTCTGGTGACGTTTCTTTTCTCGTCTGTGGGACAGGATAGAAGGTAGCTTTTGACTAGCGCCTGATGCGTCAGCGCTTACAATGCCTGCACTCTGTGCCGCTGCGGCCGCCGCCTCAAGTGCCGTCGTGTCTTGCGACTCAACCCTTGCGTCCTCCATCTCTCTGGATTTGCCGCGTTGCGCTTCTCCCCTTTCGCCTCCCTTGCGTTTCGATTTGCCTCGCCGGGCTGGCATTACCGCTGCTTCTGGCGAGCGCAGTTCAAGGTTTGGTTGTGCACTGTCTCGGAATGGGCGGGCCGGCTGCTTCGTCCTTCTTGTCGTCTGAGCTTACCCAATATTCTTGTTCTGAGGAAAAACCGAAACGCTGAAAATATTTACGCATCTCAGTAAAGAAAGCCAGGACGGTTGGAAATCGTTACGAATAAAAAATTAAGAGTGTAAAAGAGATGTCTCAATGCGGATAAAAAGGGGCCACATAGCAAGGGAGCGACTACCTTCATCATCATCATCATCATCACCATCACTATCATCATAATCATCACCACCATTATCATCAGCCTATCTACTTACACTGCAGGGCAAAGGCCTCTCCCAGTATTCTCCAATTGCCCCGGTCCTTTGCTAACTGCGACCAATTTATCCGCGCAAACTTCTTGATCTCATCTGCTCATCTAACTTTCTGCCGCCACCTGCAACGCTTGCCTTCTCTAGGGATCCACTCTGTTACCCTTAATGATCAACGGTTATCACGCCTTCACATTACATGCCGCGCTCACACCCACTTATTCCTAATTTCTACTAATATGTCCTTAACACAAGTTTGTTCCCTGGCCCATTCCGCTGTCTTCCTGTCCCTTGATGGTACATTAATCGTTTTCCGTTCCATTGCGCGCTGAGCTTCTACCTTAGCTAACTTCAAATTTTCAATCTGTCGAAAGAGAGCACAACCTTAACATTTTTTTTTCGTTATTCCAGGTCACAATAAATTTCCTTGTGATACATGCACGCACCTGAACTTCGCAGAGGCTTCAGCTATACGGAGTGACCTTATGGGCATAAAAATTCCGTAATGGGTAAAATAATTCCGTGCATACCACCACGCTGAATATAACAGACCGTGAACGCCTTGGACTCAACGGGGAGAATAAAAATATTATTACTCAGCATAATATTTTTCTGTAATTACTATTACCCACTTAAAACGACGCAACGACACCCGGAGTGAGAAAAGAGAGACCCTCAAGCGCTGGTGTGTGTTTCCTTCCTCACTCCGTGTGTGTTTGTGGTGTTTTACTAGAATAAATCACGCCACTGTGCCCAATTAGACAGGTTACTCAATTCTATTTATATTCCTCATTGTCGCAACGAGGGATATCTACAGTTTGAACTTGAAACAATAAATGGTGGTAATTACGATACTGCAAAAAATAGGGTCGTTTTGATTGCTTCCCAAGATACTGCATTTTTGATTACTTTATTTTAACAGCAGGGTATTGTAGTTTTTGCTGAATTGATTTTTAAAACTGGCGAAACCTTTTACACCTCAGATTAAATGTTTAAGGGCGGCAGAGTTGACCTTGAACGAAGAACGAAAATTAAATACAATATTCCCGCGCTCGCAAAGCTCGCACGCCACCCGAAGGGACAGCGCGAGGCACTGTTTGTAACCACGCGGCTTTTGGTGGAGCCTGTGTATTGAGTTGTTAGTTACAAACTGCCTTTACTATCACCCACGACACCTACTGAGGTAAAACTTCTGATAGAATCGTATGTTTTCATTTTAGCATACCAACGTCGTATGATTTGTTTTGGGACAGTTCTAATAAAACACGAGTTGAAGTCGTTTTGTTTTAACACACGCATCCGGTGGGAGCCTGTGTATTGACAATTAGAGGCGGGAATATCTAAATGTGTACACCTCCCCGGAGAACTAAATATGACAAGTAACAAACAACTAAACATATGTTGTACCAATTGATATCTCGGCTCACCCGGGCATCCCCGGGTACTATATATACGTCCGAGAGACAGATATTGTGTGAGAACCACTTCCGCTTCTTCACGGAGCTAACAGCGGAGTCATCGGGCACGCCGGGATCCGAGGAAACGTTTATTCCTGCGCACGTAACTGTTTTGGAGCTGAACAGGCACGCTCAGTGTTCAGAATTGTCACCTGAAATGCCATATTCTAAGTTAAAACAACATTGTCGAAGTTCCTACGTCAAGCGCAAGCTAAAAAAAACTTGCGAATGTTTGCACGAATAACAACATGGGATAGATTTTTAGTGCAACGTACCAGTCAAGAAACGCATCGACTACGTCGCCGCCGAGCTGCAGTACGTGCTCCGAAAGGTCGACTTACTGGAAGCCTACATTTGAGGCCTCCAATATCACATGAAAAGTGCTGTCACCAATTAACCCTGTATGGCACTTAAATAAGCCTTCACCAAATTAACGCATTAAGACCGTCGCAGCTGTTTCTTTTTCGAAGATGACTAGCTGAACTGTCTGCAAGGCTACAAACTGCCCATAGCCGTCTCTCTAGACAACAGCGCATCAAGGGTCGATAGCGTCGAGGTGCCAGAATCTACGTAGCCCTGGCAGCCCAGTAACCGCTGCATGTGCCAGAGCTCGAGTTCGGAGGCCAGCTGGACTATCCGTTAAATCATTTTAACAGAAGAGCTGTTTAGGCCCACAAATCGGCCTGGCGTAGGCAGAAAACCCCGAGACACGCACGTGCTTGCGGGTGGGCCCACGCCCCATGGAGCTTCCCCCTTCGTCGTCGTCATCCTTTCCTTCCACGCCATGGGCCCGCTGCGCGGAAGACAATTGCGACAAATGTTTCAAGCCCGTCCCTTCCTAATCCACACGTGGAGACAGCCACCGGACCAGCTGACGAAGAGGTGGAGGTCTACCGAGGCGAGGACGCGCTGCGAGATTATTTGCCCTACGCGGCGGTGCCGTCGGAAGACGACGACGAAAGAGATGACTACGATTGCTACTGAATAGAACAGTATACATACTTCAACGGTATTTGCGTAACAGTGCCGTCCAAAACGGCTTTGCAATGCTGGGGTTCGGCTGCTCCCTTCCTTCCTTGGATCCGCTGTCAGATGGGGAGAAGCTTGTTCAACCCCAAACTCGTCTGTTTCTACAGCCCTGCACCACTAGGGCAACTTGCACCAATTATTCTACAGATGCTAACATGACTGGGGACGCATGGCTGAAAAATTTCCCCGCATTTCCCCGAGGGGAAGAATGTGAAAGTGCGAATGCACGAGTTGAATTTGCGGGATTCGGTAATGTTCGCGAAAGAGAGATCACACACACACACACACACACACACACACACACACACACACACACACACACACACACACACACACACACACACACACACACACACACACACACACACACACACACACACACACACACAACTACAAAGAAACAAAGATGCATTTATTCACAGCCACCTATTTGTGTTGTCGTTGTACTTGATTGCTAGAGCGGATCTCAGCTTTGAAATTTCGTGTCAGTACTCCTTTAAGCGGGTGCATTAGCCCTTCTCACGCCC
Organism: Haemaphysalis longicornis; assembly: GCF_048455015.1. Taxonomy (NCBI): domain Eukaryota; kingdom Metazoa; phylum Arthropoda; class Arachnida; order Ixodida; family Ixodidae; genus Haemaphysalis; species Haemaphysalis longicornis. The sequence goes on along the minus strand of NW_027526335.1, from coordinate 154,181,454 downwards.
GATTCCTGGCCAATCCCCCACGTGGGTATGTGCCATGCACAGACACCTATTTGTGTTGTCGTTGTACTTGATTGCTAGAGCGGATCTCAGCTTTGAAATTTCGTGTCAGTACTCCTTTAAGCGGGTGCATTAGCCCTTCTCACGCCCGATTCCTGGCCAATCCCCCACGTGGGTATGTGCCATGTCAGCGGCCAGGCAGCGCGCGCCCATCTCCCCCCGTTGCCAAGGAAGACGAGGAGATTACTGGCCAATCCCCCACGTGGGTATGTGCCATGTCAGCGGCCAGGCAGCGCGCGCCCATCTCCCCCCGTTGCCAAGGAAGACGAGGAGCGCGCGCACCCGCAGCTGTTGCTATGTGGACGGACGGCGGTCGCCAGAATTCAGGGTCGCTTATAAAGTGTATTCGCACTTAAAACCAGCGTCGCAGATCTGGAACAAGGAGTACGGTCCTGTACAGATGTGTCCCCAGGGGACTTAGGGAAAGCTAGAGAAGAGAGAGAGAGAGAGAGAGAGAGAGAGAGAGAGAGAGAGAGAGAGAGAGAGAGAGAGAGAGAGAGAGAGAGAGAGAGAGAGAGAGAGAGAGAGAGAGAGAGAGAGAGAGAGAGAGAGAGAGAGAGAGAGAGAAGACACTTTATTTGCAAAACTGCCAACAGTGCAAAGGTTCCTGCACTCCTTACCGGTTCAGCGCATAACAGCGGGGCAATGCGGTGTCCTCCGCTGGGCAGCACAGTTCTTGTCGCGGAGGGTTACTGGTTATTCAGGGCGTCCTCCCATGACGATGCCGGCTGTGATGGAGTGTAGGCGATGGCGCTCTGATGGAATGGATGGGCGTGCCAATAGGATACATTGATGTGAGGCAGATGAAATGGTGCAATATGGACAAGCAATTGCGGTGGAGTTGCGGGTGTATAAGGCAAGCTGGTCTCTGACTTGAAGATCAATTGTTGAATGACATGAAGACTAACAGTATTATAATTCAAGCTCCAAGGCTAGGAAACATGAATCCATAATCAGAACACGCATCTGCAGCAAGAAATTACACACGCACAACATCGCCAACTGGACGGTTGCAGTTGGGACAGCCTTCCAACCGCCCGGATTGTCCCTCGCAGCAGTTACCTAAACCTTGCTTTTGAGCTCTGCGTTATCTGAGGGGGAGATTTCGATATTAGTTCTTTATTTTGTGTCCGCACTGTAAAGATTGGCCATGCTATGCACAAATGGTTACACTTGATCCAGGAGAGATATTGACGCTGCATCTCCCGTTCACTGCTCACCTATGACGACCTTCCGGGACGCTCCTACTTCCTCAGGAGATTACGCTACAATTCACTGGCTGTGTGGCCACGGCCGGAGTGACCGTCAATATAAATAGTAAACGCAATGCGAGTCGGCCAAGGACACGGTAGAGGGAAAGAACCACATGTTTGTACATCGGGCTAAAGAGGTCAAACCAATTTGATAAAAAAAACTTGGGTTTTCTACGGGAGTTCCGATTTAAAACACAATCATCCCTAAAAGTGAGTTTACAACTTTATAGGGACAGGGTGGACTCAGCTAGCGCTCAATAGAAGTAACTGGAAATCTTTGGGACATGCTTTCGTCCCGAAGTGGGCACAACCAGGCTCATAGTGATAATGATGATGATGATGATGATAATCAGCGGCCTTGCGAACCCGGCTCGTTCCATCCGTCCCTCCTGGGCCAGGCGGAAAATTCTTACTGGACCACTGGCCTCATCACCCCCTCCCACCACGTGCGCCTCAGGTTTGAACCGACCTCAGTGACCTCCAGATAATGTAGGATAATCTCGCCAAGTGACTGAGCTACGAGATTTTTCCATTTGTTGCCACCAGACCGGTGAGCACTCTGTTGTTATGGTTGTACGCAAACTTAATTTTCGCTTAAGGAGATAGCAATGGCACCTATGTGTGTGATTGAATGTACAGTGCGAATGTCTGAGGAACTGAAGCCTCACCGCAGGTATTCATGTCTGCACCTTACAGAACGGTATGGGAAATTTGCTTCTCCGGGGCTTAGCAACAACGCTGGAGGAATATTGTGTCGCCTGCGCCTAAACCTTGCGTGACCCCGCGATATCGAAGTGAAGGTTGGGTGGGAAGATATTCGTTGTTCGCAGAAGTGCGCGGTATTACTAGAACAAAGAGCATTTGTTGCGCATTTATCGGTCCTGAAATACCCTTTGTGGGAGCAACAGCACCTAGCAAATGTGCGTGGCCTAGAAGCACCAAGCGGTGCAATTAAAAGAGCTGAATTCTACACTTTTCACTAAATAGCCCTTATACCATTAAGCATTATTCATTACTCTTAAAGCCATACACGTTAGTGTACGGTGGTTAGTAATTAAGACTAACCAAAAATAAAAAAAAGTTGAGCATTACTCATTTTATTTGCAAGGACATTTACTTGAAGTGAAGGGCATGACGGAAGCTCGTCTGATCGGGATGCCTGTACTGTGCCGCAAGGGCTTATTGGTTGTTTACATCGTCACGTAATATGAGGCTGCTGCAAACTTTGTGTAAGCATTTGTAACGTCACACAGTCAGATGAAACATAATTTGGCACGACGAATGTGGCTATATTATTATAAGCTAAAAGCGGGTGTACAATTGGGTCATTCAATGAGGAACAGTACGCACAGAGTGACGGCCAAAGACAACACAAAGTCCACCCAGTAGACGCCACTGCGTATATCTTGGACGGGAAGGCGATCTTCGCACGGCCGGTATGTCCTCGCCCCTAGAATGCACAGGTCTAGTGCAAGTATTTTCGATATAAATGCAGTGCAGCATGTTTCCCAAGGTATGTTAAAGCTGCGTTTATAGTAAAGACACTGGTCACTATAAGTGGAACGTTTTAACGCTAGCATTCTTTGTGAGAGTACCTCGACAACCAGGCCCGTCAAAAAGAGGGAAAGACACAACCAAGGCGTTTTATGAAAAGCGGTCCCCGCTTTTCATAAAGAGCCTTGGTTGGTGTCTTTGCCTCTTTCTCATGTGGTGGTGGTTGTTGTTGTGGGATCAGGCGGCGTTAGCCTGGCTGTATATGCCGGCAATTGCTCCGCCCAAGCTCCTCCTAATTAGCCAAAGGTAGTGTCCTTTTACCACAAGTTTGCCAGCTCCGTCTCCTCAAGGAAGCTCAGGAGAAGGCGTGACACGTCTCTTCGCAGCATCCAATGACCCCTTGGAAAGACGATGTGGTCCAGAGTGATGTGTGGAGCTACCAGCTTTCGAATCGCTGAGAGCATCGCAGTCCGCTCGACATCGTGCTCTGGGCAACACATAACGTAGTGGTGTACATCTCCTATCATTGCACATGACCAACACAGGGGCGATCGCGCGAGGCCCACCTTGAATAGCCATGCTGTGGTCTTCGCTGAGCCCATTCGGATGCGGTACAGCGATGTAGCCTCCGATCTTGTAAGCCCCTTTGTGATGCAAGGCTGGTGATAGGGATTTTCCAAAGACTTGAAATGTTCGGCCACTGTTCGCCTGAAGTCGTTCCAGTGATTGGGGGAAACTTTAACTGTCGGTGCAAATTGCAGCGCACTCCATGCAATCTCATCAGCGGTCTCATTGCCCTTGACGCCAACATGGGATGGAATCCATTGACTCTTCCTCAAGTTTAACCCAAACAGGCAGAGTTCTGTAGAAGATGTTCACATTAAACCAGGACTGTGTAACGCCCTGCATTCGCACAAAAACGAAGAATTGACGTGCGTAACACATTTAATCGTTGTAATAGTGTAAATGGTGATAATTGCTCGAACGCAATTTAGAAAAAATTAGGAAAAATAGAAAAAAATGTTTTCACAAAAAGGATCTGACCAAATAGAAATATGCACTTTATGCGTCTCCTCTAAACAACGAATACTAAACAAAGAAGGCCCGCAAAACAACGGGAGAAATAGGAATAGAAATAGCAAAAATGAGCAAACCGCGTAATAACCTGCATTTCCACAGAAATGCAAGAGCGGCAGAAGTACCACATTGAATTGTTATATTAGCGTAAATGGAGATAATTGGTCGAACAAAATTATTAAGGCTAAAAAATATAAACAAGAAACTTTTCACAAAAATGATGTGCCGAAATAAAAAATGTACATCTTATACATCTACAATAAAGCCCGGAAGAGAACGTTACAAATACCGATAAAATATAGCGAGAATGAGCAAACCGTATAACCCCTGCACACACAAAAACGGATAACTGGCGAAGCCTCATCAACCGCATGGAATGCGCAGATGTCTATCTGGACTGATGGAAGGCAGCAATACTCACCTCTTCATGCGATTGATCACAAGTGCACCTTCAGAATGCCACCTGGACTTAGCAAGCGCGAGAAATTCATTCTGCATAGGCTGCGCTTGATTTAGCCTACACGTGACATTACCTGTACAAACTCCGCAGGCATCTTCACCTCTGTGTTCCAGATGTGACTCACGAGAAGGCATCCATCATGTTATATGAGCGTGTCCAAAGTACACTGTGCACAGACAGAAACTCATATTATCTTTGCGCAGGCAGCTTCGTGCGGGACTTGAGCTGAGGGCTGTTTTGGGTCCATGGTCGGGTCCCAGTCAGGCTGCACGTGCAATCAAAGCTCTTTTGGAGTTTCTTCGGAGCACAGAACTGGGCAGAGTTTTGTGATTGAAAATTTTGGCCGCTTCAAATGACACCTTTTCGTTTTCAGTTTTTTTTTCTCCTTTTTTTCTTTTTGTTTTTCTTCTCTCATCTAACGTAGCAAGCCAGTCCGACGGCTCGGCTAACATCGCTGGTCTTCATCAAAGTTATTCTCTCTCTCTGGCGAAGTAACATACTTCATCGTTAAAATAGCCTCTTCATCATCATCATCATAACCATAATCATATTCATAATCATAATCATGATCATAATCACCAGCCTATATACGCCCACTGCAGGGCAAAGGCCTCTCCCATTAATCTGCAATTATCCCGGTCATGTGCTAACTGCGACCAATTTATCCCCGCAAACTTGTTGATCTCATCTGCCCATCTAACTTCCTGCCGCCGCCTGCCACGCTTGCCTTCTCTAGGGATCCACTCTTTTACCCTTAATGACCAACGGTTATCTTGCCTTCACATTACATGCCCTTACCACGTCCATTTCGTCTTCTTAATTCCTGCTAATATGTCATTAACCCGCATTTGTTCCCTGACCCTCTCCGCTCTCTTTTTGTCCCTTAATGTTACACCTATCATCTTCCGTTTCATTGCTTTCTGAGGAGGAGAAGGAGCAAATTTATTAACAGTGAAGTCTAGCGGGACTGTGGGCGGGGTCCTAAGTCCTGGACTCCGTTGGTGCGGCCTGCCAACTTCGCCCTTTCAGCAAGCCAAAGCTGCTTACTCAGGTCTGAGCTAGCACGCGCACTCACCCACTGCTTGTGAGTTGCATTAGGGATTGGATCAAGGCCTGGGTTTGACTGGCATGCCCAAACCATATGGGAGAGCGTAGCTGGGCTGCCGCACTGTTTGCACAGGGGGTAGTATAACATGGGGGGGGGGATGGTGTGTAGCCGCCTGGGGTGTGGAAATGTGTTAGTTTGGAGCCGTCGAAGAGTGACTTGTTGTTCTCTTGTTAGCTGGTCGGCCGCCAAGGGGAAGGTGCCTCGTGTAAGCATGTAGTGTTGAGTGATGCCGTTGTATGTGATGAGTGAGTGACGGGTCCTCTCATCATCCTCTTGCGGTGCCCAGCGAGCAAGGTCTGGGGCGTAAGCGTGCGCCGCTTGATTGCCGCGAAGAGACGAGTGAGCAGGTGTCCAAAATGGGGGGGAGGGGTGGGGGAGGGGAGGGGTGGTTTATAAGTCGGGCGGCTACCTTAGAAATTCTACCAGCCGTGTACGTTCGACACGACGCTTGTGAGACCGTAATGATGGTCGTTGTTTAAGTCTGCGTTATGGCTAGTGCGACCGCCACTTCTTCTGCTTCGAGGACATGAGTAAATGGAGCTTTCAATAGCTCCCCGGTACCACACGAAGTACAACCGGTTATACCCAATTGCAGTGGACGTGCGAAAGGTGACACTTATAACAAGAGCAGTGGGGGTGGCGATGGCCTCTGTTTTGGTGTTTGAGCGCGCGTAGTCCGCCGCGTCCGTGAAAGCTGTCGTACTCGAGTCGTCGTATTTTCTTTCGAGGGCCAGCACACTGGCCCGTCTGCCTTCGTGATGGTGGGGGCTCATGTTTCTTGGCAGTGGGTGTACGTTTACCTGGTTTCCGTTGGCGACATGAACCCCACGTTCGAGAGTACTTGGCGCCCTGTGGGCGTAGTACTTAGTCGCGCTTTTTGGGCATTCAGGTGCGCCTCCATAAGTTCGTCTAGGGTGTTATGTACTCCCAGTGTCATCAGGCGAGCGGTAGAAGTGCTGGCCGGAAGTGCGAGGGCTTGTTTGTAGGCCTTGCGTATGATGGTGTCAATCTTCCGGCGTTCCATTGCCAGGAGGGTGGCGTAGGGAGCGACGTACGTTATTCTCGAAATTATGAAGGATTGGGCCAGACGCAGCATGTCCTGTTCCTTCATGCCATGATTTTGACTGGCAATGCGGCGAAGCATCCTGACGATTTGGGAGGTGGACGAGTCCAGTTTTTTTTATTAGTTGGGTGTTTTTGCAATCTGCCTGTTGTATTATGCCGAGTGTTTTGATGGTTGGGGTGGGATGGATTTTGGTCCCATCCAACGTGATATAGATGTCCGTGGTTATATCTCGGCGGCGTTTTTGCACCATGACAAGCTCCGAATTCTCAGGCGCGCAGGTGAGACCACAGCCTTTGGCGTAGGCATTCACCACGTCTGCAGCCTGTTGAAGGCCGAGTCGTCCTCAATTTAAGTTGAACGATCTTATTGAGCCTCCAAGTTTTTGCACCGTACGTGAGTACAGGTAAGATGCAGCTGTCATACACTTTCTTCTTCAAAGACAATGGTAGGCTGCCATTCATTATCTGAGGATACCTGCCGAATGCACTCCAGCCCATTCTTATCCTTCAAATTGCCTCATGGTCCTTCAAATCTGCCTCATGGTTGGGATCAAATCCTTCAAATCTGCCTCATGGTTGGGATCTGGGGTCATAAATTGGCCTAATTAGATACATTAACTTACCACTTCCACTGCCCCGCCACCCATTTCAAACCACTAGGCTGTCCCGCGATTATTGATCATTGCTTTAGTTTTGTGCATATTAATTTTTAGGCCAACGGTTCATTATACTCTGTTTGTCCAGTGCGGGAAGCATGCTTTGAAATTCGTCCCCCGAGTTCTTAGCAAGGCAACGTTATCAGCAAATCCGAGATTACCGATGTATTCCCCATTAACCCTTACAACCACCTGTTCCCAATCCAATTTCCTGAATACTTCTTCTAAACATGCGCTGAATAGCATTGGAGAGATTGTGTCTCCTTGTCTGACGCCCTTCCTTATAGGTATTTTACTGCTCTCTTTATGGAGAATGATCGTAACTGTGGATTCACTGTAAATTGGTCTAATACAAATGGGAAAACCAAAAAACGAAAACATTGAAAAAAAAAAACAAAATTGCAGCGGCTTGCGCTGTGGTGCAATGCTGGAGAAGCAGCAGAGCTTGGGTTGACCTAGATTCTCCCCCACACTGACAGCGGGTCCCAGGAGAGAGGGAGCAGCCGAATGCCAACAGTGCCAAGCTTTTTTGGACGGCACTGTAAAGAAACGACCATTAAAGGGACACTGAAGTTATTTGTAATCATTGCGGGATTACTAGCGCAAATTGTAGTCCGGAGTTCATAGGCCATATTCGGACAACTCTGAGTGCTTTAACGCGAATTTACTTAGTAGCAAAATAAATTCGAAAATGCTGTCCTTCTCTCTGCATTTTCGCCCGTTTTCTGTGGCGTTTTCAAGTGACGTCAGGAGGAGATGAGCTGGCAATGGGCTGCGCTACTGCACGGCTCGCCGACTTTCCTACAGAGTCCGTCGGCCCAGCGTTTAGTCCCCCGGCCGCCGACGGGTCGTCGCAATTCGTTCGCTCAGTCGTCACTAAGCCACAACATGTTTGGGAATGGAAGAATGTGTATTCTTTAGTTTGTTAGTTTGTACACTGTATCAAGCTCCAATTCCAGGTCGCTCCACACAAGCGCTGCCCAAGCGCACATGCGACGCTTCGCTGACTGGTACACTAGTAGGAAAATCTAAAGCGACTTGAAGGCGGGGGAAGTCAGCGCAGCCAATATAGGTACTAAGGAAATAAAATCAACTGTAACTTTTACCGTACAGCGTAACACTAGGGAGAAGGTAGCACTTTTTTGCGCTGGGCAAACAAGCACAGCGGTCAGCAGCACGACCACTCATCTGCGAACTCTTTCCGTCTAAGAAATGCAATTGCTAGCCATGAGATATTGTGGAAATTTGGGGGACGCTTACTGCACGAGTGCTATACAAGAAATAGTCACCTAAGCTGCTGGAAATGCCAAAACTAAATAAAAGTATGAAGTGGTTTTACACTATTTACCTCTTATTTCGAGTACCGGCAGCGTTAACTTTGGCCCATGGCCGAGTGGTCTGGAACTCTTAATATTTGTTTTGCAAGTCGCAAGTTGGAATCCCCGTGGGTAAGTTTTTTTTTGTAAGTTGATTTTTTCGTTTTCGGCCGATGTTTTCTATATTGAGTACACCATTTTTGGGCCGTGACGTTCACTGCTCCACGAGCGAGTTCGCAGGACGCGCGCGACTGACACTGACGCGCTAGCGAGTTCTTGTTGGCGTGCTGTTGCCACAAGCACCGACTACTTGCGGTCAGTGAGCACAGGCCAGAATCAGCAGACCCTTGGCCTTGTGCGAACATGCTTTTTACTATATTGGCATGAGTGAAGCAAGCTCCAAATATGGGGGGAAAGTGCATGGCATTTGAGCGTCTGTGGTGTCGCGGAGGGCGGTCATCCACTGCGTAGGCCTCGTCTAGTGATTCGTACGATTCCAAGCCGCCCTGGGAGGCTCATCTCAGGCATGTTACAACCGACAACATAAAAAAAAAAAAACGTGGTATAACGATTACTGCGATATCGAGAATGCCCATCCATTGATGCCGTCGGATGTCAAGTATGTTGTTTTACAGAACCGAAACCGAAACTTTGTTTAAATGCAAACCTTGGACATCTTCCAATCAACGTGCATCTCCTCCTGTCGTCACAGCCTGTAGTTGGTGCGGCCACCGTTGACCGGGCATGGTAGTTTTTCTTATTTCGGGCTTTATAAAATAATTACCGACTTATCAACCGAATAAACGAAGAAAAGTGTGTTAATTTGAGCCAATCTACGCAGTGGAAGCAAAAACGGGAGCATGACAAATTCACATCAGTGTCCCTTTAAAGTATGCACAGTGTTTTATAATGTAGCGATCGTCGTCGTCCCTTTCGTCGTCGTCTTCCGACGGCTCAGCCCCGTAAGGCAAATGCTCTTGTAGCGCGTCCTCCCCTAGGTAGACCTCCACTTCCTTGTCCGGTGGTCGGGTGGCCGTCTCCGCGTGTGGATTGTGAAGGGATGGCTTTACAGATTCATCGTCATTGTTTTCCGTGCGGTGGACCCGTCGCTACACGACGACGACGACGAAGGCGGGAGTTCCTCATGTTTTGCAAGCCCAAGCGCCAACCTGGATAGGGCTATGAGGTGGGCGTTTTAGCCCCAAAAAGCCACCCCGCTTCTTTGCCAATCCCCCACGTGGGTATGTGCCACCAGAAGAGCAACAACAACAACAACAACAACAACAACAACAACAACAACAACAACAACAACGACGACGACGACGACGACGACGACGCCGGGCTGTCGCCGCGAGGCACGCGCTCACGTGCGCTCGGCGTTTTCTGTCTACGCCGGACGGATTTGTGTCGGCCTAAACAGCTCTGCTGTTAAAATAGTCTTACGAAATCAAAAACATTCACCTTATACATCTGCTCCAAGAACAAAAGACTAAACAAACTAAAACCCCCAAAGAACATTCGAAACATACGAATAAAAAATCGTGAAAGCGGACGAACTCTACACTGCGCCTTCCATCTGCGGGAAAATATATAATTGGCGAGGTAAAGGCACTATAACGCTATAATCGTATAAATTTACATCTATCGCGAAAAGAAACAAAGAGAAACTTAAACAGAAAATAAAAAACTACACCATGTCCCCGAAGGGAACTATGTGGTGATGCAAAGCAGAATTGTTGGCGTCCATTCAGCTCATTGGATGGTGCAGCCTGTCTCAACCGAAGCAGCAACTGAGGAAGCGGCGCGCGGACCGGGTTTATTATATAGAGCAGATGGAGTGGAGAGGAGGAGATGAGAGATGAGACGCGCATGCACGCTTATCGCGCAGCTGGCGTGTTGCCGTTATGTTGAGTGATCTGGTGTTTAGTAGCGCCAGAGGGAATCTCACGTCCGCGTCCACACCAGTGGCAAAGGCACGCAAGTACTGTTGTGTTACAGTAAGTAGGCGGTGGTTCTCGAGGCGTCGAAACTCGTCCATCATGTTCTTGTCGATGTTGTCGTCTCTGTGGTAGAATCGGTAGTCTCCGTCAGCGTTGGTGAGGTAAAGGTTGTTGACGTTGGTGCACCGGCTGAGAGCAACGTACACGCCCTCGTCTTCGCAGCTTTGTTGTTGTTGTTGCGCCTTTAGGTATGGCACATACCCAATCAGGAGATCGGCCAATCAACAGAGGATGGTTAAAATGAATGCAATTCTTATCTAATCACGAGACGCTTAGGAAAGATAATTTAGACCGGTTGGAAAAAGTTTTGAAAAAAAAAATTGTCTTCTTCTCCTTCTCCGTCTTCAGCGGTTCCCCTACGGGAAGATGTCGACGGTGGTAGAACGCGAAGCTATCTCGTGATGGATTCTTTGGTTGGCCAGTCCCTAGGGGCATCGTGCCACAATCATCATCAGAGGCGCTGCGGACGGTGCACGGAGGCGGGACATCCCCCCGATCAAGAGACGCCAACATCCTCCTCTAAAGTTTTCAGTTCGTCGTCTCTATTGACGTTCAGCTTCGCGTGCCTTCGTTGTATCAGTAGGTTATTGACGTAGTTAGAATGAGTCAAGGACATCAGGCGCGTTCTTAGCACTTGCTCCTGTCACGGTTTTGTAGCGCAGTGAGAAGGGCGCCGCGTACCTCCCGTTGCGTCCGGAGAGTCGTGGGATCGAAACCGGGCGCCGCTAACTATTTCTTCTTTTTATAGTGTAGGGGGAGAGGTGCGGACAACGGACGGACGCCGGACATAGCCCCGAGCAAGAGATGCTTTGCATCTAAAATAACCAAACGTTGTTGGGCATACTCATAGCCAAATCTTGCTGTAGGAACTCAGCTTCCAGACAAGCAGAATGTAGACAATTTACATTAGTAGAAAATTTACTTTTCATCATAATTTCTGCAGATTTTTGCATGATACAAGCGCGAAAAAAAAAAGAATGGACCCTGTTACGTCTTTCGATGATGTCCAAATGCCTTCAGACACGCGGGAATGGGTTGCGACATCCCTCGCTGATGCCTGTTGTGGTCCTTTATACTTAGCTCTGCGGTATGGCGATGTGCCGTGGACACTCGCTGCATGCATTAGCAGAAAGGCCGGCTGGCGGCCAGCTCACTCTATCATCGGCTGCGGCTGAGCTGCGGCGGCAGGGTGGCCCGGCAGCACTGGCAGATACGCAGGGAGTTTCCCACCTGTTCTGACAGCCTTAAACCACCGGAAACGGCGCAGTACTTTCGGTTGCTCCTCCCACATCATTATTCTCCAAGGACCCTCCTACAGGCTGCGTTTGGCACCTAGGGCTACCCAGCACAAGCCAGGAGGACCTTCTGTTCCCGAAGGGCTCGGATGTCATCCGCCGAGAACCCGTCCCCCACCTCGTCATCTTCGTGAAGTCAACAAAACGTTCAAACAGCTGTTTTAGTGTGCTGTGCTCAAATCTGTGCTCCGAAGCCCTGTGCTGTCTCCCGCCGCAGTATGCTGTGCTGTGTGCTGGTGTGCTGTGCGAGTTTTCTGTGCTCCACCGTGGGAGATGTGCTTTCGCATGCTGACACTACGTGCTGATTCGGCTGCTGTACCAACTGTCCTTAACCTATCATGTCTGCTCCTTCCTCCCATATTGTATTTTGTCATCCTATTGGCGGTGAGCGCGACCATGGGCGGCGCTGCGAAGCGTGCCTCCGTGACGTCGGCTTAGGGATTCTCGCATTTGTAGTCTCCTTCACTCGAGCTCGCTCTCACTGCTGTTTCTTTGCGCTCTGTTGACGTCTGATGCTTGTCCGCCCCAGATAGTGCGTGCGCGTAACGTTTTATCATAATAATAGACTTAAAATCGCATACACTAGCTCGAGGTGTGAGGTAAAGCACGGTTATTGATACCGCTCCGGAAGAAACATTGCGGGCTTCACCCCATTCCCTGCGAAGCCGGTCCTGTGCGTAAAGCGAAGAGTCGGAGATAGGCTTCAGCTTCTGTATTAAGCAAATTTTTGAACAAAGGGAACAGCCAGCTACAACTCACCGACAACAGCGAAAATACAAGACCAAAACAAATTCCAGGCATTCGGGGATGTTGGCTTCGGCAGAAGGCATTACAATTCCGGTAATGATATGTAAGGTAAAACAGTTTGTGCAACCTTGCTGAACGCTCGAAAGTATTGTATGGCATCACTTTACGTTGCCATGGCATGATAGTGTGCCGACATTTACTATGGGTTGCAATAACTGTGGGTTGATTTCCAAATTACCCGCTGTGTGTATAGGCGCGTGCTGGTTTCATACCAGGCTTCTAAGCAGTATGGAGGTTAATTGAGCATAACGAGTCACGTGTATGGTAAAGATACAGCAACACTATGTTTGGAATATTTCGGCACACATCCCACAGCCATATCTTCTCAATATTCAGATATGGATTAAAGGAAAACTGCACGCACTCAAGAGAAGGAGTACGAGGAGGAGAAGAATATATTTAAGATTAAAATCGAGCTGATTAGTGGGCCGCGTCCTGATGTCAGGACAAGAAAGTGAGAGTAATTTTCTTCAATTCATAGAACGCCACCCATAGTAGACCAGGATTAGTTCTTTACGCCTAAAAGTGTTGGCACACAATAAAGAGCTGCTAGGAAATGTGCATGGGTTTAGATTCTTGTAATATATGCGCGTATACTATTGTTTGCCTTCGTTAGCGAGCACATGAAGCCTTCAGAATCGTAATCATGTCATAATTGTTCGGTTTGAGAGTCAGGTGGTTATGATAGAAATTCGGAGCACATAATTCGCCTTCGAGTACTCTGGACAACGTTGTCTGAAGCGCGATCGCGGTGGCGTAGCACAAACCTTCTTGTTTTATTTGCACGTGAATAAACAACGCACGCTGCGGATACGCACCCTCTTGCACACAGCCAGAACGAAAGGCAATTTGTGAAGAAGGGAAAGTATGCCGTACAGCCTGAAAAAAATATCCACAGGATCGTTGTAAGCCTCCCAGACATCACCAAAAATACTAATAAGACGTTTTGACGGTGCAGAAAAATTAATTCGTTGGGTACAGAAAAAAAAACATTCATCCGATGCAAGTCAGCAACAACGAAAGAACTAGAAGACAGCTGCTTTATTTCCTGCTGTGCGATGCGCGTGTAGATGCCCGCTGTTTGGTACATAGCATTTGACTGTTGAGTCTTCACAAGAGCATCTCAAAGATACTCCACGGAAGCCTACGCATTTTGAATACTTATCGATGAGCTCTGAGCGCTGAAACACACGGTAAGGTAGAAAGGACGAGTTACATGGGATCTTCTGAGCGATTCTCTGAAGAATGTTGTTTTCTGTATCTCCTTGTGTGTTGCAGACTTGTGGGGGATACATCTTGAAAGTGTTCAGATGTGTTAGAAGCTGGCAAAAATAACTGAATTACTAGAAATATACTTTTTCGTGCACTAAATCATCAAAGCGGGCGATTTCTAGCACAGGCACTGCTGCCCCTCACAATCGGAGTGTAGCAGACGACAGCGGCGCGAGTCCCTAAGCCGATGTCAGAGCCAGGGGGCGCCACTCACACATCTCACCGCCAATACCTCCAGCACTGTGTTATATGCAGGTGTGCCACATTACTCCAGAAGAATAATACTCACACCGTACCTTTCCTGTTTCCGTTCCAGCCTAGGCAATCAGGAAAGCATCTTTTGTTAAGTACGCCCAGCATTTTTGCTCCTGTTGCGTCATCCCCTCTTTGCCGTCAAGCAATGTATTCTACAGTCCACGCCGTCCTGATCACTCACCCAAAAGCTCTACTACTGGTTGAGCTTCAGTACGAGCTCAACTATTGTGAAACCAGTGTCATCGAAATACATTTGCGCACCGCCGAAGAAGGCAGTAGTAATATGATGCACTGGAACTTTTCAGATACTTTCGTGAAGCTGGTCACTGGCCTTACCTTATCATTACCTTAGTTAACTAAATCGAGAAAGTGCACAGGCTAAGGTGTCCGGTCTTAACGAAAACCCACTGGCTTTTCGTACAGTCCTTACCGACTTAATTTTGACGGAGGTAAGGTAGTACACCGAGCGCGCGTGATTTGTGCGCGACACTCGAAGGTCTCGAGTATATATACTCTAGCCGAGCGGCTCGTATTCATTCTTCACACTTAAGGCTTCTGATTGGATGCGCCCAATATAAGCAATGAATTTCTTCGGCTAGTGCAGACAATAATTGACCGTTATTAACTCTTAGAGCCGCGTATGACTGCAGCAGAACCGTAGCGTCGATGCTTTGTAACCACGCTCTCGAGAAAAGCGGGTATGTCGGACAGGGGGATGAACTCTTCAACTCTGCATCCTAAAACGGACAGAATTGTGTCTTGCACTCAAAACCCAGCCGTCGGCAAGTCACTGCTAATGGTGCCAGACAGGCACCTGATCTTCTTGGGAAGAAACCAAGCGGCCTTAACACTCCTGATTAATCATTTAAAGCGCGAGCAGACGTAACACAAAAAATAGACAACAGGAGCTACTAGCTCAACTTACCGTTCTACTGACACTCGAGATTAGTGTGACGGAAACGTTTGCTGGGAAGCGTCCACACCTGTCGACCGTTTCAGGAAGCAATCCAAAGGAGCAGCGGCCTGAGTCAATGAAGACCACCCGCCCCCTTCCTCAACGCGCCGGACGAATGTATAAAACGCAAGGAAAGCACGTCTGAGAGGACTTTCGGCGAGGGATACCTGCGTCGTCAGACGGCTTTCTGAGCTAATCGGCGCCTGCCGGTGACTCATTCGTCATGTTTTGTGTAAATAAATCTACATTTTTCGTCGTTGCTGAGTCGTTCGCCTGGAGAGCCAGGGGTCAGACCCTCGACGACACTGCGTCTCGAAGAATAAGCCTCGGGTAAATAACACAGGAGTTTAATTTCACAGTCATATTATTACAGGAAAAAATAGGTGAGTATATAGACTAAGTTTCAAGTAAAGCTCTTGACTGCGAGCTCCACTTCGCATTCATGGTAATTTTTCACGTTGCTTCCTTCGTCATTCTTCTCGAGGCCTCAGTACCCTGCAGTTCTTCTCAACAAAGCTACGAAAGAGCGTGTACCTGTCGCGTACGCAAGCGTACGGCAAAGCTAAATCCACGAATAGCCGGCATTTCGAACGTTGTCCGTCTCCTCTTTCTCTAAAAAAAGAGACACGCTGTGAGTGCGGCGCTAACAGCAATGGGAAGCTAAACCTCCCTGTACTTAAAGTACTGGACCATACGCACGTCCACCGGTTCATCTATATCCCCCACATCGTACATTGAAGCCTAATTTCACGTGGAGCATTCGGAAGCTCACTTTAAATGGGGGTAAGCCCTTGCACCTTTCATTTTTCAGCTACGCACAGCAACGGTGCATCAGTTGGAGCAGCTACAGTTTTATAAACGGGACTTTCCTGTCAGGTGGTAGCGACCTTCAGCCTACGCTCTACAGAGCTACTGTCGTTTTCTACGAAGACGCACCGTTGCGTTAGAGCTGCATATATTTAAAGGGTGTAGCCATTCGTTGGGCGCCTTCGCTCAACATCTCGGAAACTAAGAACAAAAGGGAGATTACAGTTCAAGGACGCCATAGCGGGGCACTTTCGTTGAGCGCTCTAGCACGCGTTAACCTCGCGTTCTTCACGAAGCGAGCGTAGCCTTCTCGCACTTGGCTGTTCATCTTTTTATTGCCAAGGCTCCGAGGGGTGTTCCCCGAAGGCGAGTGACGACGCTTTCGCGATGTCTACGTCCTCGTCTGGGCCAAGGAAGGGGGTCCGACGAATAGGAGAGACAGAGGGGAGAGGGTACACGACGATTACAGCGTCAAAACCCGCTACGTACTCCCGCTTCGGCGTGGAGCGTATGCGCCTCGGGTCGCTTCCTTGAAAGGCGACCGCTCAAATTAAAACTCTTCGCGGAAATAGACTCACCCGGAACATTGCCAGCGAGCGCTTGCCTGACCCGGAAAAACACAGAAACAAGAGTCAGCCTTCTCATACAGATCCCCACCACCGAGATACTACACGATTTAGCGCTAAAAGGACGCGTCTTAACAAGCTGCCGTGAAATGTAACCCAACTGGAAGCGTTGGAATTCCCATTTAACCTGTTTACAAGCAGAGCAGAAGCCCTAGCTTATCTTGGAAAAAGCTCGAACAGCGCACATGAAACGGGACGAAAGGCGGAACACTAAGAGGCATAGACGGACACTGCAGCAAGGGAACGTTTGGGGCAACTTGGTCCCTACTTGTAAAAAAAAAGTAAATAAAGAACAGCGCGGATTGCGGGGGACAAGATTTAGGTGTTTATTCATTTAGTGATATTGCTAACTCCAAAGAAAGGGGTTCTATCAGAATGGTTAATACATGAAGACATGTGTACACGCTAGGGTTAAGAAACATCAAAACAGCATCAGAGTATTTCATTGCAAACAATACAGCGATCTCCCGAGTACTGCCTTGAGATTTAACAAGAGTGCATGTATCACAAAACCCGAGGAACATGGATTGGAAGCAAGATTTCAGATTTTTTTCAGAAATGTAGGTGCGCACTGTTATCTACTAACCAACAGAACAAAACTGAAGCGCTGACACACTTTGACAATAGCAATTTCAATTTTCAAGAAGAGTCTGAACTCTTCCAATGTCGTCTTCTCTAACCACATCCACCTTTAGGTCGTTTCGATCTATTATGGTCCTAGGAATAAAGAAGTATTTAAATACATTGTTTATGTGCTTCAATGGTACTAAACTGAATGCGTGTCGCTGCCTAACATACCCCCAGGAAAACTCAACATAATCAGATGTTCTGCTGTGGAGCCTCCTTCTCACTAATTTCAATATGAAAAGCAAGCCACAAATACGATTTCGTGCTGAAATTTGTTTTAATATGAAGAAAAACAAACAAACAAAGCTACAGTTGATAGCCAGCGCTCCGTTTGTCGGTTTCTTCCTCTTGTCCCTGTTCTCTGCGGAATCATTCCCCACGCGAACGTGGCCTACACCCCGGACATTCTTGGGAAATGGCACTTTCCAAACGTCACTTGGTCGGCCTTCTGCCCGTTTTGTGACACGGACACCATTCCGAACTTGTGTCACCTAATCTGGAGGTGTCCTGCCTTCCCCTGCCTTCCCCAAAGGACGTGATACACTGATCCAGAAATTCACCCCGCCATCTTCAGAGCAAGATCACCTCGACCTGCTTAGATCGGACCCCTCCGCGCTTGAGTGTGTGGCGAACTACGCGATTGTGAGTGGCCTGTTCAAGGCAGTGTGACGTGTGTTTCTAATCTATGTGCCCGGACACAGATGTGAAAGGAGCTAGGGCTATAGCCATGACTTGAACATTGAACAGTGATCTTATAACTGTAAACTTTTTTTTTTCTCCTGACCCAATCCCCAACCAGGGCCTACGGCCTCCTGCTCAATAAAGCCATTCATTCATTCATTCATTCATTCATTCATTCATTCATTCATTCATTCATTCATTCATTCATTCATTCATTCATTCATTCATTCTCCAACAGACACCGACTGCCAAAGCTCCGTTTGTCGAGCGACTCCACACAGTTCAACGGCGACTTGGAGTCGTTTTTCGCTCCGTAGTTGTATTGCATTACAGAGGAATTCGTACTTGTTTACAGCCCCAGCTGCGCCTGTGTACTGGATGAATATAAAAATTAAACGATCACGCGGGCGCCAAGCGTAGTGGTAGCACAGGAAAGAGGTCCGAGAGCATATTCTCTGCACAAACACATAAGCCATGCAGTTCAAAGAGAGCAATTGCAAATGAACGCAGTAGTCATCAAGCAACTGTCCCCGAAACAAACAAAATCCAGGAATCTCTGTATAGAGATTAATAGCTCGTCAGAATAAGTTGGTACTAACAAAAAAAGGTGCCTTAAAACATTGAAGCTATAAAAAATGACTACGATAATTTTGTCATTCAACTCAAAGCATTAACATGTGAAACTACATGCCTTACTAGAAATGAATGTAGAAGCGATCTCAATACTTTTAAAACACACTCCACTTGGCGCGAGGGTCTGCAGCATCGATTATAATTCGTATCAGCCTTTTTTTTTATCTTTGGAAGATGTTTCAGAGTATCAAAAGCATGCTTATGCAGCCCTATAGACGACACTTACCTTAAATACACCAGTTTTGGCCAATGGCCCAAATCTCCAGCTTCCGAACCAAAAGTCGTCTGGTGTTTTTCGTAGACTTGACTGTCTTGCGAGCTCTGATATAATGACCACAGTAACACCTAAATGACCAAAGCTATGTGATGTCTTCTCGACCGACCCCGCACAAAAAACGCTCGGTGTAGTCTCGTGCTCACACGCAGCCTGTGCATGAGAGTTTCTGCTAGGCGGCGCACCTCTATAGTAGAGGAGGGCTCTACATGGCATTGTCGCTTTTGTTTCGAGGCCTTCGAGTGAATACGCAATTACAGCTTATCAAAATGGCAACACGTGCTTGTTTATTCATATATGGCGCTGCAGCCTTTCCAATAACCGCTAAAGCTTTCAATCCGCCTTTTTATTGCCAAAGCATTAAATAGCCCAAAAAGCGAAAATCCGACTTTGCCGTCACCGAACGATGGGGCCATCCATGGCCCGTGCCACCAATAAAGTTAAAGATGTAAGAAATCGGTTAATTTGGGTCTACGTTTTGGAGCCCGGTGGGGCGGAGCGACTACGGAATACAAGTAGAGCATGTATACTCTGCACTGCGGTAATTCTGTATGCAGCCAACTAGAGCGGACGCAGTGAGCACGTTGTGGCCTCCGGCTTAAAGCGTATATTGATATGTACTGCAGCCTACAGAATTAATTTGAGCATTCTTATTACAAACGTCGCAAAGCACGTTTGAGCTAATAGCAAACACGTAGGACTTACCATGGCGATTGGCTTAGCTAAGTCCCACACGTAAAAAATCTGCAGAAACTCAGAGAATTGTCTGCTAATGCGTAGCATTCTTATGCCGCTTGTCTTGCGTGTGAGTTCTTTACAGCCAATTTTCTTGGTTTTTCCAAATCCTGACAGACCATTAATCTCCATATGAGCTATTATAACGATTAAAGGTGTTAGTTGCGCCAAATCTGCAATATTGTAAAACTTTCACCATCGTACATAATTTTTGTATATTCTCTTATTTTTTTAGTTTTTAAAAATTCTGGGCAACGAATTATCTCCATTTACGCTGTTATGACGATTACAGGTGTAACTTGCGCGAAATACGCATTATCGTGGAAATGCAGGGCATTACACGGTTGACTATTGTACGTAATTTTTTATATTTTCCTATTTTTTAGATTTTCAAACATTCGTTCCACCAATTATCTGCATTTGCGTTATTATAATGATTACAGGTGGAACTTTCACGAAATCAGCAATTGTGGAAATGCAGGGCGTTACAGGGTATTGGTCGGGGGCACTCGCAAAGAATGCTAGGAAATAAAATAGAAAAAAAGATAACGGCGCACTGAGAAGAGGGCGAGTGTAATAATGATACGGGTTGCTCTTGCTAGCACCTTATACATAATCCTGTTGCAGTACTAACTTATTTGTGTTCATAAATGCCCTGTTAAACAAAAAGATACGAGGAAAAACGATGAATGATGGATGTATTCTGTATGTCACGCCTCGTTCAACTGTTAAATAGTGTTGTGTTTGTTTTTAACCCCTTCCCCCCATATGTAATGCCCCTCACGGGCCTTTAGGGTACTAAAATAAATAAATAAATAAATACACAATCACCCCACTAAGCACGTTTATTATGTTGGTGCCATTGACTTTGAAGCGTGGGGCTCCGCGGCAGGTGGGAAACGTCGTTTCCCACGAATGTGCGCCTCAGAAGACGATCCAAGGCGACGCGAAAATTCTCCATGGCGAGCAAAGAGGCAGGCGTTCACTGAAGGTAAAACCACCAGCAGCCGACGCCGCCGCAGACGTTACTACGCGAAGATTGCACGCCAGACGTATATGCTTCTGTGATGACGGAGCATTGACGCAACAGAGCATGACATAATACGACATACTAACCATTAGACGCAGGAGATTACATAGCTTGAAATGAAAAGTGATGCTCTCGCATTCCCACGTGCACCTAAGCAGTCATAAGCGTGTCTCTGAATTAGATATGGTAGACAACGCTTAGGGTAGAACACGCAAAACAAAAACTCCAGACGAAAAATAATGGTTGCGTTCGTTGAATTAAGAAAGCAGAAGCATAGTCTAGGGAGCCCCGCACGCGCCAGTCATACAAGTGCTTTATTAGCAGTTAGATATAACCAAACCACATAAATTCAGTGTCACTTGACCCGTGCGCTAGATCTTTCCCCTTTTGCATGGACCTCTAATATTTTTCAAATGTTTCTTTTTTCTGCTTTCCGCCCTGCTAAACAATCATAATATTTTCTATCTTCGCTTAACCCAGGCACTCGGTTTTTCCGGTTGTCTCTTTGAGTATTACCGCGCGTCATCTTCAAGAGCTACGAAACCGATCTAGGAGCCATACTGCGAGTGTAGAGTGTGTAGTCGGAGTGGCTGCCCAGTGCGGTGTCTTTGCACATTCACTTGCACCTTACTGCAGCTGCCGTCATAATAAGCAAATATCCTCCTCAGTGGGTATGTGACATTACGAAAACCGTTCGGAGATCCTTGTGGCTAAGCTACGAACCTGTATTATGATAGCTTCGTGGAAGAAGCATGACACCCATGCATTGTGGCAGTGAAGTATCGCCAGAGCAAGTCACGTTGGTTTCCTGTTTAAAGCACGTAAGCCGATTTAACTGTACCTCGGAAGTCCCGCCTGTTTGGTTTGCTGGAATCATTTGGGATGACAAACGGACGAAATATTTGAGTTCCCGCTCAAAAACTGGCGAGACAGTAACCCGTACTGGAGAAGGCGGGCGAACGAAATGCGAGAGCAAAGGCAGAAAAATTAGCGCCCTTCCGTTCTGTGAAGATGGATGACTTGCGAAGGGGGACGCAATGGGCACAGTATACAATGCAAACCACGTTTGTTTGTAACTTCCGATTGAAAATGGTCCCTACCCATTTAGCTAAACGAAACATGGAAGGACTCGAGCTTTATTCTAGCGAACAAACATGGAGCTGCGTGTTTCCCTCTCGCGTCGTACGCATCTTACTGTCTGTGTAAGATGCGTATCCCAATCCGCTCAAACAGTGAAGACACCAGACAGGTCGCATTCCGCTGTTTGACAGTCGCGTGTAAGCCTGTGACGTCCACGTGTAAGTCCGGATTTAAGGCGTTCCTATATGCGTAGGATAAGAAGACATTTTCGTTTTACTTCTGGGAGGGGTCTATGGTAGTCGTGGTAAGCACGGGGCATGGTACGCGAGTTCGGGAATATCTTGGTCACCTGTGTCGTTCTTTTCGAGACCTTTGTGTCCGAGTGTAATGTGATGTTAACTTTCACCATCGTGGTTTGGAGAATCTTTGTCTGGCGCTTAGGTATTCCGCCGGCAGTCAATACACTAATGGCCTTTTGGGTGTTTGTAATGATGGGTAAGCAAAACCATTTGACTACTACTATTACGATTAAATAGTTCCGGTAGGCGGATCGCCGCAAGGATCGGTCAGATTTCCGCTTGCGCTCCGTTCCTGTGCTAGGTGGTGAATGACTTCATAGCGATCGTCACGACAGTACATTGCGACAATTGTTGCCTTCGTACTCTCGAACGTCCCGGATTCGGCGTATACTGTGTTTCATGGTTTTGGAACTTTCTTGGAAGGAACTTGATACTGACTTGTCGCTTGTCCTTGCGTGAGTTGAGATGAATGCTTTTCGATAGGGGGAGGGTTTTTATGGAAGGGCGCTGGATCAGCGACTTACCGATCATGACGTCGAGATTTTTCTCTCTGAAGTTGTGCCTGTATTTGATACAAAGACCGGTAATAAAATTGGTCTCTTTCAGATGTTCCTTTTAAGCTCAGAGAGGAAATCTCTGATTTTTTCAAAGGTAAAATATGGCACAATTCGAAGGCCCTTGCGTTTATCATAAAAAAGGGGAAGTTGAGAGCTGTTATGAAAGATACTATATGCTGTTATGATATGCTGCCTTCTTCAGTGCGGGTAGGTTTTATGTACGACACCCTGCACGATATCTGGCTAATGCTCAGTGCCTGCATCATTTTCGTTCTTTCTGTCATTCTCGCTCTTCCAAGCCTTTTACAATATGCTCCAACTGGTCAACTATTTCGGGTATTTTAGTGATTGTGAGATCGGTTCATCTGTAGGGCCCAGAAAAAACATTTTACGTCACGGCTTTCTAGGAACACATGCTGACCTATTTTTAGGGGTGTTTTCTAATTGGCCGCGTGCCGCAATTCATAGTTTGTCAGACAGCTTGCACCCGTCACAGGGACGCAAAAAATTTGGAAAGCGATTTTAAAATTTGTGTTATTGCACGCCGTATATTGGGTTTTATCGGGACACATTCTGGTTGGTTTCTGGATATAATCCTGGCCTTCCTTGGTTTTTTCCGAGCCTGATGCTATTATTTTGACCGCCTTTTAGTTGGGTGGCACAATGATGACGCTGGCCTCATTTCCGGTCATCGGACAGGCGCTTTGGTGGTGGCGTAAGTTGCGAGCACGGCTGGCGTCCATGTCTACCGAACATGAGACTACACATGGCATGGTGAAAGAACATAACTTCGCAGGCACGGTGCCTGGTTAAATGGCGTATCTTTGCATTTGCCCCGGTCATAGTATTGTTTTACTTCTTTGCACAATGCACTGCTGCTCTGTATTCCTGGCAAGCCCTCGTATCTTGCTGGTTCGGTTGTAGTTTCCTGTTAGCACCTATGGCATACTTCCGCGGACACTTGACGAGCACGGCTTATAGCGGATGGCTAGCAGGCCACGGCAGAATTGAGAGGTCAGCCTTATAACGCTATTGCTTTAAAATTAAAACAAAATTCTCTGCGGTTAGGGCGTGTAGTTGTGGCGAAGACACCTGTCACCGCGCATTGCTGGGCTCGATTACCATACCTGCAACGCTTCCTTTTAGGGGTTCGGGATGTCGGCGTCTCCTGTCGTCGTCGTCTCGTGTAGTCACGGTACTAAAATGCCGGCACACTCGTTTTCCAACTCCTCGTGCTAACCCGTAACGCGTACTAAAAGATCACACTGGGGCACTCGTTTTCCAACGTCTCGCTCTAGAACGCTTCGTGCTTCAAAGACCCGAGAATTCGACAGCACAGCTGTGTATCTCTACACCGAAACGATTTCATCTCCGTTGGTAAAAATGCCAAGGCGCCAAGAATACACCTATTCACTGCATGCTTCGCCCCTCCGCAGGTTTCACGTTAGCGAAGATGGCCCAAGATTTTTTTTTATGGTGAAGAAACAGCGCGGCTTGCCGCTAACGAGAGGAAAAGAACCAGACAGGACAAAAGCAGACTAACAACTGGGATTTATTGAAAATGAACAAGCATATATACGTAAAATAACATTTGTTCACCATGTCAATAAAGCCAACTCGCCCAACGTTCCATCCTGCGGCAGTTCATTTTTTTCTTTTTTTAGTTAAAGGCACGTGGACCGTTGGTGGCATCCGCTGCTTACAACGCCGGGTGCTCTGCCTCATGGCGCGCACAATGCTTTCGCATTATTAAAAACAAACATTGCTAATCTTGAGATTCAGATCACCTACGCCAAGCAAGCGGCATTAATAATAGCGAGCAAATTCACTGAGGCACTCGCGAAAGGAAATGAACAAATCGCTTCAAAGCATCTAGAGGTTATTTTTCACCTTTCCCTTCCCTCGTGTGGGAAGCCCAACACTTGAAATAGCCAAGGTGAAGCAAATATTATAAAAAAACAGGTGCGGGTAAAAACGTAGGACAGAACAAGGGTAGTATATCTGTCTGTGGGCAAGTAAGCTGTCCATAAGGTAAAAGTAAAGTGGAAGTAGGTCACCGATATCGCATCCATTTACCTGCATGCGCTCCGCTTTTGACACGAGATGAGCCCGTATTCCCTCTCCTACCGCCCCACTTTTTGATTAAGGCCTGAACGACTCACCGGAATGCTGAACGTCGTTCAAAATCGCCGGTGTCGATTTGTGAGGTGCAGATTTTCCAGACCTGCAGGCATGGTTGTGGGGAGCACCCTGAGGAGGACCCGAACTATAACCTAGAGCAGTGGAAGCTGCTATTAACACTACAAAAATTGCCATCATGTGAGCTGTCGTCCCTGTGTCACACGTGGATTCTTTGCGGTACGCTTGGCACTGGGCACGTGGCGAGCAAACGTAAATTGCCAACGCGGCAGTTTGGACATTGGGGAGTTTCAAGCTGGACATACGTTTGGGCGCCGAAGTTAAAGGGGGAAAGCAGAAAATCGTGTGTAATATCACGCACACCCACACCTATACACCTGCACCCGTACGCACATGCCCGAACGCCCACCCGCACATGCGCACATATACTCATACACACTCATACTCATACACACACGGACACGCACAAACGCAGACGCACACATACATACAGGTTCCGTCAGTAGTAATTGGAACACGGAAGCTGTGGCCTAACCGTACCGAAGCGCTGTGTAGCTGCGGCGGCGGTAAACGAAAGGACGAGAACACACGCGCGCGCCTGCCAACGGCGAGCGCGCATGTGTGTTCTATACCTCTCAAACCACTTCTTTTAACCTGGCTTCGAGCATTGTTCGCAGCTTACTGGGCCCGGTAATGGCGCTGATAGCATGTACATCTGAAAACATTTGAAAGAAAAATTGTCACGGCAGATTCTTGTGATAGCAAACCTCTTGTCCGGCAGCTCGCATGTGCTGGCAGTGTGCCAGAGACGCTGCTAAATGCGTCTCTGCTATCTGCGCCATCGCCGAGACCAGTATTCTGGGAACAATGTTCGATGCTAGGTTGAAAGAAGTGGTTTGAGAAGTGCACAGATGGGCTCTCGTTGTGGGCAAGCACACATGCCTGTTCTCGTCCTTCCGTGTAATGCCGGTGCGGCGACACGACACTCCGATGCGGTTAGGCCACAGCTCCCGAGTTCCAATTACTTCTGACGGTACCCGTGCACACATACATGCACGTATGCACCGTGCCGTAGTTGACTTTGCTGAAACGTAAGGACAGGGGGCCTCGTCTCGGACGCGTCGATTTTAACGGCCGGATCCGCTAGCATGCGCAGCGGAGTCAGCGGAGTCAGCGCCAGCAGGGTGAGATTTCTCTGAGCTACAAGATAAATTTTGCAACAGCAAGAGATTGTGTATGAGCAGCGCACGAGGGCTGAAATCGGGGCATAGAACGGCACCTGTACCGTAAAGGTACCATGTTGGGCTAGTTGGTGGTGAGATACAAAGGTGGGAACAGCGCACATCTCGACGAAGGACGGACATAATCGCGCAGCACAAGCGCCGTTGGAACGTGATTCTGTCCGTCTTTCGTGAAAAAATGCGCTGTTCCCAAATTTGAACCTGCACAGTGCAAAGCAGAGGCGTACGTCCGGAAGGGAAAGCCGGGGGGACACCAGGAGGGCACGAGAAGCGATTCTCTCACGTATGGCTTTGAAAGTGAACCACCGGGAAACGAACTTCCTTCGCAGCAGCGCTGGGTAACCACTATGCCCTCCTGCTGCAACAAGGCTCGTGTCGTCAAAAGGGGCTCAAAGTGGATTCGCTTACGTTTTGTCGCAGCATTGCAAACGCTGGTAGTATATCCGCTATCGTAAAACGCAACGAATCACTGTGACCGCTACAACGCGTATAAGCTGCAAGCGTGTGAACATGGCTCGTGACGTCTACACGCCCAATACTGAATACGCTGTGCTTATGTAAGTATGCGTCTTGGTTAAATATACCCTGGCAAAACATTTTTAACTGTTTCTCCTAAATAGTAGATGCTTGCAAAACGTAGTCAACCAACACAGTCGGTACAGCGGTGCAACGCCTATTGCCCGGCTTTGTTTCAGGTGCAGCAGCGAAGGCATTGGATGACCCCATTAAAAAAGAAAGCCACAAAAGTAAAGCAGAAACAGAAGGGGGACCTGCTGCGAGAGAGAGAATAAACACCTTTAATTTGGAGCTTAATGGTGCAGGATGGTGAGAGCACCACCGGTGGGGGCGTCCGCTAGTCCGGGATGTTCTGGTACTTGCTGGCTGCTCGTGCCCTCTCTATCAGCATGCGCTGGGTCGATAGGTCCGAGCTGGACAGCCGGTCCACCCACTGCTCGTACGTGGGACGGAGATTGGGTGTGAGGGATGGAGATTTTTGGCACTCCCAGACCAGATGGTACAGGGTGCCTGGCTGCGACGAGCAAATCACGCAGTGAAGCTTTGTGCTGGTGATAACCGTAGCTTTCGCAGAGCTTTCAGACGCGAAGAAAAGAGTGGAAGAATTCATCGAATTCATTGCAGAGGCCCTTTAAGTGCATATAAACCTGTTCATCTCTCAATCTTTAACATGATCAGGACATGTTCTCGGCTGTGTTATGGTAGTCGTGGTAAGCACGGGGCATGGTACGCGAGTTTGGACATATCTTGGTCAGCTGTGTCGTTCTTTTCCAGACCTTTGTGTCCGGGTGTAATGTGATGTTAACTTTTATCATCGTGGTTTGGAGAATCTTTGTCTGGCGCTTAAGTATTCCGCCGGCAGTCAATACACTAATGGCCTTTTGAGTGTTTGTAATGATGGGTAAGCAAAAACATTTGACTACTATTATTGCGATTAAATAGTTCCGGTGGGCGGATCGCCGAAAGGATCGGTCAGATTTCCGCTTGGGCTCCGTTCCTGTGCTAGGTGGTGAATGACTTCATAGCGATCGTCACGACAGTACTCTGCGACAAGTGTTGCCTTCGTACTCTGGAACGTCCCGGATTCGGCGTATACTGTGTTTCATGGTTTTGGAACTTTCTTGGAAGGAACTTGATACTGACTTGTCGCTTGTCCTTGCGTGAATTGAGATTCATGCTTTTCGATAGGGGGAGGTTTTTTATAGAAGGGCGCTGGATCAGCGACTTACCGATCATGGCGTAGAGATTTTTCTCTCTGAAGGTGAGCCTGTATTTGATATAAAGACCGGTACTAAAATTGGTTGCTTTCAGATGTTCCTGTTATGCTCAGAGAGGAAATCTCTGATTTATTCAAAGGTAATATACGGCACAATTCGATGACCCTTGCGTGTATCATAAAAAGGGGAGGTTGAGAGCTGTTATGATAGGTACTATATATGCTGTTATGATATGCTGCCTTCTTCAGTGCGGGTAGGTTTTATGTACGACAGCCTGCACGATATATGGCTAATGATCAGTGCCTGCATCATTGTCGTCCTTTCATTTATTCTCGCTCTTCCACTGTGCAAGCGTTTTACAATATTCTCCAACTGGTCAACTATTTCGGGTATTTTAGTGATTGTGAGATCGGTTTCTCTGTAGGGCCCTGCAAAACATTTTTACGTCACGGCTCCCTAGGAACACATGCTGACCTATTTTTAGGGGTGTTTTCTAATTGGCCACGCGCCGCTTGTCAGACAGCTTGCACCGGTCGCGGGGACGCGAAAAATTTGGAAAGCGATTTTAAAATTTGTGTTATTACACGCCATATATTGGGTTTTATTGGGACACATTCTGGTTGGTTTCTGGATATAATCCTGGCCTTCCTTGGTTTTTTGCGAGCCTGATGCTATCATTTTGACCGCGTTTTAGTTAGGTGACACAATGCTGACGCTGGCCTCATTTCCGGTCGTCGGAGAGGCGCTTTGGTGGTGGCGTAAGTTGCGAGCACGGCTGTCGTCCATGTCTACCGAATATGAGACTACACATAGCTTGGTGAAAGAACATAGCTTCGCAGGCACGGTTCCTGCTGAAATCGCGTATCTTTGCATTTGCCCCGGCATTTGCCCCGGTTTTCGTTCTTTGCACAATGTACTGCTGCTCTGTATTCACGGCAAGACCTCGGATCTTGCTGGTTCGGTTTTATTTTCCTGATAGCACCTATGGTGTACTTCCGCGGACACTTGATGAGCATGGCTGATAGCGGACGGCTAGGAGGCCACGGCAGAATTGAGAGGTGAAACATATAACGCTATCGCTTTAAAATTAAAACAAAATTCTCTGCGGTTAGGGCGTGTAGTTGTGGCGAAGACACCTGTCACCGCGCCTTGTTGGGCTCGATTACCATACCTGCAACGCTTCCTTTTAGGGGCGAATTTTTTTAGGGTTTCGGGATGTCGGCGTCTCCTGTCATCGTCGTATTTTGTAGTCACGGTACTAAAACGCCGGGACACTCGTTTTCCAACTCCTCGTGCTAACCCGTAACGCGTACAAAAAGATCACATTGGGGCCCTCGTTTTCCAATGTTTCGCGCTAGAACGCTTCGTGCTTCAAAGACCCGAGAATTCGACAGCACAGCTGTGTATCTCTACACCGAAACGGTTTCATCTCCGTTGGTAAAAATGCCAAGGCGCCAAGAATACACCTATTCACTGCATGCTTCGCCCCTCCGCAGGTTTCCCGTTATCGAAGATGGCCCAAGATTTTTTTCATGATGAAGAAACCGCGCGGCTTGCCGCGAACGAGAGGAAAAGAACCAGACAGGACAAAAGCACACTAAAAACTGGGATTTATTAAAAATGAACAAGCATATATACGGAAAATAACATTTGTTCAGCATGTCAATAAAGCCAACTCGCCCAACTTTCTATCTTGCGGCAGTTCATTTTTTTTTTATTTTTTTAGTTAAAGGCACGTGGACCGTTGGTGGCATCCGCTGGTTACAACGCCGGGTGCTCTGCCTCATGGCGCGCACAATGCTTTCGCATTATTAAAAACAAACATTGCTAATCTTGAGATTCAGATCACCTACGCCAAGCAAGCGGCATTAATAATAGCGAGAAAATTCACTCAAGCACGCGCGAAAGGAGATGAACAAATCAGGTATCGCTTGAAAGCATCTAGAGGTTACGTTTCACCTTTCCGTTCCCTCGTGCGGGAAGCCCAACACCTGAAATAGCCAAGGTAAAGCAAATATTATTAAAAAATAGGTGCCGGTAAAAACGTACAGAACAAGGGTAGTATTTATGTATGCGTGGAAGTAAGCTTGATTGATGCTTGATTGTAGGGTTTAACGCGCCGACGCGACGCAGGCGATGAGGCGCGCTGTAGTGGAGGGCTCCGTATTGATTTTGACCACCTGGGGATCTTTAACGTGCACCTAAATCTCGTACACACGGGCGTTTTTGCTTTTCGCCTCCATCAGAAAAGCCCCCGCCGCGGCCGGGAATCGAACCCGCGACCTCGTGCTCAACAGCGCAACGCCTTAGCCACTGAGCCACCACGGAGGGTCAGGGGAAGTAAGCTGTCCATAACGCAAAAGTAAAGTGGAACAAGGTCACCGATATCGAGAGTTAATCAGAAAAGAGAAAGCTGGGTTACGATTACCCACTCCCGCAATGCTAAGGTCATTGAGGTCATGCGGCACTCTGAAAAAGAAAAGCCGTGCGATATAGGTCAACGATCAATGCAGCGTCGCGTAATGCTTCATTCCACCGCGGTTTTTTCGCACTCAGTGGGATAGCGACGTAAGGACGAGATTAGATGACATTAGGAAAGCTTTCGCTGCGGAAACTGAGGGCTTATCACTCTCACTTAAACTATCTTGCATAATTCACTCGGGACCCCTTGCCTGAAGGGCAGGCGTGTTTCTGTTTTTCCGTATTATTAGATGTATGGACAGTGGCCTAATCTTGCGCATCCGGTTACGTCACGCAGGCACAGCGCTTATGGTGGCCCAGGCTTGAAAACCATCGCCGTATCGAAGGTTAGATCGGTGCTGCAAGCGAGAGCTGTGGAAGAATTCATCGAGGCTGCCGAGATTGCGCCCAACCTTGGAGCATTGCATTGCACCCGTAGGAAGTAGCAAGCCGCGACTGAAACGTTATGACCATTGCCCTATGTTTTTATTTAGAAGGCCCTGCGAGGGTTTCGCGCGCGTGACGGGTTTTCTGTCTATAATTATACTTCAAACGCAGCTGCCCGGGAAGTAGTTCTTTGGGGGGCAACTTGTACAATCGTAAAGGGTGGCTTAACCTTGGCACAAATCGTTTGTAGACAAATAAATAAGGCTTTGAAGGCTGGCATTTACCTGTATGCGCTCCGCTTTGGACACGTGATGAGCCCGTATTCCCTCTCCTACCGCCCCACTTTTTGATTAAGGCCTGAACGACTCACCGGAATGCTGAACGTCGTTCAAAATCGCCGGTGTCGATTTGTGAGGTGCAGATTTTCCAGACCTGCAGGCATGGTTGTGAGGAGCACTCTGAGGAGGACCCGAAGTATAACCTAGAGCCGTGGAAGCTGCTCTTAACCCGAGAAAAATTGTAATCATGTGAGCTGTCGTCCCTGTCTCACACGTGTATTCTTTGCGGTATGCTTGGCACTGGGCACGTGGCGAGCAAACGTAAATTTCCAAAGCGGCAGCTTGGACTTTGGGGAGTTTCAAGCTGGACATACGTTTGGGCGGCGAAGAACTAAAGGGGGGAAATACAAAATCGTGTGTAATATCACGCACACCCACACCCATACACCTGCACCCGTACGCACCTGCCCGAACGCACACCCGCACATGCGCACATATACTCATACACACTCATACTCATACACACACGCACACGCAGACACACACATACATACAGGTTCCGTCAGTAGTAATTGGAACACGGGATGCTGTGGTCTAACCGAATCGAATTGCCGTGTAGCCGCGCCGGCGGGAAACGAAAGGACGAGAACACACATGCGCACCTGCCGACGGACAGCGCGCATGTGTATTCTATACCTCTCAAACCACTTATTTCAACCTGGCTTCGAATATAGGTCGCAGCATACTGGTCTTGGCGATGGCGCTGATAGCGTGCACATCTGAAAATATTTGAAAGACAAATTGTCACGGGAGATTCCTGTGATAGCAAACCTCTTGTCCGGCAGCTCGCATGTGCTGAAAGTGTGTCAGAGACACTGCTAAATGCATCTCTGCTATCGGCGCCATCACCAAGACCAGTAAGCTGCAACCTATATTCGAAGCCAGGTTAAAAGAAGTGGTTTGAGAGGCGTACAGATCGGCTCTCGCCGTCGGCAGGAACACATGCCTGTTCTCGTCCTTTCCTGTACTGCCGGTGCGGTGACACGGCCCTCCGATGCGGTCAGGCCGCAGCATCCGTGTTCCAATTTCTTCTGACGGCACCTGTACACACATACATGCGCGTATGCACCGTGCCGTAGTTCCCTTTGCTGAAACGTAAGGACAGGGGACCTCGTCTCGGCCGCGTAGATTTTAACGGCAGAATCCGCTAGAAGGCGCAGCGGAGTCAGCGCCACAGGGTGAGATTTTGCTGAGCTACAAGAGAAATTTTGCAGCAGCGAGAGATTCTGTATGAGCAGCGCACGAGGGCTGAAATCGGGGTAGAACGGCACCTGTACCTTAAGGGTACCATGTTGGGCTAGTTGATGGTGAGATACAAAGGTGGGAACAGCACACATCTTGACGAAGGACGGACATAATCGCACAGCACAAGCGCGATTGGAACGTGATTCTGTCTGTCCTTTGTTGTGAAAAAATGTGCTGTTGCCACCTTTGTACCTGCACAGTGCAAAGCAGAGGCGTAAGTCCGGACGGGAAAGCCGGGGGGACACCAGGAGGGCACGAGAAGCGATTCTCTCACGTATGGCTTTGAAAGTGAACCACCGGGAAACCGACGTCCTTCGCATCAGCGCTGGGTAGCCACTATGCCGTCCTGCTGCAACAAGGCTCGTGTTGCCAAAGGGGCTCAAAGTGGATTCGCTTACGTTTTGTAGCAGCATTGCAAACGCTGCTTGTCTATCCGCTATCTTAAAACGCAACGAATAACTGTGACCGCTACGACGCGTATTTGCTGCAAGCGGGTGAACATGGGTCGTGACATCCACACGCCCAATAGTGAATACGCTGCGCTTAGGTAAATATGCGTCTTGGTTAGATGGACACTTGAAATACCTTTTTAACTTTTTCCCCTAAATCCTAGGTGCTTGCAGAATGTAGTCAACCAGCACATCTACTACTTAGGTTAGAAACTCGCAAAGTAAATCAGCCAAAAAGTATTGCCCCACGCGCATCAGATAGTTTAGAAACTTGCTCAACATATTCTTCTTTCTTTCACAGTATTGATGTTCTTCGAGCACTGGAATTACGTCGGTACAACGGTGTAACGCCTCTTGCCCCGCGTTGTTTTAGGTGCAGCAATGAAGGCGTTGGATGGCCCCCTTCAAACGAAAGCCACAAAAGTAAAGCAGAAACGGAAGGGGGACCTGCTGCGATGAGCGGATCACGCAGTGCAGCTCCGTGCTGGTGATAACAGTAGCTTTCGCAGTGCTTCCAGACACGAAGAAAAGAGTGAATGAGTTCATCGAATTCGTTGCATGATGATGATGATGATTGCTATTGGTTTCCCCTTTGTAGCGGGGGGATTACATGTAATATTACCAAAAAGGACTGATATACCCATGTTTTACACATTTAGTTTAATACTAGCGCTGCTTAGGGCAGGCACAGAAATCTTATTAGGCACAAAATACTTTGTTTTTCCTGTTACAGGGGGTAACTGTCCGACGCAATATTCCCCTCTGCTTTTCGTCCACCAGCATTCTAATCTTCTATTCGTCCCCTCGACAGCCTTGAAGTTAACTTCCTCTGGGATACCCTTAAATCCTAGGGCTTCTGGAAGCCGAATAATCCCTTCATGTAGATTTGGATGGATTGATTGATTGATTGATTGATTGTGGGGTTTAACGCGCCGACGCAGCGCAGGCGATGAGGCACGCCGTAGTGGAGGGCTGCGGATTAATTTTGACCACCTGGGGATCTTTAACGTGCGCCGAAATCTCGTACACACGGGCGTTTTTGCTTTTCGCCTCCATCAGAAAAGCGGCCGCCGCGGCCGGGAATCGAACCCGCGACCTCGTGCTCAGCAGCGCAACGCCTTAGCCACTGAGCCACCGCGGCGGGTGATTTGGATGGATATCCTTACATTCTAACACTATGTGCCGCATAGTTTCTGTTTCTTTTCCGCAGACCACGCATACCCCATCATTTTGTGAATACTTCCGCACAAAACTCTTAGTTTTGTGGGAAAAACTAAGGGCATAGAAATCTTTTCCTTTCTCAATCTTTAACAAGATCAGCACACGTTCTGGGCTGTGTTACGGATGCTCGGTTACATAGTCCTGTGGACTGCGCCAGTTATAGGCCGGCTAGCACACTCCACTGAAAAAATGGCAGCTTCCAGGACGAAAGAGGTAGAACGGTCTGCAGTCAAACCCCGTTAATACGTAGGCGGCCATAAACGACGTTTAGGTACGCACTGAGCGATGTACGGATCGATGTACATCGTACATCGATGTACATCGATGTACGACGTACGATGTAAACTGGCACCCATGCCAGTTTAGCGGCTACTTACCTGCCGGAAAAGAACTACGACATGTTGCTCTTAAACACACACTAAGACAGACTTTATTTGCGGGTAGGCAGCAAAAAAAAAACCGTCATTTTCACTTGCCGCCGTGGGGGCCTTAGCAGAAGCTGATCTTCAAGGCCATTTTCTGTGTGCAGCAATCGGCAACAGCTGTATGAGCAAGAAAGGCCATATTTTTTGGTATGCCATATTTCTTGGCTATATTTAACGTCACTATCTCTGGAGACTGTCGTCCGTGAGTAGCAGCTCGCGCTTTGAACGTCTACGCACCTGAGATTTTGTCGATTTTGTGCCTGCGCGTGTAGAATAAGAAAGCAAATAGTACGCACTAACCGTTTGATTGGTAATGAGCGGCTATGCGGGCTGTCAATATATGGCGTTCAAAGGGGCCCAGCCTAGGCGCACAGATGAAGCACGGAAAGCAGCACCAAGAGCACTGAATGCATAACCAAAAGGGCTCTCATAATATATTTTTAGCACCACGGCCGTTCATTCCGATTGTTGTTCCACAAGCATTGTTTGCTTGTGTTCTGCCCTTCCACTCACCAAGGCTGTGTCGGCCACAAACCTCCAACAGCCCAAGTATTCCCCCTTTATTATCCTTAATCCTATGTTTTCGAACTACCTGGAGTCATCCCACCGACACAAGAGCAGTGGGAGGTCCTGCTGACAGGCGATGTCCGGGAAAACGAGCGGGCCTGGTGACCAGGGCCATTCGAGCTGCAGCTGGCCATGGCATCCGGGACTAGGGACGCCGCCCACCATGGATGACCCACAACCATCCCGAGCTCGTTTCGTCCCGTTCAATGGGAGCAATAAATGATTTTTCCTTCTCCTCCAACTCAAGATATCTAAACGCGCCCTCCAGACATGCTTTGAATAGTTTTGGCGAGATGGTACGTCCCTATCTTTCTCCCTTTTCAATCGGGAAATTATCGGTTTGTTTGTGGAGGTTTATCCTACCAGTGCATTCTTTATACATGTCTTCTAGAAGTCCTGTGTAAAATTCTTCAGTTTCCTCATCTTCTAGCGCTTGTTGCACTACTGCGGTGAATACGAAATCAAACGCTTTCTCATAGTCTATGAATACCATGGAATGCAGTTTAGTGTACTCTGCGGATTTTCCTATCACTTGGTTGACAACATGGATGTGGTCTATGGTTGAGTACTCTTTCCTAAACCAAACCTGCTCTCTGGGTTGTTGGTAATCCATGCTTTGACCTACGCGGCTAAATATAATTTTGGTAAACAGCTTGTAAAAACTGAGAGTATACTGATTGGTTTTTAATTCTTGAGATATTTCAGATCTCCCCTCTTATGAATCAGAATAACCTTGGCGTTTTTTCAGCCTATGGGCACTTTTTGAGTCTTCAAGCATTCCAAAACTAGTACAGCCCCTTTTCCAGTACAATATCTCCTCCCTCCTTCAGAAGATTTACCCATGGTTATGCCATCACCACCTGCAGCTTTTCCTATATTCATGCGTTTGGGAGCCTTTCCAACTTCCTATTTAGTTACGAGTTCAGTTTCTTCCTCTTTAGGTACTTGAACGAGAGTACAAATTGAGCTTGTACTCTGAGTAGTTTCCCCTGGTCTAATGTGACTGGCATACAGCCTGGTGTAGAATCATTCTGCTACCTTTATTATCTCGTACACGTTGTGCGCAATACTACCCTGTTCGTCTGTGAGTGCGTACAACGCGTATTTGCTGATGGGTAGATTTCTCTTAGTTGCTTTCAAGTTTCCTCTATTTGCAGAGCTTCGTCGATCACTGCGATGTTAGAAGAAAAAGAATATAACTACCTCGGACAGATGGTTAGCTCTGACCCCAACCGAGAGGGAAATCCGGCGAGGAATAAGTATGAATTGGGAGCACTCGGATAGCGCTCCAAAATAATCTAAAGTGAGCTACCTCTGTAATTGAAAAGAAAAATCTACAACCAATGCATACTGGTTGTAGAGCAACCAGTGCATACCAGTGCATACTTCGCACTTTACTAAGCAACTAGAATGCAAAGCTTAGGTCGGCTCAACGGGCCATAGTACTAATGATGCTAGGAACAACACTCAGGGACAGGAAACCAGCTACCTCGATCAGAGAACAAACTTGAGTAGAATACATCATAGTAAAATAAAGCAAGAGAAATGCACGTGGGCTGGACATGTAGTGAGACGAACCCACCTCCGGTTGACAATTAGGGTAACAGAGATGATACCAAAAGATGGACCTAGAAGAAGGGGAAGGCCATTAACCCGATGGAGGGATAATATAGAGAAATTCAGAGGTAAACATTGCACTCGAGCAGCGCAGTAGAGAAGCTGTCGGAGGTCAATGGGAGAGGCTTTCGTCCTGGAGTGGACCTGAGTAGGCTGTTGACGATTATGATGATGAAGAAGAGGAACAAGAAGAAGGTGATGGTGATAATAATGGCCGCTTGTAGGTCCGCGTTAGCCCGCGGATCTGGTCATCTTCTAACTTACAAGCGCTTATTCAGTTGAATACAATTTTAGTTCAGTATGCATTTGTGTGAAACGCATTTAAGAGCCACATGATCTTCTTTAGCTTCCAATTTTGTAAGGAGGGTATGCGAAGATTCAGTATTCGAAAAGAAACTTGGGAAACATCCAAGGCTAAGAAACTACAGGGCTTGTAGGCAGTGTGCTGTCTGATTGTTTTATTGAAGATAGACAAACATTCCTAACAACGTAAAACATACGTGGAAAACGTTTTTTGTGGGAACATTAACAAAATAGCGGGCAAGGCTGATTTACCGTTATAATGCCAATTTGTGTGTGACGTCATGTCTTCTGGCCCGATTCAAATCTTATGTTGCGTGTGTTCTTTGAGCAGATCGAGCTGCAGCTCTTTCGTTTTAGTGTTCGCTTTCATCGCGCTTCTCTTCGATGCCATTTTAGGCGCTGTTAATATATATCATTTGCTACTTTAAAAACAAATTAAGTTTTATTTGCTTCCTCAAAAACAATCTGCAGAAATTCAGAGAATTGTCTCCTCATGCGCAGCATTTTTATGCCTTTTGTCTTGAGTGTGAGTTCTTGACAGCAAAATGTTTTGGTTTTTTCAAATTCTGTTCGACCAATTATCCCATTTACGCTTCTATAACGATTACAGGTGTTACTCTGCCTAATCTCCATTTTTTCAAATGAAGGGCATTACACGGTGCACCATTTTCTCTAATATTTATATTTTTCTTGTTTCTTAGTTTTCGAAAATTTTCCTCCACCAATTATCTGTATTTATTCCATTATAACGATTACAGGGGGAACTACCACGAAATCTACAATATTGTGGATATGCGGGGCGTTGCAAGTTTGGCCATTTTAAGTAATTTTTTTACATTTTTCCCTTTTTTAATTGTTTAAAATTATTTTCGACCACTTATCTCCATTTACGCTTTATTAAGTTTACAGGTAAAACTTGCGCGAAATCTGTATTGTTGTGGAAAGGCAGCGAGTTACCAGATTCGCCATTTTTTGTATTTTTTTTAAATTTTTCTAACTTTACAGTTTTTTTCAAAATTACGTTCGACGAATTATCTTCAGTTACGCTATTATAAGGATTACAGCTTGAACTTCCGCAAAATCAGCATTATTGTGGAAATGCAGGGCAGTATACGGTCAGCCTTTTTCAGTGATTTTTTTATATTTTCCGTAGTTTTTAGTTTACCCCAAATTCTGTTCGGACAATTATCGCCGATTATCGTTGTATAACGATTACAGGCGGAGCGTCCGCGAAATATGGATTATTGTGGAAATACGGCTAGCCATTTTACGTAATTTTTTTTACTGTTTTTCCTATTTTTGGTTTTTCAATTTTATCGATCAATAATTTCTATCCACTCTATTATAACGATTTAGGTGGAAGTTCCGCGATACCTGCATTATTGTGGACATGCAGGGCGTTACACGGTCGTGTCTGTGGGGGTACCCGGCAAAGAATGCTACGCAATAAAACCAATTAAACGTAACTGGTGCTTTCGATTATGCACTTATATTTAGCCTCTAGCATGGCTCAACTTTATTTTGTGCCGTATAATGCGGATATGTGTTGGCTATGACATAAGCTTTAGGAGTTTAGACCCGTCTTGCCAATGCATAATTCGTGTTTAAGCACGTATTTAAGTTTTTTGTCATGTTATTTGAGTCGCCCACAGACAGACAGACAGACAGACAGAGCAAAATTTTCGCGTGTGGGTAGCTGAAGAAGGACCATCGTATTCATCGTTGTCTTTAAAAGTGGTGTGTCTTATGGCAGCGTCAACCTGTCTTCTGACATCTGCTGGGGCCGGTTGGAACTGATGATCATTTCAATGCACGAAGTATTCTTGGAACTCAACTTCCTTGTTTCAGGAATTTCGTAGCCCTCAGCCGAGGCACGTTGTGTTCGTACATACCGTGACCATGGCGTTGATATTGACGTCATTGGGGAATTGCGTGTCGAGTCGCCATAGGGTGCGTACAGCCAAAAGGGCAAAAAAAAATGTACGAAGAAACAAGGAAAAGATTTATTCATGGCAGGCCCGTAGTTTATGGGCACCCGCAGTAAAAGCGGCTCCAGACATTGCGTGTTCGCGGACAAATGTCTGTGTCGGAATGGGATTCTTTTGGGGCTCATTGGTAACAATGGCGCGGACGGAAAAAGGAGGCACAAATCTGAAAAAAAAAACAAAAAATGCGGAAGCTTGAAAAATAACATTATATTTCAGTAAAAACAGGACAAAAAAAAGTTGCAGGTGAGACCCCCTTGTGGCGAGGAAAAAATTGTGTTCGTTGGCCTAGGATGAGGAGACATTCTCGGTGTTTTTGTTGGAGGGAAGCGCGGTAGTCGTGGTAGCAAGGAGCACAATATCTTATTTCCCGTGGCTCTTGGTAGGATCCTAGTTCCCTTCCAGACCCTTGTGTCTGGGCGTCCAAGTGG
This sequence comes from Haemaphysalis longicornis, assembly GCF_048455015.1. NCBI lineage: Eukaryota > Metazoa > Arthropoda > Arachnida > Ixodida > Ixodidae > Haemaphysalis > Haemaphysalis longicornis. Next base: position 154,142,494 of record NW_027526335.1, on the reverse strand, counting down.
CGTCATTATTTTTCTGAATTGTGGAAGGGAGTATCTTACAGAAGCGATTACGTATTTTCCCTGCAGAAAACAATCTAATGGCCTTTGAGAGCCTGTAATAATATTTACACTTTTGTTCGCTACTTCCGCTAGTCGGATTGGCAACAGAATGTCTCCAACTTTAGTTTCTTGCTTCCTCTACGTAGAAGTGCCATGCAATCACAAATATTGCCGAAGTAGCCTACCCCAACAACTGATGCCTCGTACTTTCGTACGTGCCGGAGTCGGTGTATACTGTGGTCTCATGAGTTTGAAACTGTCCTCAAATGAACTTTATCTTGCCATTTTCCCGTACGTGTGTAGGTTTGGGTCCACGTTTTTGGGAGAGGACAGTTCTTATGCTGAGTCGCTATTTCGGTGACCTGTCTATCAAGGCGCGCAGTCGTTTCTTTTCAGATGCGCAACCTTTCTTCATACGATGGCCCACCCCGATTTTGCTTTTCCAGCCACTCACTTGGTGCTAAGAGAGTGTTTTCTCCGGTTTCTTCAAAAGCGTTATGAAGACACAGTTTGAGGGCATATTCATCGTCATCATCATCAACATCCTATTTAGGTCGAGTGCAGGACCAAGGACAATCCCATTGAAGTTCACCGCTCTTGTCTTGCGCTGCCCGAGTCCATTCTGTGCCTCTGAATGTGGCGATTTCTTTCCTCCATCGAGTTAATGGCCTTACCCGTCATATAGACCCCTCTCTGCATGTTCATTCTGTTACCCTGATGGACCACCGGCTGTCAGTTCGTCTGACACTCAAAATTGCGATGTTGCGGACCCCCCTATATGTTATCCTGATGATGGTGTTTTTTTTTTTATTTTCTTCGGTGCGGCAAAATTTGTGGTATGGTAAGCTCTGCAATATCCAGCTCATGATCAGTGGTTGAATGAGTGCTACCGCTTCTTCTTCTTTCATTTCCTACCTTTTCTTGGGAAGGCATTTTATACTGTGGGTAACTGATTACAGATTTTCTCTTTTTTGGCGATTGTGAGTTCGGCTCTGCCACTTTACTTTAGAGCCACGCCAAGCACCCTTACGTGGCTGTTGTCTTGGAAGACAATCGTAACTATTTTAGAGTGATTTTTAACTTGTCCGCGTAGCACCCTCCGTCGCTTAGCAAACGGAGCTTGCAGCGGAGACAGAACCCCGGGAATGTTGTAACTTAGTTTGAAACATCATGTGATTAGACCCTCGGATTTTACTTTAGTTCGTTTCTACTCACAAGCAATGCATTCCATGAGTTGTGAAACACTGGCATTAATCCTCTACTACCTTCCCTCTCCGCTCATTGTCCCCAGCCTGGCACCCTCTACCACATCACATGGGAGTGCCAGCAAACTCCGGACTTGCCCCCCCCCCCCCCCCCTTTCCAACCCAACCGTCGAGCAGTGGAGGGCTTCCCTGGCCAGCCCGGACCCGGATATCCAGCTTAAGCTGGTGCCGGAGCACAGACGGCCAGCCGAAGTGAAGGCATCCCGGACTAGGGATGCCTTCCACGGGGCGAGGCCCAATCAGCCTCTGCTGGATAAACAAAAATATTTTCTCTCTCTCTCTCTCTCTCTCTCTCTCTCTCTCTCTCTCTGCCCCCTATTTTAGTTAGGGGACGCAATATTAGCGCCGGAATTAGTCTCGGTGAAAACACGCTGGGGTGGCCTAGTGGGCAAGGCATCGCACTGCTGAGCACAAGGACGTAGGTTCGATTCCCAGCCCCGGCGGCCGTCTTTCTGATGGTAGCAGTCGAAATTATTCGGATATTTTCCGCTACGGCGTGCTTCGTAGCCCTGGTGTAGCTTCGGCCCATGAATTATAGGGATTTTATTTTTACTTCCGGTGGAAATGCGCTCTGATGTGGCGGCGTCAGTTTCAGGCAAGGCTGGCGCCCGGGTCTGTCGAGTATGGTACCAGCGACTTGGCTGTGAACAAGCTTTAACTGCGCAGGCGCGGCATCTGCTGAAAATGCGTGTCCTTTCTTTCGTCTTCGCCGTAGCACCATTTTACTCCTTTCCACATTTTCCTTGCCCCGATTCAGGCGAGCCCTCCAATCTTGCTGCTTCAGTCGTAGCTTCCGGCTGGCTGCGATGACGTATTTCCGTGGACACTTAATGAGCACGGCTGATAGCGGACGGCTAGCAGCCATGAGGAAATCGAAAAATGAGCCCAATAACGCTATCGCGTTAATAAGATACACCTGTAGAAAAATAAAAAGAAGCGTTGGGTAATGTATTTATGTCATGCTTGCTTACGCAGCACGAAAAGCATGAGTTTGCTTACGCAGCACGAAAAAGCATGAGAAAATCTAAGTTTAGCGTAAATCAGTACATTGATTATTAATCGTTGACTCCCAAAAAGGCAGTACACGTGGTTATCAATGATGGTGAAGTTAGCAAATGTTCCGCGTGAACAACGTAAAGGTGGAAAGGAAACGAAAAATAAGCTTGTCATCCCGGCTATCTCAACAGGTTTCAGGTTGCCTTGAATATAGCGCTTAAAATGCCAACCATACTGCAATGAAGTAGGTACGTAATCACATGATACACTGCACATTTTCGTTTCACACTATCTTATTCTCCCAAGTGCAACTGTGGCGGTTTCTTAATGCGGAAGCATTCTTAGACGAATCTGTAAACAGTGACACAATGCGCTCCATCGGTGTATATGGGACCACCCCGGCCATCACCTTCGCCACCATAATAACAATCATCCTCATCATAATTAACATCATCTGGTTCTTCGACGACCCGCCGCGGTGGCTCAGTGGCTAAGGCGTTGTGCTGCTGAGCACGAGGTCGTGGGTTCGATTCCCGGCCACGGCGGCCGCTTTTCTGATGGAGGCGAAAAGCAAAAACGCCCGTGTGTTCGAGATTTCGGCGCACGTTAGAGATCCCCAGGTGGTCAAAATTAATCCGGAGCCCTCCACTACGGCGCGCCTCATCGCCTGCGTCGCGTCGGTGCGTTAAACCCCTCAATCGATCAATCAATCAATAAATGGTTCTTCGACGTCTTCGTCGCCGTTGTCATCGTCATCAGCATCATCATCTATTCGTCGTCATCCTCTCATTAATCGCCGTCGTAATCATGGTTTCTACTACTGGGGACGGACTCTCCACGCTTCTCCAACCGTTTCTGTCCTGCGATGCCGTACAAACAATTCTTCCCCTTGCATTTCTAATTTCATAGTCAACGTACAAAAGTACCTGGACTGAGGCCAACCTACCCCACCGAGGGACGGCTACACCACTAGCATTACCTTTAATAAACGTTTCTCTCGACTGGCCCATGAATTGCAGGTTCCAAGAACTGGCCAAGTTATTGAGTCTACTGAGAACAACCAGCATTTGTTTATTTTCTCTTACCCTCCCTCCCCATTGCTTTTCTCAATCGCGACCAGTGGTCATACTCTTCTATAAAAGTTGTATCGCTCTCTCTTTTTCTCTCTCGCATACCTCCATGGAACTAATGGTCGTGTCTTCCTCTAGCCCTACCAAAAGCGAAACCACATAGAGAACGCTTGCCCACGCTCCCAAACTGCCTTATAAAGCTGTTGTGGCTGCTTGTTAAGGCTGTCAAACCTTGGGATCGTTATGACTTATCGTTTTGCGTCGCGACCTAAAGTAAGTAAATGATATAGAAACACCGCGTGTTGACTTACTCGAGAAAAAGGTTATTACTGTCTCTTAAAGTTACTAATTGTATGCTTGCTTCTTTATGTCACCAGAATTCACTTAAATGCTTCTAATTTCTTTTACGTTTCACAACAGAAAAGTGGCCGACGTCATATGCTTGTTCCTCTTGTATTACCGTTCCTGTTTTGCGATTCATTTTGTTTGATTTAGTGCCATCATGAAATACCACATGCATTATATCAGAGAGAAGAGTACGGGTACTTTGAGGGCCACACGGCGTTCAGTAAGGTGCCGTAGTATCATGTACTGGTCTATAGGGGGCGCGGTAGGATTTCGCCTGCCTTGGATAGTGAAACAAAGCAAATGGATGCACATAGAAATCACTGGCAAGAAACTAACAGTGCCCGTAGGTTACACACACAAGAAAATGTTAGCAATAACCGAGGTATATGCACAACAAATGCGATAACCGAGAACATAAATGGCAAACACATCACTCCATCTGTTGTAGATAAAACGTCGTTACCAAAGGAATTTATAGAGTACATAATATCACCGTGAGCGAAGTGCGAAATGGACCTGGAATCGATGGAAAGACTCGTGCTGTTGGAACAAACATTTAGAGCTGTGATATATTAAGATAGGTCCCCTTTTATTCCCCAAAGCCCCCATTTTATTTCCTTCATTTCATTTATTTTCTTAAAGACCCCTTGCGTGGCATTACTTAAGGGGTGGGTGCACGAAAATCTCAGCAGAAAACAGTCGCTTGTCCTACGGTTAAAGGTGATTAGTGATACTGTTTTCAATTCATTTCATTTCATTTATTTACTCTCAATGCACAAGGCGTTACAGAGAGGAGTGGTGGCAAAACAAATAACGATCTGTACAAACAAATGGAGCATGTTTAAAAAGGGTATGCGGTTATGGTACTCTTCAAGTTGGCCGGGTCAGTGATTGATGCGATGGAAGCGGGAAGGTGATTCCAGTCCGAGCTTGTTGTGGGCACGAATAAATTAAAATGAAGATTTGTACGGCTGCTTGGGATTCCAACTTTGAAGTGGTGATCGCTGCGGGATGAAATGTAGGACAGCGTAAGAAAAAGTGAGCTACTCAGTGAGTCCATGGTATGTTACAACTTGTGGAAGAGGCACAGGCGCGAGATTTTGCGGCGAAGTGATAGGCTAGGTTGATTTAAGGTTGACTTCAGATGAGTTACGCTTGCTGTACGGGAATAGTTGGACAAAATGAAGCGTGCGGCGCGATTTCGAATTGCTTCGAGGCTACTGATATGAATGTTTACGCGTGGATCCCATACAGACGATGAATATTCAAGGTTAGGTAGCACTAATGTTTTATAGAGAAGTTTCAGTTGCATCGGGGCAAGGGAGAAGTTACGGCGTAAATAACCAAGAGTGCGGTTCGCATTGTTTTTAATAAGGTCAATGTGAGTCTGCCAGGAAAGGAGGTTGTCAGAAATTGTAACGCCAAGGTACTTGTAAGAGCTAACGTTAGTAAGGGGGAATTATTAAGTACGTACTCAGTAGAAATACTGTTTATGAAGGTGGAAGTACAAGTAATGGGGAAAATGTCGCCTGAAAGGCCGTTCCAGGCAGCTGCCGTGCGGGGAAAAAATTAAGTAGAAAAAGTAACGGTGCGTCCATGTGGGCGGTGATCAGGCTGCAGGCAGTTCCCCCAGCGCGCTCACGCAATTTACGGATTTCCAATCCTGGCCAGATGTTTTTTTTTACTTTCTCGAACCAATCCCCGATCTGCGACAAGAAGCGAATGCTAAAGGCAGTTCCCCCAGCGCGCTCACGCAATTTACGGATTTCCAATCCTGGCAAGATGTTTTTTTTTTTTTTTTTTTACTTTCTCGAACCAATCCCCGATCTGCGACAAGAAGCGAATAAGGAAACACCAGGGACTCGCCTGCGATCCGCAGGCCACATGTTCCGCACCAGCTCCTCTAGCCAACGTTTGCTGTTCCCTCTTTCATGTCGCGCGCTATTGTCACGCCACCGACTCCGTATCTTCTCCGAGAAACCCCCTCCTTCCAGGCGCTTGGCAGAGAACCGTCGCCGACACGTGTCGCCTTAATATATCGGTCAGTAACCCAAGGACGCTCGCTACCGAACCCACCGCGCCACGTGTGGTCCAGCTCCCGCGGTCATGCGACGACGCAACACTTCGGCACACGATCAGTCCGACCCGTCGCCGACACCCTTGCCCAATGACGTCATCGAAGCCGATTTACGCGCGCAATCATGTTTATGGTGCTTTCAACGGCCTTAAGCAGAAAGAGGACGTCCCCGACACACACGCGACAAGCAGGCTAAGTTAATGTGGATCGAATGGCAGCGAAGATAATTTTAGCGAGCTTGCAATGCATTATGAGCTCCTTTCGCAACAAGGGCTCGTACGTATTTTGTGGCACATGCTAAGCAAGCGTAGCTGGCCTCCTCCGTGTGTGCGGATGGAGATGGAAACGTTGGAGTGCAAGAGTTGTCGCTACTGCGTTTACATCGGCCATGACACGTGGTGCGCGTGTGTGGGGTTTTTCACGCCGCCACGTGTGCTACCCGCAAGTTCTGGGCTGCGTTGGAATTCTTCGATCTCAGCGGTCGTCATTAAATTGATTGAAGTGCTTAGCAGTCGTCGCGTACACGTCAGCGCCGGCGGTTGTTTTCTCCTTGGTTCGGGTGATGTGGCGAACAGGTAAACTGTGAACAAGGCTACCGCGATCAACGCATCCGATTGCGCGTGTCGCGTTGTGGGTGCGCTACGGAGAATTGCGTGTAGAAAGTTGTTTATATGCCTCGGCATGGGTGTTCCCCCGCCCCGCCCCCTCTGGGCGATTTTTAAATGCAGAGCATTTCAGTAACTCACGATGTCACCCGCGTTGACGTCCGTAGTCGTAGTCCGCATCGCTCCCCGTCGGTCTGTCATTGGATTGGATTCGATTGGATTGGCGTGGATTGGCTTGGCTTGGCTTGGATTGGATTGGATTGGTTTGGATTTGGATTGGATTGGAATAAAGTGGATTGTGTTGGATTGTGTTGCGTTATAGCCGCGGCAGGGTGTTCACGGCACGTTTCACCATCTTCCTGCCTCTCGCGTGCTGTTTTAAATGCAGAGCATTTCAGTAACTCACGAAGTCACCCGCGTTGACGTCCGTAGTCCGCACCGTCTTTGTCCCTACTATATAAAAAAAAATACTATCCGGCGCCCGGTTTCGATCCCTCGACCCGGCGGGCGGAACGCAATGTAGATGGTGCACTGCCCACTGCGCCACAAAGCCGACACAGAATGGGAGGCTACGAACGCGCCTTATATCCTTGACTCATTCAAATTACTGCTAACGAGCGCTCTCTCGTCAGCAGTTGCCACAAGTGCAACAACATTAACGTAACGCAAACTACTTAACGTCGTGCGCCCCCGGAAATGCTCTGCGTTTGATCGTGCCCCTCGCGAGGGGGTTGTTTCACTGCGTCGCCATGCGAACAGTTTGCCATTTTTAAGACAGTTTATTGGGCTACTGAAACAACGAAGTTTTCGTCTGTCTGTCTGTCTGTCTGTCTGTCTGTCTGTCTGTCTGTCTGTCTGTCTGTCTGTCTGTCCCTCGATTCAGCCACCCGGCTAAAAGTTAGCACAACTCTTGCACGACAAGCAAAGCTTTCTAAACCACTAAATTCGAAAACACGCTTCATACTTGTCAAGATTATTCAGCAAAACGAAAAATATAGGTGTTATTGAGGCAAACCATGAATACATAAGCGATATTTGCAGTGTTCCTGTAATTAAAAATACCGGGCTGCTTTGTGTGAAAATAAAATATCTTAATGTTTCGACTAAAAGCTACAAAAAGCCCTCGTGCGCGTGCTTAGACCGCGTGGCGGCATTTCCAGAACTCAAGCAGTAACGAAAGGTTCGAGTAGATGGCGCGAGAACAGGGGAACGCGGGAAATTTGAATTGACTTGAGAAAATATCTGCTGTACTTGGACTGGAAAGAGCGAGACGGTAGAGGAAGAGAGCGAGGGTTGGGCGGCAGAGAGAAGAGATACATTTACGTGGCAGCGGTAACAAAGACCATCGTCTTTCCACGACACTTGCAGTGACGTAAGCAGATACGAGGCCTTTTTTGCAGCATAAGCTACACTGGCCGAGGTTGAGCAGTTTCGCGTGGACCTTGAAGGGCCGTTGTGCGCAAGCACGAGGAGCATTGCATTGGATTGTATTAAATCGAACTGGATTGGATTGGCTTGGCTTGGATTGGATTTGGATTAGATTGGAATTAAATTTGATTGTATTGGAAATCCAATCCAATTGGAGTACGGCTGTGTAGAGAATTGGGTCTGCACATACGGCGGTCTGCGCATTCCAGAGGAGTGACGTCATAGCCGCGGCAGAAGCACTGGCGCCGGCGCGTGCCCAGCTGTGCGCCTCCGTTGCGCAGTAGCTAAGTCTGACGCTGCGCCGGAGCCGTCTGATAGCCGTTTCGCGTCGCTCCTGGAGAGCAGTGCTGCGTATGCGCGAGAAGCAGTGACTGGACTGGACTGGACTGGACTGGACTGGACTGGATTGGATTGGATTGGATTAGATTTGAAATCGTTTTAGCAGCAGTAAGCATGATAATCAACTAATCCTAGACAACCAGGACACCTAAGAGTAAGTAGCTGAACCTTAGCTCACGCTGCGTATATCCTGGCATAGCCGTGCTAAGCCACTGCTTTTTTTTTTTTTTTTTCGAGGAGGAAGCATGGGCGCGATTAGCACGGATACACATCTAGAGGCAGATACGTATGTCAAAAGCTTGCTGCTTTAACGGAAATTGGGAGATTTGTTGAAAACTATTCCCGCCGTGTGTCTCCGATTAACCCGCATTACGAGGGAATTTATGAAATTCGCGTTTTTTGGACGCTCGTACGGCGTAAACAGATATTCGACAACTCCATATCCCAGAAATTAAAAGATCAATTGAAAGCCGCTTATGCCTCATTTCTTTGCCCCCCTCGGTGAGACTTTCAAACATCCTGTTTTTGGGAACCCCTACGCCAGAGAAAGAATGTTCTCTAAATTTGTATTCACTTGGACGAAGCGATGATAAGACAGTCAGTGAGTCGAACGTTCGGTTCCCTTCTTTTAAGCAAAAATAACAAAAAAAAATCATTGTCCAGGACCGTGAACAGTTGCCCCCGCAATCGTGAGGAGGAGCAGGTTGAAGATGGTGGCGCATTCATGTGCATTTGCGCTAACACACCTGCATGGGTAATAGTTTTCTGCAGTCTTACCAGTTCGTTTGAAAAAAAAAGAAAACGGCGAGCACGGGCTCTGTGTGTCTTCTTGTTTCCTTCGCTCCATCTGTTCAAGCCTTACCTACACACTTTTCGTATAGCCACCTTGACACCAGTCGAGGAACCTGAGGTAAACACTTTTACTTCCGGGCAGGGAATCGACGAGAAACGAAGGAAAAATCGCCCAAAATTGAACAATCCTGATGGATTCCGTCCTGATGAATTTACTTCGTACGGTAAAGAACTAGATCTTATGAAATTTATGCCGGCGCATCTCTGAACCAGAAGCAACGAATGATGTGAAATGATGACGCGCATAGTTTTCGAGCATTACGCGTTGTACAACATCTCTCGACGAGCATTACAGGCACTTAAAAAGAGCTATGATTTTGTTATTCCACGCTTACCCGGTATCGTCGCCTGGCTCGCCTGTGTATTTCATTTCTTCTTATTGCTACCACTGGAGTGACTTCTCCTACCGGGCTTGTGCGGTTGCGGCCGCCGCCAATTTGTCCTCTTTGGCCAGCCCGACTTTGACAGAAGAGCACATAAGGCTAGCAAAAGTGCCAAATAGTGTGCTTGTCGTGTGTGAGGTGGTTAAAATTTTGTTTAGTATCATATTATTTGCTTGGAATTCCGAAATATCTCTGAAGTGATTGGTTCTTTCGCTACACTATATTCTCTTTGTCTCTCTCACTCTCTCTCTCTTAATTCTTTAACCCCACGCTGCACTGTCGCTAGCCTCACACCATGGCGTCGACTAGCGGGTCTCTAAAGCCGCCCCAAAATATGCAATTTGGTACTGTTTAGCTAGCCTTCAAGCATACACGCTAATATTAAGCAAAATACATAAAAACAGGGCACACCAAGATCCATTCAGGACAACACAAAGCATTAAAATAGTCCGGCCCACATGCAAACTCGGTAAAAAAAATGTTTCTCGGTTCTATAGCCAGAACCTATTACGACTGTCATAGCTACTCTAATGTTCTCGTCATTGCAGAAATAACTTAAAATGATATCTTAAATTTTATTTGCTTTTTGCACTGCTTGTTGTTCGCAGAATTATGAAGACACAAAAGTGTGAATTTGCGGCTTTTAGGTGGAAGAAATGTGTTGTGACAGACTATATCAGGGCAGCTTCTCACGGGATCTGAGTAGGGCCACTTTTGGGCTGTCGAACAAATACTGAAGGAGTCGCAGCTATACAACTTTACTTCCAGTGGCTGAAATTATCCATCCTTTAGCGTTGCGACTCGCAACCTAGTAATCGCAGCGCCAAATGAAAATCATATATCTGCTTGCTTAGCTGGCCTAAGGAAACTACAAGTGTACGACGTAAGTAGAAGACTTTTATTCATTGCTTGAAGAGAATTGATCAAAATACCACAGCTTAAAAATAAAAAAACACTTGTAGAAACATTTAGGAGACGTTCGTTTCGAAAAATGTTCTATTTAGCGATACAGACACCAGTGCTGTACGGTATGGCTTCTTCCTCCGTCCTGTTTATGAGCCATTTTTCCTGCTAGGAGTAAAGTCGTAAAATGATGTTGCCCACTCCTACAACTAGCCGAGCTGATATTGGGCCTTATTGGAGCCCCAGACGCAATCAAAACGTCCCGAACTTCGAGCTTGTTGGCTGATGTTGAAGGCAAAGACTCAGCCAACGGTTGCAGCACAGCAACCGTTGCTTACTAGCTTGCCGGTTGCGTCGCCTAACATGTTCACAACCTCTCATCTACTCACGTGGTAAGGCTGAGGTTCATTCGAGGTTGAAGCTGGCCTAACGGAAGTCGCCCTCCTCTACAGCTGGGGAAACGACCCCACAGATATAGATTTCAGCTCACACTCATGACCGCGCAATTCGTGAGCGCAGGTCACCGTTCGCTATACGAATCACTGTACGAATTTTCATGTGGCGGTATTAATGTACACATCCATCAGGGAGACGATGCCTGAATCTTCTTAAATTTGATAATGGCTGGGAGTACGCTGTTGTTGGAAAACGTGCTGCGCTATCCGAAATTGAAAACCTGCCCTGTAGTACTGTTTATTTTCCAACACTCCCCCACCCAACCCCACCGCATGCCATGGTGCCGAGAACCGCGTAGAAGTAAACTTTGCAAACAAGCAACAAAAAAGGCATGCGGTGACCCCCTCTTTATGTTTCTTTGAAGGGTCGTCTATACGGAACGAGCGGCAAACCGTGCCCATTGTTGCGTCCAAGAGCGCGTTGCCGCAGACGTTAATGCTATACATCGCGGACTATACTGCGGGGATGCATGTCATCAGTGTATAAGTGCATGTCATTCTCCCAAATATCAGTTCAAGGCGTCGGATAACTGCTTGCGGTTCCAATAGCTACAAGTGGCGAGCTTATCCCAGACATTTATCCTCGACATGAACGCAATCGCCCCTACATTTACACAGCCTTTTTTAAAGACGATAGTCTTTCTTGGGCTACTCAAACCCAGAAATTTTGGTCTGTCTGTATGTCTGTATGTCTGTCCGTCTGTCTGTCTGTGACTCGATTCAGCCACCCGGCCAAAGCAAAATAATGCCTGCGCAATAGTCTTATATAGTCATAGCTAAATCTACCCGTTTTGGTCCGGTGTAATGTTCATACTTGTCAACATTGTTGAAGAAGAACAAGACATTGCGCAATTATGAGACAACAAATCAATACAGAAGTGATATTTGCAGTGTTCCTTTATAAAAATTCAAACATGCTTCACTTTTGCGAAATTAAATACTTCATCAACTGCAGAAAAAGAATTCACTCCGCCGTCGCCTGCTGTCGCCCGCGCCGCTATAGCTTCTGGCGCCATTTTAAGACATCAACCGGCAACAGTTACGCAAGGTTCCACTAGATAATTTCCACGTTCTGCTTGCAACGCACGTGGAGTAGGGAAACGCGGTTCTATAAACGTTGAAGCAGGGTGCCTCGATTAACGCGCGTCTTCGCCGTACGGCAGCGTTCGCATCGAGACACCCGGTTTGGAGCAGTGGATCGCGCAAAATTTAAAATGATCTAAGCAAACATTTGGCATCTTTACCTTGGGAGGAGTGCGACGCAAGAGGAACAATATGAGAGGTGAGCGGTAAAGCGAAGGGAGGCATTTACTTCGCAAAAGCCGATAAAGACTATCGTCTTTTGACGTCATTTGCAACAAAAGGAGCAGATACGCGGCCAATTTTTTATTGCGCTAACGAGTAGCTAGAAAAAAAAACGACACCTTTGAATTTTTCCTTGCGAAGACGTGGCGTAAGTAACCTGATGGTTCTGAGAAGTGGACGTAAAAATGTGAACTGTTGACAAAAACAAACAAAAAAAGCATTTGAACAAAAAAAAAAAACAGGTTTTCTTCGTTTTTTTTTTCAACCAGGATAACAGTGAGAAAAAACAAGCAGAGCTTCTCCAGCAGCATTCTTCGCAATGGGACCAATCTGCAGTAAGGGAGACGTTTTCTGAAATCAATGTCTTGACGATAAATCATGCACAGGTTTTGATGAAGCATGAAAAAGTGGTATTCCTTTCAGAGTAACTGGAAAAAAATGTCAGCGGACATATAAGTCTCTTAACTGGTTTGAATGTGAAAGCCAGTCATTATTGAAGATTTCTTCACTGCTGCATCGCGTTGGCGATCGATGACGTCACGTTAACCTGTCAGGCGGCATGCATCCGTATAATTCGTGTTCAATGCGGGCTCGGTGCAGGGTTAGTGCTGCAGTTCCAACACTTGGCTGCGTCTCTTGGCGACCTGGGTTGAAATCTCAACCGAACCCTAATAGTTTTCTATAAACATTTTATTTACTTGTTTTCTTTTTTATAAAGGCCGTAATTTGGTTTCATTCGTGTGGTCGCCAGCAACTACGGTAACTCTCCTCTTTTGATAAGACATCTAAGGATTTTGCCTTAAAGAGGCCGTGCAGACGAAATACAAGTTTGTTTTATTCGAAATACTTCGTGTTTTATAGTGTCCCGTGCATGTCCGGCAGCAAATGAAGCCGTATTCACTGAGAAATTAATCAATATAAGTTAAAGTGATGATTCTCCTGCTAAATCGTGTGTTTTATGGACGTCAGCAATGAAGTCGTATGTGCGCGTACTCAGGGCCCCCTTGATTTTCAGTCCCGTATCATCCGCGGACTGTCCGAGACTCGATCCGGCGCTAGATTTTCCTATGTATGCCTATGGGGCTTCCGGTCCGAATGCAGTCGTCGGACTGACCGCGGACCATGCAGGACTGCTAAATTCAGGAGACCCTCAAACGAACATTCCACTGCGTCATTCGGCTCTGCTGCCTTGCTGGCCGCCACTCCTCCCAGATGGCGCTACCATACTCGTCCAAGAACCGCCGTCCGCCGTTAGTTTGTTTTTGACCGTATTTGCGCATGGCTTGTTTTTGCTACTGTAGAAGGTAATCGTTCCGTGAAACATGAGGTCCGCTCGACAAACAGGGTCACGAAAGACAACGTCGCTTTCCCTAATCCGCCAGTGTCGTGCAGGGCAACTCCAAAACGACGGAGTGATGTGCATCTAAAAGCAGGCATAATGCGCCCTGTACCAAAGGCAGGGCGCATCGCTACTTCTAATTGATTGATTGTAGGGTTTAACGCACCGACGCAACGCAGGCGATGAGGTGCACCGTAGTGGAGGGCTCCGGATTAATTTTGACCACCTGGGAATTTTTAACGTGCGCCGAAATCTCGTACACACGGGCGTTTTTGCTGTTCGCCTCCATCAGAAAAGCGGCCGCCGCGGCCGGGAATCGACCCCGCGACCTCGTGCTCAGCAGCGCAACGCCTTAGCCACTGAGCCACCGCGGCGGGCGACTTCTATGCTTACATGTATTTTCGTACCTTTCATTGTTTACCGCACCATTCTTACTGCTGTAAAATGAATATACATTACATTGAAATGCGAATAGCTCTTTCGGCAAGCTTATAAGCCCTGCCCCATTTGTGTTTCCTTTTGCCGGCCTCAGCAATTCGCACAGCTGGGTACATACGACATCATAGGTGGGCCGCATGACCATTCCATTTTTTCCTAATCATTAAGCTTATTTGAGCAAAGTGTGCGTTAGAAGCGGTGTCAGTACGATTCTAAAGGAGCAGTCTTTCGAATTAACCAAACTTGTGTTTTGTCTGCATGGCATCTTTAAGAAGGACGTCGAATTTTTTATAGACGGGTGCGGAATCGTCTTGTTTCAAATTTTTCGATTTTTCTGAAAAGAAACTTCCCAAAGTCCTGGTTTTATCACGGCCTCGAAAATTTCATGAAAACTTACATCTCTAAGCGGCAGGGCAGATGGGCGTTAGGACGCTGGAGGGGATAGTAGCGCCGTGCATTTATCCACCCACAGCGCAGACTTAACCGCATCTAGCGGAATAATCGCTAATAACGTTTTTTTATACGAGGGGAGGGGGCATATCTTGACGAAAATAGCCTTTGTTTTCTGGAGTCGATTTTCCGCGTCTTTTGCTGGACCTGACTTGGGCTCGTGGGAACCTTAGCGCTGATAAAAACATCGTAGCTGCAACAGTGCCCACTTGTGGAAGTGGAGGTAAATCAATCGCGTTTTTTTTTGTGCGTGCGCATTCGCACATTTTGTACAACATACAAAAGTAACATTTTCCCGAATGACCGCAAACGTGTGAACAGCTCTCGCGTCATCTCTTTTTCCTCGTGTATTCGTGTTTCGTGGTGTAAAATTGTGAATCCTTTCCAGTTAGCCCAGTCGTCACTTTTCTCAAAACAATAAAAATCAGCCATGTCCGCAAAACTAACGGCCAGTTTTTAAACCGCGTCAATTAAAAAAAAACGTTATAGAATGATGTTAATCTTTTGAAGATGTGTTTTAAAAAGATATGCATCACATGGATTACCCATGTATAAAAACGTCAGGTTGTGAGACGATGAATAAACCGTTTTAGTCACACTACGCAACTACCAAACTTTAGGACTCTCTACAGTCGGGTTTGCGGCCATACCGCGCGGCATACTTATATAATACGGCACACCTTTGCATTGAATCGAGTGACATGGTAATGGGTGGGACGGTATGGCAGGCTAAAGCATGTCATGGTTTTGGACAGTGGTGCATCATGCTTCTTTGATGTCAAACACGCACAGAAATATGAAAGTTTAGAAGCGCTTCATAAGCCACAACCACTAAAGCCCTCCACCAGCAGTAGCATAATCATCGTCATCAAGATCATCGTCATCCTCATCGTCATGAACAATTGATTGGGCCGCCAATAATAAAGAAACAGGAATTAAGGTTCCTGATGTGGGAAGTCAGCGCCTTGTTTTACAAAACATCCAATGGCTAAAATAAAAAATGGCCGCCATCCCGTCCTGCAAAAGTGGATGTCCAGCGAAGCTTTTGTAAACCACTACACATGCTGATGTGCGTGGGGATGAAAAAATTGGCCGCGTATCTGCACCTTTCGTTGCAAATGTCGTCAAAAGACGATAGTGTTTATGGGCTTTTACGAAGTAAATGCCTCCCTTCGCTTTCCCGCTCACCTCTCATGTTGTTCCTCTTGCGTCGCGCTCCTCCCAAGGTAAGGACGCCAAAGGTTTGCTTAAATCATTTTAAATTTCCCGCGTTCCACTGCTCCAAACCGGGTGTCTCGATGCGAACGCTGCCGTACGGCGAAGACGTGCGTTAATCAAGGCGCCCTACTTCAGCGTTTATAGAACCGCGTTTCCCTACTCCACGTGCGTTGCAAGCAGAACGTGGAAACTATCTAGTGGAACCTTGCGTAACTTTTGCTGGTTGATTTCTTAAAATGGCGCCAGAAGCTATAGTGGCGCGGGCGACAGTAGGCGACGGCGGAGTGAATTCTTTTTCTGCAGTTGAAGTATTTAATTTCGCAGAAGTCAAGCATGTTTAATTTTTTTATAAAGGAACACTGCAAATAGCACTTCTGTATTGATTTGTTGTCTCATATTTGCGTAATGTATTGTTCTTCTTCAACAATGTTGACAAGTATGAACGTTACACCGGACATAGACGGGTAGATTTAGCTGTGACTATATAAGACTATTGCGCAGGCATTGTTTTGCTTTGGCCGGGTGGCTGAATCGAGTCACAGACAGACAGACGGACAGACATACAGACAGACCAAAATTTCTGGGTTTAAATAGCCCAAGAAAGACTATCGTCTTTAATATTCCTCGTCACCTGGGAGGGCTTGTCACTTGCGCTCGGATTCTGTGGCGGCACAGCCTGGCGCATTCCCTCACCCTCGAATGACGTCAGCACCCCTTTTCGCGAGCAGCTGCAAACCTAGTGTGTAACAGGAACACAAAGATGGGTCCCATTGTTCGCAGGCGCCTTATCAGCTATCTTGCGGGTTCGATGCTTGTTTTAGTGTTTTTTTTAACCAATTTGAACTCTTTGCTGTACGCCTGATTGCAAAGAAAGATTGCTCTTGATTTCATTTATGGCAAATGCTGGGTACTGCTTCGCCTGACGCATGGGCTCGGCGTCGTGGTCGAGCACTGCTGAACCCTGCCTGGGTTTCTTGTTTACAGCCCGAAATTTTGCGGCCAACGAGAGGCTTACAGCTTCGCTCTAAAAACCGAACAGTTAAAGAGTTAGGTATAAGCAAGGTAAAAAAACAACAGCGGGAAACGCCAGATGCAGATAGCTTAAGTCAAACACACCGCACTTCGAGTGACATAAGGACGCACGAAAGGAAAAGGGTAAACAAAATATCGTTTCAAAGCATCTCGAGGCTATTCAGCAACTTTTCTTTCTGCATTGCGGCCAGCTTGACGTTTTCTAGACAAACATCGATGAAAGTAAACACCATCGAAAGAAAGGTGCTGACAACATGAATAAGGACACAAGGGTGGCAACCTTTTCGCCGGTAACAAGGCCGGCGAGGAAGCTGTGCGCAATGCAAAACTAAAGCGGAGCGCTGGGCGTCGATATCAATAGTTGATCCTAAAAGCGAAAGCTGTCGATTGCGATCCCGTCTGATGCAATGCAAAAGGTCGCCGAAATAGCGAGGGTGCGCTGTCAATAACGAAAGCAATGCGATACTGATCACCCACCTAGGAATTCCAAGCGCTGTTCCGCTGCATGCGTGTCATAACCCCCCCGACGCACGCGCGGGCGACTGGATCAGTCAGATTAGGCTAGAGAGCATTTTGCTCTGCGAAATTCAGGGTTTCTCGAGATCTCTCAAGGGAATTCGATACGTAATTAGCTTGCCATGGTCACACCGCCGAGTTCATAGGACGGGTAAGTGTAAAGCCCGCCGTTGGTTTACTCCCCACGGAGAAGCTCGCCGTCGTTGCATGTTGTCGCTATAGCCGTTTGATGCCTGGACGGAGCTGGGTGAAGAGACAGATGGTGTAGGAAGCTGGTTGGAGTGGAGGGGTGGTGGGAAGACGTGAAAGGAAGGAGAGGGGGGGGGGAAAGGGAATTTAGTTTCAACGCAATCTGTCACAATTGGAATAATAACTAACGCATCACATCGAAAGCCACCGGAGATTAATTAGCTAGGCCTATGATCTTTCTGCCTTTTTGGTTTTACAGCTGAAAGTGATAGTGTTTGTTAAATGCCCTGAAAGGGCACGCGCCATGCTTGCCGCAGTTCGGGATACAAATTAAAGAGAAAGAGAGTGTTCGTAGCGCGTCACTAGCGCTGGGCTCATCGGTAAATGATGACGAAGCAATAGCAGGAGCTACGAGATGGTTGCTCTCTGCCCTCAACAGTGTTTTATTATTTTCTAGTCTTATAAACAGACCAGTTTAATCTTGAAGTTCCGCCGTCGAGTGCTACCAGAAAAAATACAGAGAAAAAGAATACCAAGAAGAAATACCAAGCTCGCAAAAATACCGAGAAAACAGTTCACCTGCGTCAGCGCGTAAAGTGGGGAGAATAGGACAGCTCGCGCTACAGACGACGAGTTCGGGAAGCCGGATGCCGCCTTTTCCAGCGCCGCGGTCCACTTTGTAAAAGATGTGAAATGCTGCAAACAAACCTATCCGGGTCTGCCAGTCACGGAGAACATTCGGCGGCAAGTTTGGAAAGCCTAGTGACGTGCAACAACCGGGTCGCCGACGAAGGGAGAGTGGCCGCCAGCTATGCTGTTTCTCCAGCCTTTCACCACCAGTGCTGCAAGCTGGGCCAACATTTTTGTTGTTAGTACTATTTCGGCACAAAAATGTATATTTTAAGAATACCCTAAAGATTACACCACTAGACGAACCAATTTGCTCGCGTGATCACACCTATTTCCAGCAGCAAAGTGTGCGAATGCAACGGAGTATCCCGCTGTATTTTTGATAACGACTTGAAGTGGAACTCCTGTTCAGGTATAGTATTATCGGAAATTTAAAATGCGCTGCGTTTCCCTATTAAAAATAAAAAAAATTTTCACCCTGTATTTGCAAGAAAACCTGAATGCACGGGCTCGAGTGTGTCACTGTCCCGTATGGTACTAGTGTGTCCTACTTTTGGTCGAACGTGTGGCAGCGTCGTAATAATCGGGTTCCGAAGCGTAAGTTAGAAACACTGCTTGAATTTTTAATACGTGCAATTTCTTTGCCTGTTGAACTTCTTGTACTTCAGTCTGGAGGACCTTTAAAGTTTGGAAATGTGTCCGAAGTAATTCACAAGCACATTTTATTCATTTAGTTAATTTATTTTACTCTCGCAGCCAGAGGCTTTACAGAGGACAAGTTGCACAAAAATACAACAAAATCACCAACGTTGATGTTACATGGCTGAATGATGCCGGCAAGAAGAGTGTCAACTAAAGTTTTCGGAAACTGTAAGGGTTCCAGCAGTTGGTCCAGGAATGTTGTTCCAGTCGTGCGATGTTCCCAGTTGAAACGACGGAAAACATGTCATAGTGTGGCAATATTTTTCCGACTTTATGTCGATAATCATCACGTGAGAAAACGAAAGATTATGTAGGACGGCATGACAGTGAACACGGTTATGTTAATAAATCGTTTGGAGAAAACAAAGACGGAAATATCGATGACGAGTTGCTAGTTCTTGTAACCACAGTGCGCTCTTATGGCAACGTCAGTCGAGCTACGACAAAAAATAAAACGCGCAGCATTTTTTTGAACACACTCGAGTAAGTTAGTCGGAGAAGCATATTCAAGTGTTGAGCGGACTAATGTTTCGAACAGCGTTTTTTTAGGGCGACACAGACGGTAGACATGTTCCGACGTATTTAGTCTAGCGTTCGGTTAGCATTGTTAAGTATACTACTATTATGACTTGACCAAGTAAGGTCTGAGGATATGTGTGATCCTAAATAACGACAAGATGATACTCATTCAAGAATAGAACTGTTAATGGGATAAGAAGGTACAGCGGAAGTTTCAATCCTTGACACCCATAATACTTTGTTGTTATTAGTGTTGACCTCCATCATCCACATGTTGCACGAAGATGTGATCGCGTCAGTACCCATTTGCAGGAGTTTAAGGTTGTTATCGTCATTAATTTAATGAAAAAGAGCACAAGCCTCTCCGAAGAAGAGAGGTAGATGTTGTTGCTACAACTTTCATTGGCTAGGATAGCTATAGGCTATAATGGGGAGAGGGTGGTATTGGGCATTTGACCCCGTGGCACCTTAGAGAATGCATGATAGTGTCGTGGAGGCTTGGAAAAATGCTCAAACAGTCGAAGAATGCTATTTTTACGGCCGGCCCTGGCGCAGGAGTACATCTACGATACATCTACGAACCAATTTGCGATGAGGGTGAATGTGTTCGTGTTTAAAGCGTGCGGGTTGATAGGTGAGTAGAATAGAGAGAGGGCGGGGAAAAAGTTTGGCATGTAAAGAATTCGGGGCAGCGCTCAACAAGATTAAACACAGTCGGTTATGCGATCACCGTAAATTAAAAATAACGGAGGACCTAGAACGGAACCTTGAGGAATGCCAGAATAAACGGCGCTGGGTGATGATTCGTGATCATTGGCTACTTATCGGTCATATAAGGTGACCGATAAAGAATGAATAACTCAGACCATGTAAGAAGGTTAACATGTAGGTTTTGTATAGTTAGCTTAAAGGGAGGTAATTTGTGAGATACTTTATAAGGCTTACGAGAAGTCCATAAATGCACGGTGTGCGCATGAGCGGTGGTCCCAAAACGGGTGAAGTCTGCGAGTGAAAGGTTACCGTCAAGTCTCACATGAGAACGCCTTTCGGAAACCATGTTGAGCAGGGGTGAAAAAAAGAGTTAGTTTCATAGGAATTGACCGGATTAGAAAAACAACCCATTTATGATTATGCCTCGGGGCGCTTGTTAGTGTTATGAGACGATAAGCAGTATAGGAGTGTCTAGACCGAACTTGTGCAGCTGGCCGCCTTACCGACCTTTAAATCGGCAGGTATTTCATGGCTGTCCAGAGACTGCTGAAACATTTTAGATAGTGCAATATGAGGAAAACAGTGATTCCAAAACATTAGCGTAATTTAAATTCAGGCCTGTGCTGAAAGGCACTTTTAATTATTTCATTATTGCGAATATGACACGCTGTTCAATTGCAATGGCTGTTGAATCAATACGGGGTAATCAAACATGAGCGCGAACACATCGGTCTTAAAACTACGGTGTAACCCTTGGCGCCGTTCCGTAAAGGATGTTCACCAGCGTGAGGCGGAATTTAGAAATACATGTGTCGCTTTCAGGACCTCGAAATCATCTTGGAATAAGAAGGCGAGCACGCTATTTGTTGGGCACGACAATAGCATAAAAACCACATTGACGGTAGCCATCGCCTGCGCGTGACCCAGACGGTTTTCTTACGGCCATATTTAACGCTTTTGGTTCATAGCTTTGGCCAACACTGGACCCTTTATTTAACAACTCAGTCAATACTCGCATGTTTTCTGTGTGGTTTAAAATTGCTGTAGGCGTATTTGTGCTAAAATGCGACTTCAGAAGATATGTGAAAACCAACAGATTAGCATACATTATTTGGACTGCATAAATAAGAACATCAATTTGGTCTTGTTAGAGCTAAAGTAAAAACTGCAGTTATTTTACAGTACCATGGTTTTATACAGGGCGACTCCAGCACTGCTATTTTGGTTTGATTTATGAAACATGTGCCTACATCGGTGGAAATAGCTGCGACCTACGCTGGGCATGCTTAATCTTCCCGTTAGGCCGCAAGGAAGCCTATTGCATAAGTTGGTCCTTCAGTTAAGCCTTAAACAACCGACATTTCATCAGACAGAAAACGGACATTGCGGAAACTCGGCTTTGAATTCTCTCGTGCGTCATTTGACAGAACGACGATCGGCATTTACGATGAACTCGTTATCATGCTGGCGCTACTACGCAATACATGTAGCACTGTCGAGTGGCACCATAATGATGACCCCTGGCGACCTCTTTGACGTCAACGCGGCCTACTGTAACGTAATCCAAGGAACAACTAGTGGACGAAGGTCGAACGTGCGACGCCTAAACGCAAAAAAGCAGGGCTGCGATTTGTCGTGTTTCAGACAAATCACGAAAAAAAGATCTCGACGTTCACGAAAGCCGCCGTGCGAGTTTTGACGTCTTCTCGAAGAAGGATTGGCTCGGTGCGAGGGGTGTTTAAGAACGTAGCCCAAAGGATTGAGCTTGTGCCCGAAGAAGCTTGCCAGATGCTACGTTCGGAACTAAGTGTAGGTTAGCTTATTAAGTCCCCTTGCGCGGTTCATCTGTTTAAATCAGACGAAGTGGTATTTGCGTGCACGAGCGGTTTCGCCATCACGCTTATTACGCAATCAAATGGCCGGAGGGAAAGTAACTTGAGTCGCGTTGCGGGGCCGGAGGTTTCAAAACTAAATCCGAGTTATGTGTCTTACTCGGGCGTGTACGAGGAAATGCGCGTAGATGTGGAACGCTGCAGGTACTTCCTTATCCTTTCTCGGTGGCGACAGCTCCTCGCGTAAAGCGAAGTGTCGAACAAAGGGAGCGCGAACGTCAATGGAAACACTTGGCATCTCTCGTATGCTTAGTCCTATCTCACTGCGTGACGCCAAGAACGTCCGCTGGCGCTGTAATCGATATCCGCTGTCGCCATGGCGGTGGTAACTGCGGAAGCGTATGCATCCAGGCTGATGCGTCCGCATAGCGAATGCGTGTCGTCAAAACGGCGGCCGCTGAAAAAATGTTACCATACCTGCGGCAACGCTTACAGTTTTCCCTACTTTATGTACGAACACAAACCACTTACGACAACCATCAAAGCGGAACTGAATCTGATCCGTAGATTTGTTCTCCAAACAAGGCCTTCCGTAACAGAAGAGGGCCTTGATGTTTTTTGATTCAGTATGTTTATCACATAAATGAACATCGGCGACTATGACGATACACAGAGGAGGTATATTTGTTGCGCGTTGGTAGCAGACGCCATGCTTCTTCCTCAAACACGGTGGTTGACTGATTTATTTGGTTTATTATGGGATACAAGGGCAATGGGGGGCGCGGTAGGGGAGGTCTCTGGACTGATTGTGACCGCCTGGGGTTCGTTGACGTGCGCCGATACCTCGAACACATTGCCGTTTTTACTTTTTGCCTACATAAAAAAAGCGGTCGCCGCGGCCGGGAAGCAAACCGTGTCGTTGGGCTCAGCAGCCCACGCCATAGCAGCCACTGTGCCACCGCGGCGGGTTTAACCACGGTGGTAAACGGCGCGGAGCAATCAATTGTTAAACATAACAAGGTACGAAAGCAATTGCAAGGAAAGGGATATTTTAAAATATTGCCGGAATGTGTTGGTCAGTGAATGAGTGAGGGAGTGAGTGAGTGAGTGAGTGCGTGAGTGCGTGAGTGAGTGAGTGAGTGAGTGAGTGAGTGAGTGAGTGAGTGAGTGAGTGAGTGAGTGAGTGAGTGAGTGAGTGAGTGAGTGAGTGAGTGAGTGAGTGAGTGAGTGAGTGAGTGAGTGAGTGAGTGAGTGAGTGAGTGAGTTAGAAAAGAAATGCGCCAGAATACGACTATGAGCACAGCCCCAGCACCTCCCTCTATTTCCAACCTCCAGGGACGCGACACGCTCTTGCTGGGATGTATACGTTGTGGCGATTGGGAGGTTCGTTAGCAGGAGTACCAGAGGAACTGCGCCGCGCTCGAACCTCCATCTATCCTCATCCACAGCTGAGAGGTTTTAGGCCATTGCGTATTATACACTGATGCCCTTCCTACGTACACTGTAAACCGCGCAGCCTCACCCTCCTCAACCTGCGAAAAAATACAAAATGGCAGGCCTTCGGTACCTCTCGGACAATGGAGCGACACTTTGCACTACACAACCCGAAGGGTATAGATTGAAAAAAAAAAAGAAACAAATGCTACGGTTCGACCTTAAGCTCACACCGGGTTATACACAGCTCGTCACTGCATTGGGGAATAGCTCGATGAGCTGTGCCGTCAGTATGCTACACATCAGGGACACTTATGCTTATTATCAAAGAAAGGAGCAGGTACCAAGACCAGCACCATGATAGCTCTCCAGATTTCTGATGGAAGAACGAGGCAAAAGCGCACGTGGACATGAAGCCACCCTTAAGGATTGCCTTGTGCTAAGTAAGAAAATTTAACTGACGGTAGTGCAAAAGGGTACCATGTTGGGCTAGTTGGTGTTTGTCAGATTCTTGTATCTTACTGTATCTGACTGTAGTATCTGACTGTAGTGGGTACTGTTGGCTACTAAGTTATCAAAGAAATATTCTGCAATGAATGTGCGTATTCCATTGCGTGGGGGCTGCTTTATAAATGCCGTCTTTTATAATAAAAAATCGGAACACATTGATAGACGGGATTGTTTCGGTCAGTTAGTTCTCCACCTGAGAATATAGAAGGTGTGTTTCGAGCTGCAATGGTGAAGCAGCTCCTACTGGCTGGCCGAGTTTTTTGGTTTATACGACTTAGTACTGCTGCAGGGCTTTCATAGTAGCGCGGAAGACGAATGCACAGAAGAGGTTGATGCAAGAAGCGCGGTAATCTGAAAACTCAGTTTTATTTTGGGACGTCAGGGATTTATAGATCATTCGAAACAAACAAAGGAACGAAGAAACGAAATATTGCTTGTTTGAAAAATTAATAAATGAATATCCAACGAACGAAGGAATACACGAACAAACCAGCAGCCGACGAACCAAAGGACGTAGGAGCAAACAAAAACCGAAACAATGACTGCACTGCTTCACCTTGGTACAACATATTCGCTTTCGGCACGCACAAAACACGGAGATAGAACCTGCACAGTAAAATCAAGATTTGATTGCAGCATTTTTCTTCTGCGTGTTGTTTCTTTCTTTTTTGTTATCTTTACTAGCTTTTACGCAGAAAAAAAAAACGTAAGAAAGCGGATGCTAACAAAAATAACGTTTATAAAGCGTTTGCAAACAAAAAGGAATGTACACATGGCATGGACGTAGATTTCAGAAGCCCTAAACAAAAAATTTACACCATCTTCCCGCGAGGGGAACCATGGGGTAGATGCAACGCATTGGGGGTTGCCGTTGCGTTTCCGTTATGTTAGCGATGTCAGCATGTGGATTGCTGTTGTTGTGTATCCTATTTACGCAGCATGTTCACCCCCGATGCGTCGCATCTACCCCATGGTTCCCCTCGCGGGAAGATGGTGTAAACTTTTAACCGAGCGCAAGCTGCGCGCTAACGCACAGCTGGCACGGCGACGGGAGCGAGCGCAGCCGAGCGCAAGCTGCGCGCTGACTGCGCTGACGCACAGATGGCGCTGCGGTGAGAGCGGCGGAGCGCGCAGCTGCCGCGGCGAGGAGAATGGGGGAGGGATGCGGACTACGCCGCGACAACGACGCGGGACAAGGCGAGTTAAAGAGATGGGTTGCACCTAATATTGTTGGCATGTCAGTTTTTTAAAGGGTACTGCTGAGGAATCATAACCTCAGGCAAAAGTTTAAAGCGATGCTTAAACGGTGTACAAATACTATTTGGCACACTTGCACAATTTTTTTTGAAAGTGACGCTTCTCTCAGGTCGTTCTCCTCCCCATTTTAGTGATGTCACCAGTGACAATCTACTTGCAAATTTACAGGGCGGCGTCCAACAAACTGCGGGTCGTTTACCTTAAATAAAGTGTGCCTGACCGACCGTCCACTTGAAACATTGGAACTCGTGTGCATCAACGTCGCGAAGAGTGAGGACAGCCCAATGGGCCGTCACGACAACACAGCGTGGATCGGCTTGAAACTGCGCGTGTCATTTTCTTCCTCTCAGGCATTCATAAATTAACTGAGGGCCAATACTTGTGTTGAAAGGTGCAATAAAATTGTAGAAGTCAAATAACCGCCAGAAAAATTTGTCTAAGTGCGTATTTTTAAAAACTAGAAAGAGCTGCAGGCACAGTACACCCGTTTGTTGTCAGCCTTGCGTGGAGTTGTAAACAACAACGAGATCAAAATGGGCTGCGCGTCTGGTTGTTTCGCTTCAAATGTTATCAACAGACGATAGCCCTTTGGTGCCGTTGCCGCGGGACACTCAACACTCACTGCCCCTCCCACCGTTTATAGTATATACCTCCTCTCTCGCTCAATGCCAGGGTTGATGTTTACATAATTCTATTCCATTTTCACCGATACGCACTGCTCGGGTGCCATCTCTTGGGACCTTCTGTTTCTATCGTGCTTGGAGCAGCTCGAGCTGACATTTTTTTTGTATTACTTCCTCTTGTCTCACTCCTTTTTGACACTGAATTTGACGTATTTTTTCCCATTTGCTATTGTGAAAATCAAATCCAGCATGTATTCTTCACTAAAAAACAGTCGTACTCTCGGTTATGCATTTCAATTTTCCATCAAATTTGCCTGCGTATGTTTTTCCGCTGAATAATGTGGATATATAAAAAATATTGGCATATTTATTAGAGGTTTACCTGGCTACCGCACTCGACCTGGTTACCGCATGATTACTGCACTGGACAAGCAGAGTGGAACAGTGGGCCTGCAAATTAATATGCAGAAAACTAAAGTAATGATCAATAACCCCGGGAGAGCACAGCGGTTTGAGATAGGTGGCGAGGCAGTGGAAGTGGTAAGCGAAATAAGCGGATATATCTATTTAGGGCAGATAGTGACCCCGGATCCAACCATGAGGCAGAGGTAATTAGAAGGATAAGAATGAGGTGGAGTGTATTCAGCAGGCATTCTCAGATAATGAATGGCAGCCTACCATTGTCCCTGAAGAAGAAAGTGTATGACAGCTGCATGTTACCCGTACTCACCTACGGGGCAGAAACTTGGAGGCTGACTAAAACGGTTCCACTTAAATTGAGGACGACTCAGCCAGCAATGGAACGGAAGGTGATAGGTGTAACGTTAAGGGACAAGAAGAGAGCGGAGGTGGTCAGTGAAGGAACGCGTGTAAGGGACATATTAGTAGAAATTAAGAAGAAGAAATTTGTTTGGGCGAGGCACGTAATGCGAAGGCAAAATAAGCGTTTATCATTAAGGGTAACAGAGTGGACCCCTAGAGAAGGCAAGCGTGGCAGGGGGCGGCAGAAAGTTAGATGGGCAGATGAGATCGAGAAGTTTGCGGGGGTAGATTGGTCGCAGTTAGCACAGTACCGGGGTAATTGTAGATCCATGGGATAGATTGGTCGCAGTTAGCACAAGACCGGGGTAATTGTAGATCCATGGGAGAGGCCTCTGCGCTGCTGTGGGCGCCGGGATGATGATGATGATGATGATGATGATGATGAGGACGATATAAATTATGCCAACAATTCCAGCTTTTTGGAACGGTCTTGTGCATATATATGTCTTGGTCAAGCATTTATCACCCGTTTTTTGGCTCGGTGGTTGAATTGTGGGACAGGCAGGCAGACAGGCCACGATTTTTTCTTTTATGTAGCCCGAAACGCAACGTTGTTGCGAAGCAGAGAAAGTTCACTGGATTTTAATGCGTACAATTATTTGCGGAATACCCCAATAGCCTGGACCGTGTAATGCCCTGCATTTCGCTCGTTCTTCAATAGCTGCTGTAAAATATTCCCTCCAAATTCTGTCTGTGTTTCATCCTGCATTGAATTTGATTATGTTTTGTTGCTTTGTTTTTCCATGAACTTGGTGCCGTTTGATGCATGAGATTTCAGATTTCATATGTAATATGTAACCTTCGCGTGTCATGTAGACAACCTGTACGTCTCACATGTTCATACTGTTCTCGTCCTGTATGAACGAAAACCACGTTTGAATTTTGTGTATTTGAAACGACGTATTGCCCCTCCTGCAAAAATCCCCAGTGGCATTGTCAATACGTTAAAATAAATAAATTTCCACAGAAATGCTGATATCGCTGAAGTTATACTTGAAATTGTTATAATAGCGTAAATGGAGATAGCTGGTACCACAAAACAATAGAAACTAAAAATAACTAAAAGATGGAAAATACAGAAAAGGGCGAAACGTGTAACGCCCCGCATTTTGACCACAATGCAGTCTTGGTGAAAGTTCCACGTGTAATCGTTATAATAGCGTAAATGGAGATAAACCTAAAATACAAGATAAATATACAAAAATACGTAAAATGGCGAACCGTGTAACACCCTGCATGCCCACAATAATGCAGGTTTTGGGAAAGCTCCAAATGCAATCGTTACAAGCGTAAATAGAGATAATTGGTTGAACAAAAGATTGAAGAACTAGAAATCAAAGAAATGTAAAAAAATTACGGAAATGTCAAACCGTACAACGCCCTGCATTTCCAGTATAATACATATATTTCGCGAAAGTTCCACCTTTAATCGTTACAATAGCGTAAATTCCTGGAACGAAATTTTGAAAAACTGTAAAAATAAGTTTGAGAGTAGAGGGCTGCACAATCAACGGGATGAAGCGAAGACCAAGCAAACACAAGCGCTTGCCTTTGTCTCGTCTTCACTTCGTCCCGTTAATTGCGCTGCCCTCTACTCACAAAGTTATGTACCAACCGCCTCAAGCTTCAACGCTTGCGTAGAAAAATAAGAAGAATATTACAAAAATACAAAAAATGGCGAAGCGTGTGGGGCCTTGCATTTCCACAATAATGGAGATTTCGCAAAAAAGTTCTAAATGTAATCGTTGTAATAGCGTACACGGAGAGCATTGGGCAAGCGAAATCTTGAGAAACTAAAAAAATAAGAAAAATGTTAAAAAACACGGTGAATGCAGATTTCACGGAAGTACCAAATGTAACAATTATAATGACGTAAATGGAGATAATTGGTGGAAATAAATTTTTGAAAATTAAGACAATAAGGACAATAGAAAAAAATTATGGGAAATACCCAACCGCGTAATGCCCTGTAGTATTTCCAGAATAATCTAGATTTTGCGAAAGCTTCACCTGCACTCGTACGTCACAACGGCGTAAATGGAGATAATTGGTCAAACAGGATCTACAAAAGACCGTAACATGTGGCTGTAAAAACTCACACTCAAGAAAAGCCGCATAAGAAAGCTGCGAATTAGTAAACAATTCTCTGAATTGCTGCAGAATGTCTTTCTTAAGCCTTTTTTTTTCGCATTATTGGCTCGAGAGAGGCGATGCGGGAGAAGTTGAGAGCATAACCCACTGCTGGCAACACCAATGTTTTATTCTTGGAATCTTCATTAAAGCGCCATGTTCTTACGCTCCTATTTTCAGAGTGGCTGGTTTAGCGTAATTACAGCGTGAATAATTCATTCCTTCTCTTTCATTATCTCTTTAGTTATGACACCGTGTGTTGTTACAAAAAAAAAAAGAATCCTGATCCTTGTTCACACGCTGCGTCACGAGAGCGTCATACATCTGCGCCTGCACTCTTACTGCGCGTCACTATATTTCGCGAAAATAAACTGCTTATGGCGCGTGCGAATACAATACTGCGCCATTTAGAGTGACAGAAATTACTGTAGAAGTCTGGAGAAGAATATATACGTAAAGCTCGACAGACAGTAGAAAATGTGGCAGCGTGTCTTCATAACGTATTCTGTGGGAGATAATCAAGCGTGCGGTGCATGAGGATATATTTGTCGCGAAAACAGTTCGTTCATTTGCACTTCTAGGAGAAGCAAAATGGAGGTGTAGTCGTCAATGTTTCCCACGCGATGCTTCTGCACTTTCCTGGGATTTCCCTAGGTAAACATTGCGGGTCTTTCACCGCTAGCACTACCGAAAAAGCGTACAAGTATTTTCCGATAATGTGCAAAGACAGTAGGTAAACTGCGTTGTATATAGCGTTACGTTGTCGAGAAAAAGCGAGCGTACGTATAGTCGTACTGGCAGGCTTGGAATTTAATAATCAAGGAACAATATGCCAGGTACCTAAATCCTAGCAAAGCCATTACCGCACCTTAATTATCACATCATTTTAAGACGAAGGTAATGGACACTAGGTTAGCAACAAGTTAGGTAACAGGCTTTAGGAGGAGGAGTGGTCAATGGTCAAATGGTTCCTGGTATTGATACCGACAACGTTTTTCAAAGTGCAGCACGCCGAAGCAATTTTTCGCCATTTAAGTATCATGTTCCTAAGTTCGAGGTTGATGTCGAACGATATTAGACTAAGAAAAGTGAGGACTTCATGGTATTTACCCTTGCATGATTTCTTTTAGGGGAAACTTTACATAGCAGGAGGGAGCGAGACTCACAGAGGTAAATTAACCGCCTCGAAAGGAAAAGCTAGCGGGAATGAAAAGCTTAATAAACATTTTCCAGGGGAGGTGCAAGAAGGCTATGTCGCCCACCCTTCGACACACACACACGCACGCACAAAACAAGCAAGAGTGTTATGCGTGCTTGCATCCATTTTCCCATCCAGAAAGGCCACAAGGCCGCAAATAAAGGTTCTAAGAAGTTGGAAAATTGGCGTGGGCACCCCAAAACAGCTGTATTCTCCCAGTTTAGGCCTATTTTTGTTGAACTAACGAAAAAAGTGGCAGTCCACTCACAAGGGAGCTGGAAGCTGGAGAAATGGCTGCATGCTGACACGCTGGAACACCAATTTCGCGTTCACTTCACGCCTACTTGAGGAGATCGTATGCGAAAAACTTTAGTCTGTTTGGCGTATAAATTATACTGCTCCTCTATAGCGCATTCAACTCAGACACGTTGATTGGCAGACTGTCCAAGCTTAGAGCCTGACACAGAGTACTTTTCTCACCGGGGCTGCTGTCGCACCGGATCCTTTGTGATCTGTAGAAGAGCCATTGTTGCCAGAGCCTGCGTCACTTTGCACTGCTTGAAGCGGGCGTGGAACCCAAAGACGCTAATCTCGGTAGTTCATTCTGTGCGCTCACTTCCTTTTTTCAATAGCGTGTGTAGGCGGGGTTACTTTTGATTAACGCGGACTCGTTTCTTGTCGAGTGCGCGTGGTTCTGCACGTACTTGTGCAGAAACGCTCGGACCAGCACATCGAACGATCACGCGTACGGGCTGTCCACACGCACACGCAGCTCAAACGCCCATCTCGAGCTGTCATGCGCTTTCCCCGTTTCTGTACTCAGAGATATCCGGCGACATTTCATTCCTTCATAATATTTTAGCATCTGTACAACATAATGAAGAATACGTTGTCCACGACAAAACGTCACAAGACGACGTCTGTCATTTAACCCAACGTAATTTCACTCGCTCGTCGTGATTACTATAACGGCTGAGCAGAATAGCCTCTTCAGTTACTTGGACAATGACAGCCTGGAATTGCTTAATCCTTACGGTGCCGCAGCCGATACCTGCGTGCGTAAACGTCCTGTAGTACCTCCTCCACAATCGCAACGGTTCCGCAGATGCAGAAGTTTTCCTCCATTGTCGACGTGTCTACATTGGGAGACAGGAGCCCGTCCCACGGACGCATAATGTCGCGTGCATGTTTGACAGACATCTTGTTTCGTTGGAGACACGCACGTGATACACGGTAGTGCACCGACATGTCTGTGGGCGCGTTCGGGCGTGCGCACTCGGATCATTTGCGCGCGACTATTACGTAAAAAGTGGCCATGAAGCCGGGAACAACGCCTGATCCTACGCCGTCAGAAGTTCGTTTCTATTGAGGAAATAAAGAGCGAGCGTCACGTCAAGAATCGATCGCCCATCAATTTTGACGTCATTCAACGGCATAGTGACCTGTCAGTGGTGTGCCGCCTAAGGGGCGGCAATGAGCGCGCGTGCGTTTTGGGTTTTGAATGCCGTGGGTTTTGCTGTCTTATTGGAAAAATGCGTTTTCCGTGGAATTTCGTTTCGACCATTTCGTGGAAAATATTAACTGGTGTGATTAATCGATTTTTTGGTATAGATGTGTAGGTGCCGTCTTTTTCTTAAAGGTAATATCAGCTAGCTGGACCACTCAGCTGCAAAAACAGCTCGGCGACAGCAGCGTCTGCAAGAATGTGAGGCCTTGAGGAATACCAAAATTAAGGAAATTCATATGTGCCACCATATGTGAAGGCAAGCGAAGCCATGGGTACATTTGAGGCAGGAGATTAGTTGACACAAGAGAGGAACAGGTCGCTTGTATACCTTGCATTAGGCGCTGCACCAGACTTTCACAAAAAGAAGTCATTGGACGAACATTCAGAGGTGCCATTAATTTCAGCCTGGGACAAAATTATTATTAGGTAGTAAGTATGTTTTCACTCCTTCTTTCTTTACTTGGTTATTTTAATTTCACTTCAGCCATTTTATAAAACCGTGATCCATGGATTTCCTATAGGGATTTGTGCTATGTATTGGTATTTTAAACTCGCTTACTAAGTTAGAAATTCTCTACCCACAATTCGAAAACAACCTTTTTCGGCCAGCGTTGAAGTTTTCAAGAGTGTTTAATTGAAAACGGCTTTACACGGGATGCTGACGGCTACAAATTAAAGCAACAAAACTACACGGAACGGCCATTTGACACGGCAAGCGTTAGCGATTTTTCGCAGCTGCTACATTTTCCTTCGTTATGCCAATATACGCTTCGCATCCTTTGAACAATCCTTGGAAAGATGGCAGTTTGCCTCGTAATGCTTGAACTTCGCGCTGTATATATCTTCCGCTGCAAGTTTTTCTGTGACTACGTCATTTTCCGTGTCTTTTTTTTTTTGTGCAGTTGTACCTGACTCATATCCTATGACAGCACTTGCTCCTTTTATGTAGACGCATATGTTCTATTGCCAAACCTGGGTTTCCCCTGAAAATAATTGTCAATACCGTATATGAAAGCAGAAAGACGGTTTATTGAGCCCGGAAAAACGGAGTGTGAAGATTCGTCCGTGCATATGCGACAAGCAAAAGGTAGGGCTAACGTGTTATGCACGCTTCGACGTTTGCTGCTGAGCTAAATACTTCTTTTTTCCCGTGTTTTCGGGGCGAAGTGCGTGTGCATGAAATATCAGTTGAATGGAGGCATTGGCTTAGCGTTTTAAATGAGCAGAATTGTTGGTATCTTCTGCAAAGAATTATTCAGTACCTAGAATTTTGATTAGACGAACTTCATGCGCGTATGCGCGGATGCCTCCAGGAGAAATGGCACCACCCTAAGTTTAGTGTTTGACCTAGGGGCTCTTGTGTGCATTTGAAAGTTTATGCCAGTTTTGATGTATCTATCGTTGTCTGACGGCACTTCTAATGCCTGGCCACTACAGTTTTTAAGAATTCAATCGCCGGAATATATTCTGTAAGCGTGAAAATACGTGCAAAATTATAAAAGGTCAGTCAATGCGGCCGTCCCTTTGCTCAGCAGAAGCAAGTCATGATCTCCGCTCTAAATTCGAGCTACCAAGAGATGGTGTGCTAAGCTGCAGATAAAAGAAACGTCTAGCCTCCGTTAAATTCCCCCTAGAGGAACCAAAACTACAATAAAGCTCGGTTTAAATTTGCTCGTCTCCGATTTCTGCCAAGCTTCCTTCGCGATTTATTGCAAAGTAATATCCCTTCATCAGTAACGATTGGTCCGCATAAAACGAAGACGCGTGATATTCGTTAGGTAAAACCAGCCCACCTGGTATTATTGTAAACGACCGTCTGCAGTCATAAAAGTGACATTTACAACCAGCGTAACACCGAAGAAAAGTGCGGTGTTGGGTGATATGCGCATAATAGCCGCGTGAGAGCACTCTCTACAAAACTGAATATTTTCTTGGCTGTCAAGGGCTTAAACCCCGTCATGTAGGGCATCAGTCTGCACCAGTGTTATCAGCACTGCTGTTTCAGATTATCTAGCGCAACTAGCCTCAATGAGGCGCAGTATTCGCGCCGTGCTTTCAGTTGCGTGGGAACCTCCTGCGTCCTCCAAATCGATAAAAGTGCAGCTCCAGAATTGGTTTCGTCGCGTTTTTTTTTTTCTCAACTCCTATTTTCACATATGTCTAGTGGCGGAGAAGCGCTAGAACCATAAAACGTAAATCTAAAATTTTTGAGGGTTGTTTGCTTCATCCATGATGGATGGCGTTTGCCCGACATCAAATCGATATGCGGCGAAATTGAACATGCCCCGTGCACAAATTGACGCGACCAGCCCTAGATTTTCTAATCTTCCTGAGAACAGAATACCGGAGACAAAAAAGTAAATGACCATGATCAATAATTTCAATCAACTAATAAATTTATTAAACCAGTGATTTCAATCTTTAATTACTTCAACCGCCACCCACCTGTAGGTCCGTACCTAACTGCGCCCCCTGAGGTGATCAAGCTCGAGGAAGTAGTTAATAAAAAATAACTTCATTTTTTGCATGAACGATTCAAATAAACAAATAAACAAATTAAAAATTAAATAAATAAATAAATAAATAAATAAATAAATAAATAAATAAATAAATAAATAAATAAATAAATAAACAAATAAACAAATAAATAAATAAATTAAGGAATAAATAAATATAGAATGAATCAATTTTATTCGAGCGACATAATGGGATGTTGCAAAAAACGACGCAGGGTTTCTTTTAGCAAACGTGCTTTACTAGAGCGAACTAGTTCTCCTCCATAAACTATTGATTGATTGATTGTAGGGTTGAGCGCGCCGACGCAACGCAGGTGATGAGGCGCGACGTAGTAGAGGGCTCTGGATTGATTTTGACCACCTGGGGATCTTTAACGTGCGCCGAAATCTCGTACACACGGGCGTTTTTGCTTTTCGCCTCCATCAGAAAAGCGGCCGCCGTGGCCGGGAACCGAAACCGCGACCTCGTGCTCCTCCATAAACTAGAACAATACACAACCGTCCCAGCAGCAAACAAAGGTAGGTGCACAATCGAGCGTCGGTAATGGAAGTGCCGACGCGCGTACAATCAGTACAAACAGAATGAAAATGCCATGGCGCTTGCTCCGCACGCATCTATTTTGAACGCCGTCCTTTCCGGAAGCATGCAATTCGATAGAAAGTTTTGTTAATGTAATTATAACAGCCTAGTTTAGTGCCGACAAGGTTACCCTCTTTCCCTACCAAAGAAGATGGCCAGACGCGGCGAACGATAGCAGGAGCAAACGCGCGCTCATCTTGAAACACTGGATAAGATTAAATTCAATTCAATGCTTTATTTTTCTTTCATAGACAATGATGGCCGAGCAAGGCTGGGCGCAGGTAAGAAAACATGTGCATACGTGGTTCGCGGCTATATTTAACTGTAAAAATTTCGCCAGAGGCTGTAATTCACATCAACTCCAATGGGGCCACCCTGGTACCTTTTTTTTTCTTGTAAATATTTCAGCCGACTATGTCACTGCGGCAGACAAACAGGGGCTGGAGATGCCCTCATTGCCATTGCCCTTGCAGCCCCAATGGGCAAGGACCACGTCAATATTATCTCATACTATCAGATTGAATTTCAAAACTTCTTAACAGGACGTACTTCAACAAAAGCTGCGAAGATGATTTTGACGTAACGCAATCTACCCGATATACATCATCTGGACACCGGCTCCTTAATCCCTGGAAGGAAAATAAGTGGCTCATGCCGCAGCCTGCGTTAACAAACACCGGACGTTGTCTTCCGGGATTGCAAAAAGTACTCTTATGAGTTGCCCGCATGAAATCATCTCCAAAACACACTCCGACATTCTGGCCCGTTACCACTTCGAACGAAGAAAATTTCTGCATCCGCCTCTCAAAATGTCTCGCGAAGAAGCTGTTCTCTGCCGACAGGTGCAGATAAAATGGTACCAAACAACTTCATGCAGACGACTCGAATTCTACCTACGGCACGGACTCTACCACAGGGTGAGGGAGTGCCGACATTCACCAACTCATGCCCGAAATCCCAACCTCTTAGTTCACCAATCAGAGGGTAAGCTCAACAGCTCAAACCCGTGCTACTAACAACATTTGAAAAACCAGGTGAGACAGGCTGTCCAGACCCAGAGATTTCAGGGGTAAGGGGGCCCTCCACCTGGCGGTCAGCCAAACAATGTACAGTGCTCAAACAAACGTTTATTGATCATCACATGCTTCTCTTGTACGACGATTTCTCAATCGGTAATTTCTGCCATTTAAATTGCCGTCAAGCATTAGGGCACACATTAATTCTTGGTTGACGGAGGCTCAGACCGAAGCGTGAGGTGGCTTGGAGAAAAAGCTTTATTTTTCTAACGTCGCTGGTTGCGCTTACGGCAAACTATCTTACGTCGATACAGCAGCCGCTATGTATTTAAGACGGAAGCCTTAAGCGCCACAATCTTCGAAAAAGCAGCGTTGTTGTTTTCCGGTGAAGAAAAGGAAACCTGGTGTGAATACTAAAAAAATAAAAAAAACACATTCGTGATCTTGTGAGATCTGAACTAGAAGGGTGACTATAGGTAAAAGATGTCGCTTGACTGTATAAACGTGCTTTGTAGGTTTAAGTAGCCGCCTGCATTTTACAATGTGCTGGGTTATGCACTTTCACAGATCATAAATACAGTAATATACACCTGGAAATCTTCTGTATTATTCAATTTACGAGGCTAGTTCCAGCCGGAAGAATGTGGTCAGGTGGTACAACCACCCAGATCCAATTTGATGGTATCTGCTCGTTCATTAGAATCTGGGCTTCCCGAAGACACAGCTGGATGCCCGCAGGAAGAAATAGGATGAGAGCAGCATATATTTACAAGACATCAGTGCACGAACAATGGTTATTTTTCCAAACAAAGGGCTAAGATGAATCCGCAGCATTAGAATAACAGCCAGGAACTCTACTCGTATTCACCTCGCGCCGCATTGTCGCTCCCAACACTGGCTTCAAGGAAATATGGTCACAAACAAGAATCTAAACATGATTTAGGTATTGACGATTGCCGTAGGAAGAGAGGCCTTGTCGTGAGACAACAAGACGCACAAAAGGCAACAAAAGCACCAGCCGCAGAAAGTGCACTGGTAATTTTTTTTTCTTGAGCGACAATCACACGCATATGCAAAGAAAATCTCATATCTCACGCATATCTTGGTTGCTTCTTTACATGGTTTGGGACTGCCGCCATTCCGCTGGCCTCCCGCTGGGCCTTTTGCGCAGTTACAGGTGTTGTTCGAGAGCTCTTGTTACATCATACAATACGCGGTCTTCTGAGGTACCAATAGAATATCCATAATCCCCCACTGAATCTAGGCCCCCTGACGTCCTTAGAATGAAAAAAAAATATGTATTAATAACGACAGATATTAAAGAATATAACAAAGCAGTTTATCATTAAAATACACCAAAAAAACATGTGTAACATGGATTTAGATCAATAGTCTGCGCGGGTAGGATTGGATCGATTACAAAAGTATTTTCAAAAATATAAGCCCCCACAAAAAGGTCAAAAACACATGCAGGATCCGATGAGATTGCCAAACTGTGAAGTTGAAAGGTAAATGTTGGAAAATATGGCGTGTCACGTCAAACCTGAACGTGATAGCACGTGATTAGAGCAGGTGTACACCAGCTACGGAGAACTGCGATTCGAGGAAAGCTGTGGCGTTTGTCAGTGTACTTGCTGGCGTAATTAGCGCTGTAAGACGAAGAACCGAAATCACAGAAAGTGAGGCAAATACGATGCTGCAGAAAAGAAGTCGTTCGTAGGAATCGACAGGCTTGCGCCTTCATTGTACGCATGCAGAGTTAAGCGCCCCGATGGATTTATTTTGTTTGCTCAGTGCTGCACAAACGAGAATGAGGGCTTTTGGATTCCTCAATCTTTCCATATGGCAGCTTTTTCTGCAAATCTATGGCATCATGCACAGTTGGGAAAATAAACGCAGTTATTCTCATTGTGAATTCGGATTTTGCGGGTCGGATCATCACCTGGGTTTACGAGGCACCTCGTATAGAGCGGCATATTGCCCATGGGTCCCATTACAGGGGCCTCACAGAAGCAATAGCAGCAGCAGTTGCTATGGCATGTACTGATCGTAGCTATTCGCTTGTAGTGAAGGTTGGCCTTCGGCAAGCCGCATCTAAACAACTCCGACGTACGACATCCGGCGTAAAGATCTTATCCGTAGCTTCCGTTCCTGTAGGGAACATACCTTTCCAGCCGCTAAGGGTTGTGATTTCCTGAAAGACGTCTGCGGCAGCGCAAACAAGGGTCTGATCCTTACCGCCAGGGTGGGGCATAAAAGCAAGACACAGTGGAATTGGCATACCACAGAGCAGCAGCAGGAGTTTCAGCGGTGTGAGCTGTTCGTAACCATTCGCTTGTCGTGAAGGTTGGTTCATATTTATTTGAACGTTTGTTAGAGAATGGGACTGTGAACAGCGCACATTTTTTGACGAAGGGCGGAGAACTGCGCACAACACAAGAACTTGTGTTTCAAGCATTCCTCCATCCTCCGTCAAAAACGAACGCTGTTCAAACTTATTTATTTTGTCACTAACTAGCCAACGGAGTGTACCTGCCACAGAATGCACTGCGCTGGAACTGATTCTGATCGTGTTCATTTTGCTGCTATCAAGCTTGATTGATTGTGCAATGCCGTCAAATGCGTAGTTCACGAAGAAGAACCAACAGATGTAATCATCTCTCACTTATTAGCTGGTTTGGCTGGGGACGAATGGACGCCAAAATTAAACGATTTTGTGAGGGCCTGTGCCTCAGTGAAGGTAAAACTTTGCAGAAAAGTGTACAATTATTAAGCAACAAATTTTATGAAATACGTACAAGACAGGAAGAGCTTACCGCGGCGAATAATGCCCTGCAAGCGCTTTGGAAACAAATGGCAGGAAGGGAAAATAACTCACGGAATAATTAATTTTAAGCTGCAGGAGGGTATAACATATCTTGAGGACCGCAGTACCATCCTGAAACGCACGTGTGACGTAGTGGGCTGTAGTGTTTCTACAAGTCGCCCATCAAGGTCCAACAAAGAGACTATCATAGCAGGCTTGACCTGCGGCTACAACACGAACGAATTCATGGAAAAAAAGTACGCAAAGCTCAGTAACAGCCCTGTCATATAAGGTTCAATGAAGACCCTGATACAACCGCATTCGGAAGCGACCATCTCACCTTCGAAAACAAAATTCTATTATGGGACGCTGCAGCGCTTTAAAAAGATGGAAAAAAAATTGTAAGACAAACGCCCGTAAGACTTTCAGCAGTCTCGCGTTTCACAGTCTCAGAATCACACCTGCGCACTTCCAGTAAGAAAGAAATCAGGCGCCTCTTTGTCTCATTGTTTTAAATTAGGCAAGCGGATGACTGACCCTGATGCATTTGCTCTCCCCACCCGAATTGAAACGCTTACTTTCTAACACGAACCATTCGCTCCTTCCGTTCAATTGAAAAAGGCTTGAAAAACACACGATGAGATCACAAATTTATCTCTCCGTACCACTCATTGTCGTTTATTTGCTTATCGTGACTACCCCCTGACGACTCAAACTTGTATGGTTTGCCTTCTTAAAAGGCTAAATATTGCCATCGCGAGCACAGTAGTCATGGACGTTCAGCCGTTTTCAGATCACCCGACATTGCGTACACTCCCAGATACGACTTCTCTATACCGTTATTAGCAGTTAATCGGTGTGGGTGGAGACTGAT
The DNA here is from genome assembly GCF_048455015.1 of Haemaphysalis longicornis. NCBI lineage: Eukaryota > Metazoa > Arthropoda > Arachnida > Ixodida > Ixodidae > Haemaphysalis > Haemaphysalis longicornis. The sequence goes on along the minus strand of NW_027526335.1, from coordinate 154,103,580 downwards.
TCACCGTTTCGTGCAGTCGTAAGCTCAAATTTTGTTGTATGTTTTTTACGAGTCCCGGTAGTCTTCAGTTCCGTATTTTATTTATGCCATATGTATAACAATTGATAAATTACGTGTAAAAATAATTATGGACGAATGGACGATGTAAACATAAACGTAATCAAGATTATTATGCGTTTGCAGGCTCAACCAACTATTTTACTGGTATTGGTTACAAATGTACAGGTCGCTTCTACTATTCATCGTATGGAGACATCCCTTGATAATGCATTGTAAGACCTGGCATCTGCTCCTCTGTCTGCGGTGATAGACACTGACATTACGAATAACTTTCCAATTCTTTTCATTCTCAATGCTCAATCACCCAGCTCCAGCCAATTTTTTAATTCAGTGTTCAACAAAGAGAAACTTCATAAAAGAATCGGTAGTGTTTATGTGTTCGCAACTAATGGCATGCAGGATCCTATTGAAGCATTTAGGTGTTTCTCTGTTCACCATTTTCAGGGACTGTTAGTAGCGACACTACTCTCTGAGGTGTGGAAAAATAAAAATTCACGGATGCCTAAGGGCATCTGAAAAAAACTTACACAGGAAAGTTAACCTACCTAAAAAACCAAAAGTAAGCCATTTAACAGCACTCTCGCAATGTGTTATGACAAATTTGGCAGCGTTCTGATTACCTTAATAAGACAGACCCAGGAGGAGGAGGAGGATAAACATCTTTATTATATAGCAAATTTGTATGGCGTCTTCAGGAGGTGGAGTCCTCAGTCCAGGACCCCATATGCCTTGCCAGCCGCTACAGCCACCAGTCTAAGCTGGTCGGACAGGCATGAGTTGGATAGGGCGCGCCTCAAGAGCTGGGGAGAGTTGTACAGATTCGGTTTGGGGAGAGGGCGGGAGGGGCATCCACAACCATGTGTAAGAGAGTACAGTCTACTACACAGAAGGGGCAGCTAGGGGACGTAATTTGTTCGGAGTAGTGGCAGACTCTTTTTGGGTGGGGAAAGGTTTTTGTTTGCAAGGCATGGTAGTGGTGTGCCTGCTCGATAGATAGGTGTCGGTGGGGTGGGGGAAGGGTGCGTCGGGCCAGGCGTAGATGTTGGGTCATTTCTCTGCATGCCAGCAGGGGAATAAATCTCTCCGAGGCGGCGTCTTCACTCCTCGTTTGGCGTGTCACTTCTCGCGCAAGGTCGTGGGCCGTCTCGTTCCGTCTCGTCTCGTGGGCCGTCTTGTGCGCTAGTTGATGCACGATGCTACTTAGAAAAACAGCACTAAAAATGACACGACAGAAAGAAAGTCAAACTCAGCGCTAAACTGCCAACTGATTTTTATTTAGATGAACAACGAATATTTATCAGAATCGAAACAGAGAAAACGGAAAATCGCAACAAAAACAACCAAAAAGGCAGTTGATTCTGGAAATGAAAGTAGCCACGTGAAATGCTTCGAGCATGATTCTAAGTATTTTATCGCCATCTCGAAACACTCGAGAGAGGGTGTGCTCACGCATCTATCCCTTATTGTGTGGATAACGAATGCCTCCTGGATCACCCTCGTGCGCTGCTCACGATACCGCTTCAAGATGTTGGTACCATCAAATGCTGGCGGGCATAGTTGGCATTGCTGGCACTTTGCACAGCGCGCAGCTCAAATTTCTGCCAGTGCCTCTCCGTAAAGTGTTGGCGTGCTCCGTGAGCGGATCGTTAATGCAGCGGCCCCATGGCCTACGTAGAGTTTGCCACATGAGAGCTTGATCTCATGTACCGCGCCTTCTATACACTCTCTAAACCGATTGGAATGTTATTGCTGCATTTTTTGCTGTTTACGGGTTCCGCATTCAACGGACCGCGCATACCGCTAGTTTGCTAGGTGCCGAAAATACAACACGGACGCCCTCGCGCGGCCACCCGCCTTCTTAATCCTATGGGGCGCTCTGTGTACATACGGTATCACCGCAGTTCTTCTGGCCCCTTCTTTCCTTGTGCTTGGTGTGCGTAACTTGTGGGCTTCCCATAGCAAACTCTCAGCTAGCGCGCTGATCAGCTCGCGCAGAAAACCCTCATCGGCCAGCTTTGCAATCTGGTCCTGAAAACTGTCCTGCACACCATCAGGGCATGATCTCCCTAATGCATTTCGCATTGCCCAAAGAGCAATGCCACGCTTCACTGACTTTGAATGGGCTGATGTGTACAGCAGCAGGCTCTTTTTAGGACGAGGTGCATAACGACAGCGATTCCACGAGAGAACGAACATGCGTGTACACGACCATTTTTTGTTCATTCTTGTTTTTTTATTATATATGCGCGCAATATGGAAACCCCCGAAAATCAAGTTTGTTTTCTCCTGAGGTGCGTAGTTCGAGAGAAAAAAATGTTTGAATGTGCCCGGAGCGCAGCGCTGATTTCGGCAACTGCAGATTTTTCCAAGTTTGCGTCTCTGTGTACGTCAAGGAGTACAAGGGGTGTGTATAAAATGTTTTGGGCCATAAACTAGACCAGAATGCTAATCCGTGTAACGCAAAATCAGCGCCCTGCAGCGAACAAAAAATTAAAAAAAAATCGTGAAATCGGCCCAGACGATAAGTTGTTAGTGTTTTTGACGCCCCCTATCTACATTTCTTCTTTTCTGAAAAACTTGTAAGTCGGCCGTTTTATTGGCCATACGTATCTAAACGAATAAACAAAAGATGGTGTTTGTAGAAAATTTAGAAGTACTACAAAAATTGAATAACTTCGGCTCTTTTTCAGAAAATGCGCAAATTCAAAACTCAATATAAAAAAAAAACCCATACTCGATTTTCTTCAAAATTGCGAAAATAAGACTCCTTTACTTGGACAGCAAAACTGTGGAAAAACATGTTGCATCATTTTGTTGAGAACAAAGTTATAAGGGGCCAAACTTGGGGCTCGCGCGACGCGTCTTGGCGCGCCGCGGTAAGTTCTGGCCGCTGTTGCCGGACGTTGCGCGGGTGTACACGGGCGGTAATTCATATTCCACTGCCACATGCCGGCACGGTCAATCTCTTTCCAGTATTCCCAAACAAAAAAAACTATTCTGGAGATTCTTCTGTTTTTTTTTTTTTTTTTTTTTGCCCGCCTGTTTTCCTAATGTGTTCTTTAACGAGCTAACTTTCTGGCCGATATCAGCTCGAAAGCGCTCCTTTGCGGTGCCAGTGTTTTGCGGGATGCAAAACAAAAAAAACAAAGGTTCCTCCGATGCGCACGCAACCGAAACAGATGGCGCTCGGGCAGTTACAAGGGAGGGAATGGATTAGCCTTCAGACCCTAATCAGTTCCCCACCACGACGGGTGCATTTCCGCTGGTGGTGCATGGTGCGCTGGCGTCAGTACAGGGTATCCCACCGCTTTCTTTGAGGCAAACATGAGAGAACGACCTTAAAAATAACTAAGCAGGAAACAAACACCTGCACCACGGCTTACGAGGCCGTAGGAGGCTTTTCGGAGACGCCACGTGCATGCACGCGAACCTATTTTACTGGAATGAGAATCAGGTGCGGTCGGGTACCTGGCTTCTTGACGTATTATTAAATTCCGGTCTGTTGTCATATTATTGCCGTATATCTATTGTTTAGTCACATATCACAAAGGCGAAGCGTACATTACAGTATTACTAGCGATTTTGATACGCTTGCGTACGAAAATTGCAGTAAGGGGAGGCTACTGCCCCGTCCTTTTCTGTCCTTCAACTCACTGGTTGATGGGCTCTCAACGAATGCTTCCCTTTGCTTTGCTCTTGCCATATTTTTGTTTGCTTTTGACTCCTCCCCGTAAAAGTTTTTTTTTTTTTTCATGGGTGGATGCTTTCGTTTGTGCCTAAGTGTTTGCACGTGCATTTGTGCGCGTGTTTGCTTGCTCGACTACCCGCACACTCTTATCCTGATAGATGTGGCAGGGGAAGCCTAGCGGATGTTGTTCTGAAAAAAAAAAGTGTGACCCATTCACCCACCCACAGTTCATTCCCGCCCATGTCTTGCACTCACCCCAGCATGAAGTGTGCGTCTGCGTTTATTGTGCGAATGCCGACCTGTCTGCTTTGGCCCTGCAAAATGTTACAGGGGTAGACCGAAGAATAAGCAACTTAAAGGAGCTTTGTCTTTGCACCTCACCATCGACGCAGTGTTTCTTGGGTGCGTGCCGGCAATTCCCAATGGCCGACAACCTTACCATGTCCGCTTTGGGCGTTTCGGACGAAGAAGACGTCACATACGCTGTATGGGAAATTGGTTCTCTGATAAAAAAGTCTACCGCCAGCTGCATTCGTGAAGGAGCTAGGCAAATGGGTCACCAAGTGGATTTCCCATGACTCTATTAGGCGGACCCAGGCCATTGCCATAAACGAAGCGGAAAGATGCGAACGGCGATCAAGCATTGTACTGCACTTCGACTTCTCTGAAAATTGGACAGTTATTCTGCCAAATGAAGTACAGTCGTACCACAGGCACAAAACACAGGTTTCACTGTTTACGTGCGTTGTAACTACAGGAAAATCAGTCCAGAGCTTCGCAGTAGTTAGCGATCATATGCAACACGATACCGCACGTGCATGCTATGCGCTCGCTCCACAAGGTGCACGAATGCCTGGAAGAAAGTGCCCCTGTGTACAGCTACGTTGTTTACGTTAGTGACAGTGCAGCCAGCCATTTCAAGAAGAAATATCAGCTGTACGAACGTTCCAGAGCAAACTACACGTCTGCGAAGTGGCTGTGCTGGACTGTATGAGCGCCCGAGGAAGCTGTGGTGCAGATATTATAAATATTTTACTTGAGTTGTATTCCCACACGTATGCCTTTTGCTGTGTTCCTGACTTCAAATAATTAATCACGATAGTCTGACAGCCAATTTCCAAACTTGTGTCTTTTTGCTTGAATAAATATTCTTGTGAAAAAACTGAAATCCCTTCAGTAATTTACTCGTGCTGTGACCGAAGCGCCATAATAATAGAAAATTTCGACCACTCCTACCACTTCTACCCGATATAACCACCGGAAAAACTTTTCCTGTTGTTTCGAATCCTTCTTTCCTTTCCCTATAAGAAAAGCAGCGTTCGCAAAGGAGCGCTTTCGAGCTGGTATCGGCCAGAAAGTTAGCTCGTTAAAGAACAAATTAGGGAAACAGTGGCGGGCAAAAAAAATATAAATAACAGAAGAATCTCCAGAATAGTTTTTTTCGTTTGGGAATACTGGAAAGAGATTGACCGTGCCGGCATGTGGCAGTGGAATATGAATTACCGCCCGTGTACACCCGCGCAACGTCCGGCAACAGCGGCCAGAACTTACCGCGGCGCGCCAAGACGCGTCGCGCGAGCCCCAAGTTTGGCCCCTTATAACTTTGTTCTCAACAAAATGATGCAACATGTTTTTCCACAGTTTTGTTGTCCAAGTAAAGGAGTCTTATTTTCGCAATTTTGAAGAAAATCGAGTATGGGTTTTTTTTTTATATTGAGTTTTGAATTTGCGCATTTTCTGAAAAAGAGCCGAAGTTATTCAATTTTTGTAGTACTTCTAAATTTTCTACAAACACCATCTTTTGTTTATTCGTTTAGATACGTATGGCCAATAAAATGGCCGACTTACAAGTTTTTCAGAAAAGAAGAAATGTAGATAGGGGGCGTCAAAAACACTAACAACTTATCGTCTGGGCCGATTTCACGATTCTTTTTTTAATTTTTTGTTCGCTGCAGGACGCTGATTTTGCGTTACACAGATTAGCATTCTGGTCTAGTTTATGGCCCAAAACATTTTATACACACCCCTTGTACTCCTTGACCTACACAGAGACGCAAACTTGGAAAAATCTGCAGTTGCCGAAACCACCGCTGCGCTCCGGGCACATTCAAACATTTTTTTCTCCCGAACTACGCACCTCAGGAGAAAACTAACTTGATTTTCGGGGGTTTTCATATTGCGCGCATATATAATAAAAAAACAAGAATGAACAAAAAATGGTCGTGTACACGCATGTTCGTTCTCTCGTGGAAACTTAAACATGGTCACGGCGAAAGTGCCGCACTAGGTCAAGAAACCTGAGGCTGTTATCTGATGCGTTCAGGCGAAGTCGTGAAGGCAGTTCTCGAAGGTGGTGACTGTGTCGCCTGATAGCTCTCGTGACTTTCCCGTTAGAATCGTGAAAATACGGTATATTACCGGTCAGCACTTAGAAATATACAGGGTTACCTGGAGTTGATTCTCAGCTATGCGAAAGTCAATGTAAATAACTAAACCACACTGGTATTACATTGGCTGAATTAGCGGGTGCTATTCCTGTGCACGCTCGTTTTGTAAAGGCTCTCCCCGCGCTACTTAAATCTGAAAATTTTGGCTTGTCTGTCTCTATGCCTCTCTGTCTGTCTGTCCCTTGATTGAGCCTTCCGCTCAAAAGCTAAACTAATACTTGAACGAGATGTTTATTTGAATAGAACTTTTCCAAAACACTAAATCTGTAAACACACTTCATACTTGTGAACATTCTTCAGCAAAAAGAGACCAGGCATATTTAAGGCAAGACATCAATACTTCAGTTGTAGTTGCAGTGTTCTTTTAGTTAAAAATACGCGGATACTTGATGTTTGCTATAGCAAATAAAAAATACGCGTTGAAAACACAGTTATGAACCAAAAATATGAAAAGCGCAGTCGCACCCCCTCGTGGCGGCGTTCGAAAAAATCAACGGCAACGAAATGTTCAAGCAGCACGAGCTGTGGAACGCGGCAAAATTGAATTGACTAGACCAAACCTCCATCGTATTTGTTGGCGGAATTGCGAGACGGGAGGAGAAGAACGTGAGAGGTAAACGGGAAAAAGAAGAGAAGCATTTACGTTACAAAGACGGCAGAAGACTATCATCTCTTGACCACATTTGCAGCAAAGTGAGCAGATACGCGGCCATTTTTTCTGTGTGGCCTTTTTGTAATCGACGTCCTAGGGAACGCACAGCAAGCAAAGGGGAATTGATTACGCGCCGACTGTTTATTCGAGTTTTGTTTCCTTGTGATACAGTATATGCAACTGCTCGTGCTTAGCGTTTTTTTTTTTGTTTAATCTTTCTGATCCACGGCAGGGGAACAAAACGCACTGAACATCTTTGTAACTTTTATTTCCTTCGATGTAAGCACCGCTATGAAACGGATGCTACCCCATGGAAGGCGTTAGGGAATTTTCAGCGATTGTGGATGCTTTTTGCGGACGATATCCGGGTGGGCATACTGGGGGGCTGGCTGCGTGCATGATTTATCCAGCCCAGGCAAGCAACCAATTCGTATTTAAAATCGATTCATAAAAGAACACGGTCGAGCTCACATAAGGTGCGTACTCATTACAGGGTGAATTGGCAAATGATAAGTGCGATGGACGGAGAAAAAGACCATAAATTTGCTAAAATATACGTAATTGTCTAATAATGCGTTGCATTTTTAAGGCGCATGTGCGCATTGTGAGTTCTCCACAGCCAGATTTGGCTACCACTAGCCGGACACGTTTGATTATTTTATTGTTTTAAGTTTTAGTTTGTTTCTTTTCACCATTATGTCAATTTACGCAGCTATGGCGGTTAAGCGCCTTTACTTCGCTAATCATATATGTTTTCAGTAAATGGAAGGCGCAGTGCAGGGTTGGCCAGCACTCGCTTTTTTTTATTTGTATTTCGAATGTTCATTGCCGGTCTTTTCTAGTTTAGTCATTGTTTTTTGGAGGAGATGTATAAGATGCATATTTTGGAATCCGTCAGTGCCTTCCTGTAAAATTTAAATTCTTTCTATTTTTTGTTGTTCGTGTTTCTCAATATTCTGTTCCACCAATTATCCCCATTTACGGTATTTTAAGATTAAATCTGTTGCTTCCGCCAATTATGTACTGTTGTTGATATGCTGGGCGTTACATGGTTTGCTTATTTTCGCTATTTTTATTTGTATTTAGTGAACTACCTGGGCTCCTGCGGCCTCCAGTTCGCTCCGGAGAAGTCCGAAATCCTTGTGCGGAAGGCTCGAACCCGAGAATGACCACCCAAACTTCTTCATCCGGATCCCAGCGTCACTCTTTACGGAGTGGAAATTCCCAAAGTGAACTCCCTGCGTGCACTGGGTCTTACCATACACAAGGATGTTTCGGCTGCAGCTAATCTTCCCAAGCTACAGCATACAGGGACGCAAATCACCAACCTTATCAAAATAATCACAAATAGCAAGACGCCTTGGATCCTTCAAGCATTTATAATTAGTAGAACGACGTACAGCCCCCAATACTTAGCCTTAAAAAGCGCCGAAATAAAAATAATTAACATAATGATAGGAAAGCAACCAAGACTGCTACGGGCCTTCCTTTCATGGCATTCAGCTTCCTGGAATCCAGCTGCATAAATTACGCGGACATAATACGTGGAAGGATACGGTGAAAGCCTACAAACCCAGCCAACTCGAATGCCTCAAGCTCACTCCTACAGGCAGAGTATCACTCCGCTATCTCAATTTCAATGAAACGTACATCGCCAACACCGACCAAAAAAGCCAGACAGCCATCGCCACTCCAAGAAACAATCTATAAGCACGCACAGCACGTAACATCCACCCTTCTTACCTCAAAGAAAGAAGGCAGGGAAGATCGAAGGCACTCCTCCGAAAATATGCAAAAGATCCTAACACAAGAGATAGAGACTCTGCTTGATGCCCAGACTACACTCCTTTCGCAATAAGCTTCACCGACCAACAAGATAGGGAAGTGACGTTGGCCGCAATACCGGCTCATAACTTTGAAACGGCGGAAGAAGCAGCCATCGCCTTGGCAATGACCACCAGCTGCGAAAGAGCAATCATATTCACCAACTCTCAAGCGGCATGTCGGGACTTCCAAAAAGGACGCGTGTCCGCGACAGTGCTTAAAATCTTAAAGACGAGCCCCCAACTTCTTGACACCTACGTCACCTGGATCCCGGGGCATAAAGGGATGACGGGAAACAAAGCAGTGCGCGCTGCAGGCCGAGAACGTACAAGCCAGGCCTTCCTGCCGCCCAACATCCTTGCTGCAACGGGCGCAGCAGACGCACCTATCGCGTATAGGGCCATACTGCAGCGCTACCGACTTGAGCGGAGATCTCCCCCAACACACCCAGATCTCAGCAAGGAAGAAAGCGTTATCTTTCATCGCCTCCAAACAAACAGATACACACACGGAATATTCATGAACCGCATCTACCCCCTCGCAGTTTCCCGTATTTCTGCCCTTACTTCGAAATACCCGACACCTTGCCACACATGATCCTGGAGTGCCCTTGCGAAGACCGCCGTCCAGACCCAGGTGGGGATAGCCAAGCATCCCCAACAACACTGACTGCCGCACCAGAAGATAATGCAAGCGCTCATAGAACCGCTCAACGCGACATTGGGGCCAAGTGGGAGGCACTGCTCGTCGACGATGATCCGGAGAAACACAAGAACCTGGTGAACCGGGTAGAGACGGCAGCCACCGCAAGAGGTTTCCTGGACTAAGCAGACCTACCACCTCGGACCAGCAAGGACCAAGTCCTAGGTAATATTTTCAGGCAATTAACGTTTATCTCTCTCTCTCTCTCTCTCTCTCTCTCTCTCTCTCTCTCTCTCTCTCTCTCTCTCTCTCTCTCTCTCTCTCTCTCTCTCTCTCTCTCTCTCTCTCTCTCTCTCTCTCTCTCTCTCTCTCTCTCTCTCTCTCTCTCCTCTCTCTCTCTCTCTCTCTCGCTCTCGCTCTCGCTCTCGCTCTCTCTCTCTCTCTCTCTCAATCTCGCTCTCGCTCTCGCTCTCTCTCCGGGATTTTTCGGGATTTTATTTGCCTGTTCGTTTTTCGGAGGAGACGTATTAGATGCACATTTCTGCTTTCGGCAGTTCATTTCTGTAAAATATACTAGTATTTCTTGAACTTGTTGGTTTTTCAAAATTTTGTACCACAAGATATCTTAATTACTGCAAGTATAACGATTAATCTGTTACTTCCCAAAATATTGTGGAAATGCAGGGTGTTCCACGCTTTGCTATTTTCTCAACTTTCTCAGACGTGCTTCACAGCCTTCCATGAGCACAAAGTGCACCAACCCGGCTGGACTTCGTGCAAACAACCTATATCTGTTTCACGGTTACACGGTTACCCGGTGTTACACGGTTTGCTATTTTTAGTGGTATTTCTAACGTTCTTTTGCGGACTCTTCTAGTTTAGTCTGCCTTTTCCGGAGATGTATAGGATGCGTATTTTGAGTTCGGCAGTTCATTTTTTTACTTCTATTTTTTGAATTTGTTTGTTTTTAATAATTTCACGGCTGGCCAATTATACCAATTTATGCTATTTTAACTATTAAATGCGTTACTTCCTCAAATTATGCGTTTTTGTGGAAATACAGGGCGTTGGACGGATTGATCGTTCTCGGGATGTTTTATTCGTATTTCCAATGTTCCTTTCCGGGCTCTTCTAGTTTAGGCCTCATTTTTCGGAGATGTATAATAAGCACATTTTTAGTTTCCTCAATTCATTTTTGTAAAATTTGTGTTTTTACAGTTATTGAATTTTAATGGTTGTGCGAAATTTCGTTCGACAGGAAGAGAAGCTGAGGGTAGGGGCCATCCTAAATTACCACTGACCTCACCTCCTCTTTGAGCAGTATTTTTCGTGGTGAACGATGAGCCATCGTCTTTTTAGGCCCAAGTGCCGACCTACAAGGAAGAATCTGTAATTTATGCAGATAGCGGTTGGTAAATGCTACAAAATATTTATGAAAAACTTATGTACTGGGAAAGATTACTCAGCTGTACTTTTTTATTGGCTACGGATTACTACAATTAGGATCGGAAATGCCCAGTGGGCGCAATCTATGAGAATTTAATTAATCATCGGAATAACTGACGCCAAGTGGGGCATATTGGCGCAGTACTCCCAAGTGCTACAGGATCGCTCCCCCTGTGCCAAAAATGAAAACAAAACGCAATACAAGCACGCGAACTTTCAGATGTTGTTTGTGGACCATAAGCTTGGCGTTCTACAAAGAACCCTTCAAGGGACACTGAAGTGAAATTGTCAAGCTCCCGTTTTTGCTTGCACTCCGTAGACTGGCTCAAATTAACACACTTTTCATCGTTTATCCGGTTGATAAGTCGGCAATTATATTATAAAGTCCGAAAGAAGAAAAACTACCATGCGCGGTCTGCGGCGGCCGCCCCAACTAAAGGCTGTGACGTCGGGAGGAGGTGCACCGTGATTGGACGATGTCCAAGATTAGCATTTAAACAAGTTTCGGTTTCGGTTCTCTAAAACAACATGCTTGACATCCGACGTTATCGCTGGATGGGCATTCTCGATATCTCAATAATGGTCATACCGCGCTTGTGCCATGTTGTCGGCTCTAAAATGCCTAAGATAAGCCTCCCAGGACGGCTTGGAATCGTAGCAATCACTAGCTGAGGCCCACGCAGTGGATGAACGCCCTCCGCGTCCCCGCAGACGCTCAAATGCCATGCGCTTTTCTCCCATATTTGGAGCTTGCCTCACTCATGCCTGTATCGTAAAAAGCGTGTTCGCACCAGGCCAAGGGTCTGGTGATTCTGGCCTGTGCCCACTTCCCGCAAGCAGTCGGTGCTTATGGCAACAGCGCGCCAACGAGAATTCGCTAACGCGTCAGTGTCAGTTTTCGCGCATTCTGCGAACTCGCCCGTGGAGCAGTGAACGTTACGAAAAAAATGGTGAACTCAGTATAGAAAACATCGGCCGAAAACAAAAAAAAATCAACTTACAAAAAAAAAAAAAAAAAGAATGTACCCGCGGGGATTCCGACTGGCGACTTGCAAAATAACATAACTGTCGCTCCACACCACTCGGCCACGGGCCACCGCTGCCGGCAGCGGAAATATAAAGTATATAATGTATATTCAGCTTACACTTTTATTTAGTTTTAGTATTTCAAGCAGCTTAGATGACTATTTGTTGTATAGCGCTCGTACAGTAAGCGTCCCCCAAATTTCCACAATATCTCACGTCTAGCAATTGCATTTCTTAGGCGGAACCCGCCGCGGTGGCTCAGTGGCTAAGGCGTTGCGCTGCTGAGCACAAGGTCGCGGGTTCGATTCCCGGCCGCGGCAGCCGCTTTTCTGATGGAGGCGAAAAGCAAAAACGCCCGTGTGTACGATATTTCGGCGCACGATAAAGATCCCCAGGTGGTCAAAATTAATCCGGAGCCCTCCACTACGGCGCGCCTCATCGCCTGCGTTGCGTCGGCGCGTTAAACCCTACAATCAATCAATTTCTTAGGCGGAAAAGCGTTCGCAGATATGTGGTCGTGCTGCTCACCGCTGTGCTTGTTCACCCAGCGCAAAAAGGTGCTTCCGGCTCCCTAGTTTTACGCTGTACGGTAAACGTTTCAGTTGATTTTATTTCCTTAGTACTTATATTGACTTCGCTGACTCTTCTCCCGCCTTCAAGTGGCCTTAGGTTTTCCTACTAGCGTACCAGTCAGAGAAGCGTCGCATGTGCGCTTGTGCAGCGCTTGTGTGGAGCGACCTTGACTTGGAAATAGATACAGTGTACAAACTAACAAAGTAAAGAAAGGCACATTCTTCCATTCACAAACGTGTCCTGGCTTCGTTTCAACTGAGCGAACGAATCGCGACTACCCGTCGGCGGCCGGCGGACGAAACGCTGGGCCGACTGACTCTGTCTGAAGGCCGGGGAGCCGCGCACTAGTGCAGCCAATTGCGAGCTCGGCTCCTACCGACGGCTCCTCCCGAAAACGCCACAGAAAATGGGCGAGGATGCACAGTCGAGAAAAGCATTTTCGAATTGATTTTTCGACTAAATAAATCCGCGTAAACGCACTCAGAGTGGTCCAAACATGGCCTATGAACTCCGGACCACAATTTGCGCTAGTAATCCCGCAATGTTTACAAATCACTTCAGTGTCCCTTTAAGGACCAATGCAATGCGTTATCAATTGCCCCTGTTTGAAACGTCCTGGAAGCAGCAATTAGCGTTCTCCATCCAGACATGACGTGGTCGCCAAATACCAGAAAAAGTATAGGTAGTTTGCATAACGTCCAGCCGGTTTGGTGCCCTATGTGAACAGTGGGAAGGCTGTGAATTTGTTTGCCGATTTTGCCTCGATCAGCGCGGAGAAAGCTGAGAACAGTGCACCAGAAAGGGTTGTAGTGCTGTCATGTGTAGGCCATGTATTGCGGCTCTCGGCACATCATTCACCTTTGAAAATAATTCAAAATATTTTTCCCTTCTTGTTTGCATCCCTCAAACTCCGAGCATCACTATGAGCTCAAGTGACGTCAATAAGGCTATATCACCGCTATTGGCCGGCTTCCTTTCAGGTGGATTACGGAAACCTTTACATAGGGGCCCTAAGGAAAACTGCAGCAAAAACAAAACAAACTGAACAAAGGTATCGCTAACAGCGAGCAAATCGCGGCTTCAATTGTGCTATTGTCATTTGAACAATTTTGGCTGTGCTTCGAGGCATAGCCAAAAAAAAAAAAATCAATGCGTTTATGACCACCGCTTCAAGTCTCCTTTAAATGAACTTTGTTGTGGAAAATCAACAACGAAGGAAAGGCCGTTAAGTAAGCCAGACTGTGTGACTATCAGTCGTGACGGATTTATGGATGCGATAAAAGTATAAGGTAATCGTTACGTAAAAGGAATAAAACACGAATGTGAAAACTGGTAACTAAAGCATCTTGCTCATAACCCGCCGCGGTGACTCAGTGGCTAAGGCGTTTCGCTGCTGAGCACGAGGTCGCAGGTTTGATTCCCGGCCGCGGCGGCCGCTTTTCTGATGGAGGCTAAAAGCAAAAACGCCCGTGTGTACGAGATTTCGGCGCACGTTCAAGATGCTCAGGCGGTCAAAACTAATCCGGAGCCATCCACTACGGCGCGCGTCATCGCCTGCGTTGCGTCGGCGTGTTAAGCCCTACAATCAATCAATCCATTGCTCATACGACGACGAATTATAGGTCAGGGACAGAAAATTCGAAAGCAGTAAAGCGGAAGACATATTCCTCAGCGCCTCTGAGAATACGACGGCGACGACGTGACCGAGTACACGCACGTTTCAACAGCATTTTTGCTGCGCGGTCAACCAACCAACCCAAAGCATAATCCGTGGTCGTCGTACTAACTGGGGCATGTGTCAGTGACCATGGACATTAAATTGCTGCTTTATTGATTACCCCACAGGAGTATACATAATAGGGCGTTTCCGCAAGGCAGATCACAGTAAAACGCTCTATCGCCAATTATGTCTTCGCATCGAGCCCATCGGATCGACAGACCAGCAGATTTTGCGATCGGCGTACGATAGCTGTACTTCCTTATCTCCCTCGGTCATCTCAAGCCAGGCGTCACGCTGAAGGAGCGAAAGCCCCCATCTAAGAATAAAGGGATAGGTAGGGTGGAGGAAATTCCCTGTTCAAGCGAAGAAAAAATGAAGCTCGACAGGGCGGACAACAGTTGACCTACACAAACTCTGGCCGGAAAGCTGGCGGAGGTAGAAAAATAGGAGCAGTGTCGACATTGGTAGGCTCGGGAGCCTTGGCGGCAGAGGCCGTGGTAGGAGTATTTTTATACAAAATTTACATCGAATGCGCTTTTCTTCGACACCTGAATTAAGAAAAGCTGGAAACGCACTAGGCCCCAAGAGATAAGAGCTGGTGGAAGTGATTGTACTTTAGTGTGCACCCAACGTCGATCAGGATGCACCGCCGGCGACTAAAAAACACGAAACTCACAGTAAAAATATTAAGCTCAAGTCCCAGATCTAGAGATTTGGACCACACGTGTCGTAGCAGTAGGAAAGGCCTTCACTGGAACTAATTTTTCAGTGGCCTTGCGAGGAAGTTGTTAACCCTTCAAGGTTTGGGAGCCAAGTTTGGAGTTCAGAATGTAGGAGAGGGCAGATTTTTGGTGTGTTGTGTGTCTTAGGTCGAGGCTCGAAGGACTTTGGGGTCTTGCACCTCCTTAAGTCGGGCTTTTGCTACATGCTGGTGTCCGGCGTATCCTGTGCATGCAGGCATCCTCAAAAGATGGCACGCATCAACTTCTAGGTTCTGTTGTTTAGGGGCACACGGTTCCGAGTGCTGCTATAGGTCTTCTCTTGGGACTCACTGACACTTTCTCGACTTCGTGACGTGCGGCATAAAGACGACTCTGAGGCGCTGTTGGCTAGGGCTCGTGTCCGTAGGCGTAGAGCTCGTGCTGAAATGAGAACTCGTGCCCGTAGGCGTAGCTGTTGTTCGCATGACGTCAGTCGCAACCGTACATCCGCGATGAAAAGGGTCTGTAGGTTCTCACGTTCTGTATCCTTCCGCGATCATTATCTGTGCATCGGCTACTTCATTACCATGATTTATTGGAGATTTGGTTCCTATTGGAAGATTCTTTCTAAAGCGTAGTGCGTACTCAGATTAGGCATGACGTGTACAGTTAGTTCCCTTGGTCCTCGCAACAGCTAATTTGCAGTTCCTCGCAATTACAACCAAGCTGAGGCTTTTGAACACCTCTGGAAGCGGTGCTTTGATAGTATCATTGATACCTTCAAGCTCAGTGGTTATGGCCGTGTGTTATTCTTGAATACAGGCCTGTTCCACTGTGGCTATGTACGTCGCACTGTTAATACCCAGTTGTTGCTCCGCTGTGTCAACCAGCGCTGGCTACACGTCCAATTCGTGCGGGTTGGGGTGTATCCTGTGTGTGTTTAGGTCGATTTGTTGGCTATAGTGCCGTGATTGGGCTGGATAGGCCCAACGCGGTGTTTAAAATAGGCGCAGGGAGGGAATAACGGCAAGTTATGACCACCACCTTTCGTGGTTCAACATACGTCCAATTTTTTGCTGCTTATGAAAAGATATTCCGAAGTTACTGCATTGAAGTTCTATGTTTGCTGCGTTCGCTTTGCTCCCATTAAGATCTAAACTGTTTAGCACTTGGCACTAGGTGGTTGTTGTTACATGAGGAGTGAATTGTTAGATGGCTAGAAACGATTTACTTTTGAGTTGTAGCTTTGAGTTTTGTGGTGAAAATATGCTGAGAATATATCGAACGTCCATTGAAAACAAGAGTATATGACGCGCGGAACTTCGCGTCAAGTTTTTCATGCCATGATGTTACTTTTCTTTCTAGGAGTGTTACGGCAGAATTGCAGCCGGTTAGGCGATGCAGGTTCAATACAGCTGCGAATACCGCACCTACCGAAGGCCGCATTCCTTAAAATATTAGGAAAAGGCTGCAGGAATACGCGGTAAGATGCTCCCCATATAGAAGGGCCGGAAAGAGGGAAAGAACGACAGACAGTGCTTGACGTGCCTTGGCACGAATATGAAGGGCTCATAGTTGAAACGCGATATTTCGCTAGACATAAAAAGATTGGTACAAATTTAAAAAGAAAGTGAAGTATATTCCCCCTCAGACTGTCATTCTGTCTGCACGTAATGACCTGTTCAGCGTAATTTTAGCGGTGTTTCTGCCTAGCGTGGCCTCCCTCCCCAATCACCCGATTCTTACCCTCGTAAGGCTACGCTGCATGTGTTTTCTCACGCGTATCTCTTTTTAATCACTTTCTAACAAGACCAAGAAGGTTGCGCTACAAAGAGATGGCGAGAATACCGCAAAAGGCTGTGCTCGGCTGTCTGTATTAATCGATCAAGTATTTTCAATACTTGCCTATGTGCACACGCAAGAGACCCAACTAAAATTAATTGTTCCTTGTCAGATTGCGGAATACCTCGCAGCAATATTGAATCTGGTTCAAAATAAAATTAGCTACGAGAAAAGGCCCCCTCAGCGTAATTTAATTATGGCATTGCGCTTTTAGAGTTTGCTGACCCGTAGTAATACTTATTACTCGCTCCCCGATCATAAGTTACAAAAAACAGTACAGAGTGCCTTTGAATTTATCGAACTACTAAACTACGCCCAGCAGGATGAATACAGGCGTGTAAATGTTGCTGTCAAAACTTACCTCGAGCTATCAATGCGTCCATGTGCCGCAATGGTTCACAAAGTCGCATGATTGCAATATTAACGAAGAGCTTTGATTACGTTGTTAGTGCCATGTTCTTTCAGCCCAACACGAACCCAACTGAGGAGGATGGCATTTATTATTTCCGAAAAGTACGTAAACAATATCTACATTTCGACCTTCGCCGAATTGACGCCCTTTGTTGACGCGATTCGACGATCGACAACATTGCACTCACCTGCAGTACAATGTGTCGTTTAAGACTTGGGTATCGTGACTGGTTTTCCTCTTCCAAGGAGCAAACAATGTGCGAGCCGTCTAATTGCGAGCCGTCGAGCTCATTTTCCTTTACGTTTGATACTTTTTGGCCACCACCCACAAGGGGGGCGTCTCCCAATAACTTAGGTGGCGGCGCAGTAGGCTGGGCAACTCCCTTTTGTTGGCATCCCGTTAGGATATCTGTGGTGCGCGTAGTTGATGTTGTTTGGCCACCATTCTCATATCCCAACAATGCATCGGCGCTTTTATGAAAATGTGGGTTCTCTAAGAAATGAATTGGGAACAAATCTGATTTGAATAAAATAAATTCCTCAGGTCTCTTGAAATTGCTCGTGTACTTTGAAGGCGAAACCTTGGCGATACTTAATACGAACTTTTGTACTGCTAAATCGTATTTGCCTGGCTTTTTTTGCTTTCGCTTCTTTGTTTTTTGGCGCGAATTACTTCGACGGGCTTCTTTTCTGCGACACCGTGTATGCGTGGCTTTCTTCGATCGTTTCCTCATCTTATGACGCGAATTGCAACAGAAAGGGGACGGGCAGACACCGCAGCTTCCCTATAATCAGTGTTCGACGCGGCTGGCCCGCACCTGTTCTACTCACGAGAAATTACACGGAATGCACTATTCTACAATTTTTACGTTTCCAGTTCATTGTTTCCCCGATTTTACGGGTACAGCTGGCAGATCAGGTACTCGACGCTCACAATTCCTGGGCAGTCCCCCAAGTGGGTACCTGCCGAAGAAAAAAAAAAAACGAAAACTTTCGTTTTACGCTGGTAACGTTCTCCTTGACATTACTGCGTAATCAATATTTGTTGAAGCGCCCAGTAGCCCTCGACGTTTCCAAAAAATGTCGTCAGCACTTTCCGCTTTTTATAGGTTCGCTTCAGCCTTGCGTGCTCCTTCAATGCTTCGGGCAGTCTACTTCCGATGGCCTTGTCTCTGCGCTTTTCCCTAATCCTGCCTATCGTGTGACTTACCGTCACTGCCAATTCCAGGACGTCCTCAATAGAGTGAGCAAAATGTGTTCCTACCGGCTGGATTGATTATGAGGTTTAATGCGCTGACTCTTTACAGGGGATAAGGCGCGCCGTAGTGGAGGGCTCCGGATTAATTTTGACCTCCTGGCTATGTTTAACGTGCGCCGAAATCTCGAATACACGGGCGTTCTCGCTTGTCGCCCCCATGACAAATGTGCGCTCCTCCAGGTATTAAATCGTTTTTCTTTAAGCTACACGCTGTCACTCTGCCTATTAAAACATAAATGCAACATCGTGGTATCCTGTAACCTTGGTCGACCAACTACCGCCTTGTTCGTGCCCAGATACAATTGATCGCTTTTCTGTAGTCAGCGGGGTTGCTGTATTTTTTTGGGACATTTTGTTAAGAACACTGAGAAATGGTATGGATGTCATGCCACCCTCAATCGGGTATCCACCATTCGGCTATCCTGGTGTACCACCCTGTGACGTATTTGTCCTAATTGGTCTGTATAGTATGCGTCGGTGTCGACTACGGGATAGGTATGCAGAGCGACCTATAAGCAAACAAAACTTTCCTTAATGAACGTTGGTGCGTGTATATAGTGTGTATAGTATTTTAAACCAGAACTGGTATCCTCTTTTGAACGTTTGTATGTGTTTGCGCGAATTTGATGCACTTGTGTTCGCCCCGACCTTTATGTACTCTTCTGTCTGCTTGACCATCGTTGCGTTGGTACTTGTTTTCTCATGAAGGAAACAAGAGATAGCCCAGTTATTAGAGAACTGAACACTGCTATTGTGTAGACCCGGGAGTAAATCCCATCGTACCACACATGTGTCTACTTATTCTTCTCGGTGGCGGCCATTTTCTTGACCGGACCACTTCGACGAAGACGACGACGCTTTTAGCAGAATGGGGCCCTTAAACCTTCCGTCTTAAGAAAAGTCGGAAGATTTTTTTAGGTGTTAAGATGATGGGATGTCAAATCGAATTGAATATGAATATTGTTTATGTATTATCGCCTTTAGAACCCCCACTGCCATTTATGAAAGCAGGTAATAGCGGGTTGCCATAGATGCCAACCAAGAGGAAGAAATTGAATGCGTATTTTCGTTCTTACATCAGGCAGTGGGGGACACTCGCGATATTTATTCTAGGTAGTTTCGTACATTGCGCTGCCCTCCATCATACCGCGGGCCTTCCCTTAGGCCGAAATACAGCTACGGAGCCTTCATTCCCACATTTGTTTTTCTGTGGGTAAGAGGCTCCAAAAGCACGGGTCACATACTGCTCTTACGAATGCAGTGATGTCTATTAAGTGCAATGCACTTCTTAAAGCGACCCTGAACCTGCGTCCACCGGCGATGTCCGCGCACGTGGAGATGGGCGCGCGCAGCCTGGCCGCTGACATGGCACATACCCACGTGGGGGATTGGCCAGGAATCTCCTCGTCTTCCTTGGCAACGGGGGGAGATGGGCGCGCGCTGCCTGGCCGCTGACATGGCACATACCCACGTGGGGGATTGGCCAAGAATCGGGCGTGAGAAGGGCTAATGCACCTGGTTAAAGGAGTACTGACACGAAATTTCAAAGCTGAGATCCGCTCTAGCAATCAAGTACAACGACAGCACAAATAGGTGTCTGTGAATAAATGCATCTTTCTTTCTTTGTAGTTGTGTGTGTGTGTGTGTGTGTGTGTGATCTCTCTTTCGCGAACATTACCGAACCGCGCAAATTCAACTCGTGCATTCGCACTTTCACATTCTTCCCCTCGGGGAAATGCGGGGAATTTTTGTTTCATAAAAGCTTTTGTAATTTCCTGATCGCCTGGCTCACGAGATGAATACGTATCGTCGGGTGGCGCTTTACGATTCGATTCTGTTATTTAGGTGGCGGAAAGTTAGGGGAGATTCTTACTGGCTTAACAGTTTTGCTTAAAGCTTTGCATACGGGTGGTGGTGGTGGAAAACATTTATTTCGCTATTTACAAAAGAGAGATAGGAACGGCCTGAAGGGCCGACCCTTTTCAATGTATAGGACCCCTGTGGCTACCGCGGCGGCACACGCCCTAGCCACGAGAGCACATGGGCTCTCTAGGGTTGACCATACGGTGAGTGCAAATTAATTGAGCCGGCGGCTTCGTGGCATGATATATTTATGGATTAAATTTTTGTGCACATATTTTTGAGATCCTGGTAGACGTTTTCGCGAAAGATAAGGAATGCAGGTTAATAGCGAATATCTCAACTACTTGGGGTTCTCTGTCATCATCGCCATATCAGGTGGTTCAACCGTTGGCATATAACTTATACCGGGTTCCACAAAGGGACATATAACTTATACCGGGAGGTTTTTAGTGAAAGCTCAGAAGTAAGCGTGAATGTCATGGAAACGGAACTAGACTGCAGGTATTCGGCGTAAGCAACGAAATACTGAACATTAATTGTGCAATAATTCCTAGCACAAAGATCCACGAGAAATTAACGACTCCATGAACATCCATGGTGATTGAATTTCGTCTTTCAATCGCACTTGCATCGAAGAAACGCACGGGGACAGCTGCTTCTATACCGAGTAGAGTGGCAATAACATACGCCAAAAGGTCAGTGCCTTGTACTGCGGCACTTGCAAATGCGATCGCCCAATATGTTTCTAATAGGTGAGCATGCATGCCCGCCTGAACACTCGCCTATCGGAAACAACTCTTCCAATCCTCCAGTACCAAACGCGGATGCCGAGAAGGCAGATTTTAGGAGGAGTACATATGTTTCCTTAAAGCCTTCCAAGCTTCATTACAAGTTCTCTTGCGCTTCCTAGAGCAACAATTGCGTTTGACAACAATGGGGAAGTTGGTTCGTGCGCTTACGGAAAAATGGTAATAATATCCAGAAAATTGTTTTTGCGGAAAAACGTCCCTAAAAAAACTGTAAGCATTATTAGCACTGAGTAATACTGTGCCTCGCGACGTCATAGCGCGTGCCTCAAATATTGAAGCCCACAGCAAAGGCGCGCGCTTTGGTTAGAAGGGAACCCGCGGGCATGCTGACATTTTACCGCGCGCCGAGCATCACACACCGGTCGCTGCCGTTCTTCTCACCAAACGGTGTAGCAGAAACCAGCTAGCCAGGGTGCACAAAATCACTTATCACTAAACGTGTTCCCATCTGCGCCATCGAACTTGTAGATCGAAATAAATGCAAACTCGGCAATCTGTTTCCAAAGCCTCAGGATCGGGGACCGCATGTGCACTGAGGAGCACACTTGAGTTGCACTAGAGAAAGTAGGAGCACTCAATTAGACGCAGATCCTTTCGCGCTTACTACATCATATGAAGTACAGTTTTTGTCGTTTTTTTCCACGTATGCGCGGACCCAGGTCATAGTGCGAATCTGTGCAGCCCATAGTGCACGTGAAGCGTGAAGCAACATGTAAGAATTCGGCAAACGGGACCATATATCGACATAGACGCGTATTTGCCAGCACACCGCGGGGCTTAATTTAGCGCGTGGATAATGAGTTCTCACTCGTTTAGCAAAGGCCCGACTACGCAAAGCGCCTGCAGATTGAATTGTGAACTGTGGTCCGCAATGTGGCGCTGATGCCTACTGCTTTTGGCCGCAAACCCAAAGAAAGCTGTTTCCTTTTTATGAATTTCTCTGTAGAGCCAGTGATTTCGTCGCGTACTCGGAAGCTCACTATTTAGCCGGTTGTACTAATTTTCATTTGGCCTAAGGCTGTCGAGCTGCTTCTGAGTCGGGTGAGCGTGCAACCGTCGTCGATGAATATGACGCCTCCGTATCGGGTGGCGCGTTTACCCTCGACGTAGCTGCTCAGCCCATATTAGGCAGGCCCGCGAGGAAAAAAGCCATCGATGCCATAATCAGTGAGTATATGAAAGGAAGGAGGCCTGCGCTCTCTACTCGGCTTCGGGGAACTTCAGCAATACACGTGTAATATTCGTCATAACGTAGCCAATGCAAGTGAAAAACCAACCCTAGAACCATTTTCAAAGTAGGTTCCTTGGTTTAATAAACATTTTCAACCTGAAACGTCGGGATTTGTGGGTTTTAAGCTTGATACGATAGCATTTGTAATGCGATATAATTATTAACGGTGTACTTTTCCTTGGGCAGTGTACAGGCGAATGCTGCTTTCACGCGAAGCAGAGCGGCATTGGGAAGAACCTTCTTGATATGGCATAGAAAATCCTCCTGAGAGCGAAACTACCTCATTGCGATCATAGCTTTATCCGAAATTATTCCTGATAGCAATCGAATCAATCACCACTGCCAACCGTACCACGCCACTTATAACGCATTATTTCTTCGTTCCTATGACTTCGTTCAAACAAAGCATAACTGTATGTACCAGTTGATACCCTTTCCCATCCGCCACGGTAGCTAAGTGGCTAAGGCGTCGTGCTGCTGAGCCAAAGGACGCGGGTTCGATTCCCCGACGCGGCGACCGCTTTTCAGATGGAGGCGAAAACAAGAATGCCCGTATGTCAAGATTTTGGCGCGCGCTAAAGATTCCAAGGTGGCCCAAATTAATCGAAAACCCTCCACTACAGCGGCTATCACACCACAGGTATAGCTCCAGCGCGTTACATTCAAATAATAATAATAATGATGCGTTTTACCAGCTTTTTTACGTTCCGAAAAACCTGCCCCGTTAAGCCCCCCACACAGGTGGTTAATATTATTTTTCCGTTTGCTAGGTTTGACTTTCCGGCGCGGAGCAGCAGCCCCTTACTCAGGAGAGTATTTCGCGAGTACTTGTGTTAAACACACGTGTACTCATGTATTTGTATATTTCTACTCAAACTCCCACACTGACACTGCTACTGCTACTGCTACTACTACTACTACTCTTACTACTAGTGGAAGGAGAATAACTGCTCTTTTCTTTCCATGGTTTTGTGCAAGTGCGTTATATTACCTGGTGCAGCGGCTAGAGCCCTGTGGAAGTCGCAAATTCGACGTTGCGTGTAGGCTTGTCGGCTTTAACCAGGCTCCTTCGGAAATGAAAGGTTAGGCGAGTTGGTACAAACTTGAAAAGAATGAACAGCGCAAGAACAATGAAACCCAAGAAAGGGAGTGTCGACACATCGCGGCGTCTGTTCGTACTCTCTTGGGATTCGTTGTCTTTGCGCTGTTCATTCCAATTGAAAGCTTCGTCTGTATGCTACTCAACAATAAACACTCGATCAACTGAAGCAGTAGATCAATAGCCACCGCCCTGCCCCTGGAAGTTAGGATATAATAGGATAAAAATAAATGGAAAGGCTGGGAGGTTATCCAGGGGTAGATCCAGGTTTGCTACCCTGCACTGGAAAAGTAAGGTTCAGGGATAAAGGAAGAGGAAGGCGAGAAGGAGGAGTCAGGGATGAGAACGCACGCACTCACAGTCATTTTATTTGGCACTAAAGACATTCGTGTAATTCTGTATCGTTCAAGAAAAGAAGAAGGGCTTTTATCGCCTTCTGTGAATTTGATGGTAGAGAGAGAGAGAGAAAGGAGAAAACTTTATTCCAGCAAGTGGTCAGAGAAGCGCGGTGGCCACCGGCCTAATGGTGGTGGCGACTTCGGTGGCTCTTTTGGCCACCGATGTCCAAGGACTGTCTCCACTGCGAACGGCCGTTCATCCAACCGACGGAGTTCGCAGGCTAGCACGTTTATCTGCGGTGAATATTGGGGACAACGACACAGAGTGGGCTCAATTGTCTCTTCACCGCCACAGGTGTCGCAGAGGTTGCTGTGGGCCATCCCGATGAGGAGGAAGAAGAAGAAGAAGAACAAGAAGAAGAAAGTAACTTTATTTCCACAAGGAACCTCTAGTCCTGAGCTCTCGACTTAGCCGACAGGGTCATCTGAAGCAATAGGTTTTTGTGACGGCTACTGGTCGACAGAGTAAAGACGACTGCGTTCTAGGCAGCCCGCTCGTAAGACGGCGATGGAGTTGGGGATCCTGAATGTAGAGTTCGGAGATTCGCAAGGTTCGGCGTATCCCATATATTCCCGGTATTCACACGTTGAAAGGATCGAAAGGGCCGCGGCGTCAGTTTTCGGGAGCGGAAGGAGGATGGTGCGTTCGCTTTCGGGGCCTCTACGGGTAGATTCATATGCCAAAACGCTACACTGCTCCGCCGTGACTTGGCAACCTGTGGAGCACGATGTCGTGGCCATTCATGAAAGCGTGGTATAATTTATGTCGAATCTCTGCCACCTGTTGGCGGAGAGGGCCGTAGCACAGGTCTGCTCTCAATTTGTGTATAGTGCTTTTAAAATCTGAAACAAACCGGACCACGTTTGGTAACTAGCACCAATAATGTACCCAGGGGTCCCACGAACAGCTGCAAGTTTGCTAGCTGCTGAGCTCGTGGCGTGGGCAACACGGAATCGAATTCTGGTTGAATCGGCTAATACAACCCCTGCACCTGCCGAGCTGGATGACATTACTGTGAATATGTTTTTAAATCTGCGCGTGTGTGTTTTGGTTCGTTGTGACCCTCATGTAGCAAGAGCATCGCCAGCTGTTCAGTGCCAGTAATAGCAAGTCGGCTTTCTTTCTAAAGACCGGAACAAATATACTAATTTCACGCTGACTCAGGCGCCACATCGGGGAACACGGTGGCCCCCGGACGTGTACATCGTTGGTATTTCAGCTCTTTGCGCCGTGACCATGGCTGCGAATGCAGATTGTGGTCGACTGTGAGGGAGCTCCGCAAGATGGTGAAACGGTAGCCTTGCAAGGCTCCTGATGTACAGGCGTAGTGTCTCTGTGCCACACATGTTGTCCTCGGGTGGTCTCGAGCTACGCAAATAGTTCACACTGTTGACGCAGATCGCGGCAGATCGAGGCACGTGCGCACAGCCTGCACTTGGATGCTCTGGACTGCCCGAAGGTTAGAGGAGCATGTATCGGATATTGCTGCCAAGTTTTAATGCAAGGAGCCCAAGAAAACTGCCCGGAACAGCTGCAACATTCCTTGAATCGATGAACCTCCTTCTTTCGAGAAAGAAATGTTTAGATGTTTCTTCTTTAAGAAAGTCACACGAGCACTCCACGAAATGCTGGTGTCTATAATAACACCAAGAAATTTGTGATGTCTCGAGTACGGTACCGACTTGCCATTGGTGTTTATGTAATATCGGAACACGGGCTTGTGGTTAAATTCAACCGGCGCTCCCTTGTATTCCGGTATGATGAGATTTTGCATTTGTAGGTACTATCTCGTCACATTGCTTGGTTTTTGAAGTCGTGCCCGTAGCTGTGGTCGGGTGATGCCCGAAGTCCAGGGGCAAATTTCGTCAGCATAAATGGAGACACAGACACTTCTGAGCAGATCTTGAAGTCCTATGATGGCTAATAGCGTTAGGCTTAGCATGCACATTTTTGAACGCCCCGTTGAATAAGGTGCTGCGATGTTGGGCCGCCCTCAGTAATAACAAAGAAAAACCTTTCGTGCAAGAAGCCTTCTACCCAACGGCTAACTGGACCACCAAGAACGAAGTGCTCCAGCGCGTCTAGAACAGGCTCATGAACCACGTTGTTGTAGGCGCCCTTTAAGTCAAGGAAGAGGGCTTCTGAAAGGCATTTGCGGCTTTTTTCTCGCTGTGAAAATATAACTAGGTCAACAATGCAGTCAATGGAGGAACGCCCACGTTGAAAACCGGGTGTGGCTCCATGGTATATATTGTAGTATTTAAGGTACCAGTGAAGCCGCGTAAGGATCATCCTTTCCATGATCTTCCCTAGGCAGCTCGCAGGGCAATTCGTCGGTACGATAAGCGGAGATTTGTCAGGCTAGGGAACAAACGGCTTGTTTTCTACTCTGAAGGTATGACCCCATCCAAATTAAACATATCAAAAAGTGTTTTCCGAGCTCCAGGGTCAAGGTGCTATAGTGAGGACTAAGCGACTACATCGTGACCCGTGATAAGCTGCGCCCGAAGGATGGTAGGGCTGCCTCAAACCCTTCAATAGAAAAGAGCACATCCACGCGCGCATCGTGCAAAGGTGCGCCGCTGGTCCTGCAGACCGAACGCCACGGGTTACATCCAGCTCCCGGCGATTTTCACAGAGTGCCACGGCCTTAAAGGCATAACGGTGCTGCACTGACATTACCAGGCCACGTATTGTCTTCCGTATACAATATAGAGGCTTCCGAGGGTCAAGGGATTTGCAAAAGAACTTCCATCGTTGCGCTTGGACCTGAGCGATGCGTCGCTGTGTGTTTTTCTGTGTGCACCTGGCAGCCCTTAAGTCGCACATGTATTCTGTGTGCCTGTACCCAAGAACACAGCATCACGGACGAAGCTTCGCACATTGCCGGAGAGGCGTGTAATGATCATGAAGCATTTCACATTCACGTCTTTCAAGTCGGCCAGAAAAGACGCGGACACGTGCGGACAGGGCCAAGCTCTTGTCACTGCCTGCAGCTTCCCTGTCTTCTTTCGTACGATTAAGGAAAGTTTCATGAAATACCAACTTTCCCGAACAATAGCCATTTCTTGACTAAGGAAGACCTCTTGTGTTACAGCCCTGGACAGCCCACTGGATCTGCCCCCGGTAAAAAGCGCTGGCGATATTTCTCGGCTTTCCGGAACTATGCATCACCCTGTGTACCTGAGCACCCCTGGCCTTCCTTCTCAGTCTGCGGAATATTTGTCGCCTTCATGAAACCCTTACATGAATATGCATTTCATAATACTTGAAACAATTGGATATGGTGCCTCACACCTCATTTCGTCCAAGTACTCCCGTGTGGCAAGCGCAGCTAACTGAAGTCGTCCGTAGGCCAGTTCCCGCAAAATATTGCGTCTGTGCCTGAAAGTCTGCAACGCCATGCAATCTATGACCAAGTCACCAATATCTTTGCTAACAATGCAACTTTCATCCAGCACTGACCACCAGCTCAAACTGAGGGCTTCTTGCAGCTGCACAAATTTGCATCTTTCTCATTTGTGCCAACAGTAAGCTTTGTTTGGAAACGCCTTCCCACTTCCATCATACCCATTCACAAACCAGGCACTTCAAGGCAATAGCCTTGCTTCTCCACACTGTAAAAGGATGGCCAAATTTACGAAGAAAGCCGGTGGTAAAGTGTTTCCGAAAATAATTTCCGTAATTTATAAAATTGAGAGAATTTTAAGAACGGACATTCCGCAGTATGGAAAGGCCACAATAAAACTGGCAGTCCATTATTTTTGGAACATCACGTCGGTCATGTCACGCACTCACCGTATTAGAATTAGAAGTATCCGTAAATTAAAAACTGTAACGTCCGCAATATAAAGGACGCACCGTATTGTTATTACGTCATTGCGTGAATGACAAAAAGTAAGATCCGTAGTTTAACGGACCCACCGTATTTTTTTACACCTTTCCATCAATGAAAAACGATTAAACTTCGTAATTTAACAATCTTGCTGTATTGCTACTTTACCTTTCTCTACTTAGATAATGCCAAGCCTCGAATACAAAAGGCAAAAGAGTGCAATGTTTTGTCTAGAATATACACTGTAAGCTCTCCTATACTAAAATAGAACAGTGTTCATGCGATTCCATGTTGTATTCGGGTAAGCATGCGCAGCTCTAGGCTTGGACAAAAAATTAATGCAGCTGGTTGACAATGAGAGTATTTTATTTTACACTAAGTGCACCTGTCATGTCTAGTACATCCTTGAGTTTCCAGGCGTGTCCACATGCCAGTGCCTAGAAAATAACAAAGCACAATAACAAAGTCATGCAGTCTTGCAATATTTAAATCGCGACTAGGTAATTTAAACTACATACTGTGCTACATAAATTTGCTCGAAAACGTATCCGTCACCATGGAACGAAATTCTGGGTTCACGAAGAAACAAACCACTTCGCATGACTACAGAAAGGCCGCAAAATTAAAAATAGGGCGAAAAAGGACAGAAAGTACGGAAGACACACACTTGCATTTCCAAGGACGAGATAAAAAACACGTGCACTGACTTGTCAGTCACGTGTGTGTAGAATTTTTTTTTTCGTCAGGGCTATTGTTACGGAGATAAACCATCTTCAGCTGAGAAAACTTTGACATCCCCCTGAGTGAAGCCGTACGGCTACAAAGAACAGCTATACAGCTTTCTCGAAAACTTCTCAGTTGAAGAAAACTCGTCGTCGTACAGAACAAATTTTTTATTAATTGCGAAGTTTTCGAGAAAGCTTCATAGCTTTCCTCTGTAGCCATACGCCTCCATTCAGATGGATGTCAATCTTTTATTTATTTATTTATTTATTTATTTATTTATTTATTTATTTATTTATTTATTTATTTATTTACAGATTCTGCTGTCTCGATACACGAGGCATATCAGGAGTGGGTACATCAGAAAAAGGAAGAAAAAAGAACTTACATTAAGCAACATCAAAGAAACATACAAAGCATTTAAAACAATAAAACATATTCTTTGCAGAAACCTACTCCACCTTAGAGATTTTCCCTGAATCTGGTCGATTAAAACATCTTCCCCTTATTCTACGACTCATTTCCTGTTGGATAATCTCACGAGTAATGTGGTATTTGCTTTGCTTTCAGGATCAGCCCAAGTATATGATGTGTATACTCGTGTAGCTATCTACATCCCTTGAATGCCACCGAGCCGACCTGGTTTGCACTGTGCAAAATTGTCACCATAAAACACACACATACGCGCAGACACACACTCAAAAGTGTGTGTTTGTGTACTTGTGCAAGCACCTGTGCGCATGTGTGTGCGCACATACAGGCGTGCACACCCGTGGCAGTGTCCACAGGCCTACGCATGCTTTTGGGGCATCACAGGACTGCCTAGACTGAAGTGTCGTACATCCATGTGAGACTCCAAGTTCACTGTGTTAGTGTTAGTGGGTAGTTCCTTTCAAACATGAATTACCTATAGGGCCAATTGCATGAATACATTGAACTTGACTCAGTCAAGACTAACGTTAATATAATTAAGCACAGAATTATTCTATAAAAAATAACTCTCTATAGAAATATCTTGTCCTTCGGTTTACAAAAAAAAAATCTTCAAATTCTTGAAATTACAATAACTTCCAAATGGGCCCATCGTTTGGCATCACCAAATATCACCTTCGAGCAATCTATCCAGCGACGACTTCAGCTAGTGTGCATAATTCCTTGAATTCCTTCCCCACCTCTCTGTGACAAGTTGTATTGATATTAAATAAATAAATAACCACAAAGGAAATAATTATTCGAATGGAATTCCATCCATTCACACATAGTTCACTCTCTCCCCTAAAGCACTTTACCAGGCTTCATTAAACATTTTTCTGACGTTCTACATCAGCGCCTCTCCATTTTTCGCACGTCCTCCGCCTTCCTACATCAGCTGTGGCTCAGTTCTGCTAACCACTTGCTGGCGACAAAAATGTCAGAAAGCCTTTGATTCTGCCGTCCGAAATAAAAATAACTACGTGAACTTTACGACTAAACCATGGCGCGAAGACATTCAAATACTGCCGCCGGAGGTAGGATAGGGGCAGCAAGGATAGATGGCATACATGAAACAGTACAATGAAACACTTCACCGAATAATTATCAGGCAATTTCGATCCCAATATTCTAGTTATGTATTTCAATTTAAGGCATATTTACTAATCAGAGAAGTGAAACTGGCACCTTAGACGGCAACGTTTAAAACGTCCCGAATAAATCTAAGAAAATTACTTATTGACGCAGCAAGGCATGCTTTTAAATGATTTATTCTGGTACGCCGAATGGTTTATGAGGAACAAATAAATTCCGGAACTGAGACTTCTCCCAACGACTCATAGTCCTCAAGGGTACTGCATTGACGTCAATCGACCGGAATAAGGCAGAAGGCCATTGATAATCACAGAATCAATATGATTCGCGCGTACCCTTGGTTACTGAAATTGACACCCGACAGTAAAATACCAGGTCCCATCCATAGCAAGTATTCAGCCGGACTCGTATTCAGTCCACTCTGTCGTGCACTCGTAGTTCGGTCACGCGTCGAAGTTGCGTCCGTATCCTGCGTCTGTATCAGATCCTTGGTGCTGTTGCTTCACCCGGCCGTTTAATTGTGATCGTGTACTGCGCTGCGTCGAGATCGCGTTGCGCGCACGTGCGCGGCTAGCGACGCTTCCGCAAGCGCCAATACCCTGGAAACATTCCAAAATAGATGTAACTCACAGAAAAGCTTACGTCAAAGGGCTGAAGTATTTTACATCTGTAAGCACGGACTATAATATATTTCCTTGAGCATGCAACACTGAATAGAGTGCGAGGGAGTGTGGAGAGGAGTAGATGGGTACTGGTTTTAAGGCTCTCGCCGTTGCTCGGGGCTTCAAAGCACAGCAAAAGCTACGCTGACGTCTGCAGAAAGCAATAATCGTTAATGACGTGCCGGTTGCTAAGCGAATCGGAGTGAAGGGGATGTTTCTAGGCCGCAGAAGATTGCCAGGCGTTGTAGAGGGGACAGAAAAGTGTGAACAGAATTTGTAGCGAGTGTTCTAGGTACACCCGGAGTCAAAAGGTTAAAAGGCACGATTTCCACTTTCAACGTTAATGTTTTCGCTTTCTTGGGGCTGAGCACTTAATTTAGACTTCACTCTTAGGCAAAAAGGACTAAAAGTTAGTCCTTTCGGGGACTAACGGCCTTTGCCAAAATCATTAGTCCCTTTGGGGACTAACCACGAGGGGACGAACGGTTAGTCCCCCACCCGGATGGTCCGTTCCGATACTCCCCAAGGACGAACTGCGTAGAGGGCATAAAAAAGAAAAAAACTCCGGCACCGGCAGGGACCGAACCCCTGACGCCCGGAAATATACACAAGAAACCCGACGCGCTATCCGCTAGACCACGCCGCCGGGTGGTGGCAGCGGTGGATAATATTCAAGTGTACAGCGTGTAGTTCTGTGCATAACGCAACAGATCCATTGCAACTGGTGCCCGAATTTCTATCTGTGCAAACCTACGTGACCGCGTTCTGCGCCTTGCGCTTAGCGCTTTGCTAGGTTTAGGGACTATTGCTCAGTTCGATTCGAAGTAGAGCCTCACAACCATAGTTTTTCTCGTAAATAACAATCAACTCGTCGTCGCCTAGTTGAGATAGGTAGCTGGGCGATCGGAGGACTCATTTGTTTCCGCACAAATTAGCGCAAGCTAAGTGCTTTCTTAGTGTTCGATACATATGTTAAGTGCTCTATGTAACGTATGTGAAAGGTGTCGTCTGTGTGAGTGTCAGAATAAGGAAACATGCTATATTTTCCTGCATCGGCGAAAGCGAATTCGGTGTTGCTTAGCCTGAATTCTTCAAATTCGCGTCTAGACGATTGCGACTGGGAAATGCAAGCGGGTTTTACAGCAGTTGCAGCATTGTCATAGCTTTGGTGCCCAAGGCAATTATGTACCGAGTGTAAAAGATAACTTCGAGACGCTTACCTGTAGCGAGCATTTTTGTTTTGCAGTTGTCATCAGCAACATGCGTTTTTTCTCGTCTGTTAAACATATACATATTCATTAGGCTCAGGAATCCACTTTTGCTATTGTCACTAATTTTTGCGTTACTGTTAAGGCGCTTGGAAGCTTTCATTGGCCGTTATTACCTCGCACGAATCGTATGCAACACAGCGTATCAACATAACCTCGCCGAGAAGCGTATGACAATCGCGCTTCGCCGCTCCTTGCCATTACCCGCCGCTCTACTAACCCTAGGCGATTTTCTTATAACTAACATCAATATTTTCTCCCGTGGCACCATCTGAAGCACCCAGTGACTGCAATGGCTTGTGGTTTGGACTGCATGCGTTTCGTCTTCCCGTTACTCCTTATAGATCGTCGGGGACGAACAGTTAGTCCGAATTTATGCACACGGCACGTACTCTTCCGCAGATACTCCCATTGAAGATGAACGGTCGCCCGCGAAGACTAACGGCTGTATATTAGTCCCCATTTTAGTCCTTTTTGCCTAAGAGTGTTGTAAGCGAAGCGTCACGCTTCGGGGTATCATTATCATACGCGTAGCAGGACTTTAGCCCCCAGTAAGCAAAGAAATTAGCGTTGAAAGTCGAAATCTTATCCTGTGCTCTTAAGCAACTGAGTGTGCTAGAGAATACCAGGAAATACGAACAGCAGAACGCAGAGCCATCGATACACGCGGCGCAATCTAGCGGCAAGAACTAGAAGCTCCGCGCATGCGCGGGGTTCTCCGCGTTTTTGATATTACGACCTTTGCTAAGTCATGACGCTGCATGTTAGCATGCATGCGCTCCTATTATCGCAAACTGCGAACCAGTCACATCTATCGCTGCAAGCCGAATGGATTTTGTTAGCTGCAAGACGTTTTGCCCATTACTTGCTCCGAGCTCACGCTGTGTAGCGGCGTTAAAATGTGAAAGTAATGAAATATAAAGTGTCGCTCTACCGAGATAGCATCCAGTCTCACGGCAGGCTGAACTTTGAAATGTGGGCAAGAACTACGCACGCGGAGAGCTTTCGAAACATGCAGTCGGACGACGCCGCATGCCTGGGAGGTTGGGCCTTCGTTGTTCGCATTTCTTTGAATCACCCAGTACTCTATAATGGCACTCCTAACTTTCATCAAACCATAAAACCGGCTGCCGCTGCGACGGGATGGTAAACCACACTATAGTGTGGTTTACCATCCACACCATGGATGGTATACTATGGTGTTATCCGTCCGGAGTATACCTCATTTTGAGCATGTGCTAGAGGTGCGCTTGACGGAACTCTCGACTTGTGTTAACCTATCCCACATGCTGCACTTAGATCCCATTACTCCAAGATAAACCACATCCATCTCATCAGTCAATTAATTGCGCAGCCTCGGGACTGCAACACCTCCAGTTGCCCGACTACTATTACATACGGTGCCCGTGGGTTCAGACGTTGTGACTGAAGTTCAAGGGTGAAATCGAGTCTGGCAGAAATGCCACTCGAAAGACTCGTGACAGACGACTACCTCCATTGGCAGGGTGGTGCCGAGGGATGACATTAGATGTGAATGAAAGAAGCCAACTGGATGGAATGAAGATATCTAAGCAATACCGCCCACATTATTGCCGTCTATAGCAAACGTGGTGCCGTAGAAACTCTGAAAAGTAGCGTGCACCAAATTTAAACACAGAACTCAAAACGTATCTCCCAGAAAAACCCGAAAACGTCACTCGAAGCGCTGAACTACCAGGAGCACGTAGTATCGTATTCCTTCGCATTGGTTGTCTGTCTCTTTCAAATATTATACGAGGCACTGCTCTATCACCTATCGACCATTTCCTCGAAACAATCGGCATTCTGATGCAGGCCCTGATGTGGGCTGTCACCGGAATTTCAAAACATAAGAAATATGACCTTAGCCCACCCTATTACACGCTTTCCAATCAACATAAAAAATTGCGCCCACCTCCCCGCGAGGGGAACCCTGTGTAGATGCGACGCATCGTGGGGTTCACTTTGTGTTTCCGTTGGATTGATTGTGAAATCGCTTGAAACGTGTCGGGAACGCGTATGATTATTATGTTTTATGATTATTACTATGTTTTATTGGCCAATCTTGGTCAATCTCTCTAAGTGGTATGCTTGGGGCTTCGCTGTCGCAGCTACCTTTACTCCATCATTGTTGCTGTATGTGGGAGCTTCTTTTCTTTTATTGCAAGTGTTAATCATTGCCCCATCATGCGTTGTATCAGTAGCTTCTTGACGTATTTTGAATGAGTCAAGGATATAAGGCGCGTTCGTAGCATTTGATTCTGTCTCGGTTTTGTAGCGCAGTGGGAAGAGCACCATGTACCTCGTGTTCCGCCCACAGGGTCGTGGGATCGAAACCGGGAGCCGCTAACTATTATTTTTTTTATAGTGTAGGGGGAGGGTTGTGGACGGACAACAACGCCGTATGGAGGGACAAGGCGAGTGAATGAGATGCAGTCGCGTCTAAAATACAAGAAGAGACACACCGCAAACTTCATGACCACAGAACTAAAGTTACACCCCCAGCTTGGCTCGCCATGGTGAAGATGGCATGATGAATGCCTAAAGAAATAAGAAGTAATTCTTCCGGATTGCTCTTCCAGTGTTTTGACAGCAGTGCTTGTAAGGAACTTTACTATTGAATCGGACGGTACCACTTTTGCACAATTAAGATTTCCCAGTACACTGTAGCATCAAGTAAAATGAATACCCGCGAGTTTGTTAACGGGAAAGTTTTTCATAATCCGACTTCGCCGTCCACGAAAACTACTTTTATAGGCCTGTTGCTCCAAAACTAAAAACAAAACAAGAAAGTGCACGCAAGTCAATTTCTGTTTCCCCTTTTCAGCGATGGAAACAAACGCTTCGCTCTGCCTTGTAACTCCTCTTGACTAGGTTACACAACTTTTGATATGTTAAGAAATATCAAAAGACATATCAAGACATATCCAGCTCCCGCCTGAGCGATTCCGGAAGTAAATACAAATACAGTCGAGTCCACTTATAACAATATTGAGGTGCCATGAAAATATCATTGTTATAACCGATTATTGTTATAAGCGGGTTATGCCGAAAATAACAAAGAAAACGTGACAAACAAGAGCATTTAATGAGGGGAACATGATAAACAAGAGCACTTAATGAGGGGGAAGTTGCTTAAACTTTTCACTTTTTAGCAGGTAGAAAACGATGTCCGCGCGTGCGGGGACAGGAAGATCGAGGCGACAGTGACCACAGAACAGGAACAGTGACAACAGGCAAGGAAAACGACGCTGGTAAGCACCAGACTCGGAACACGTGCAAACGGCGGAGCTGGAGACGTGGCCAAATTAGCGAAGAATAGGGAAGGTCGGCACAGTGCACACAGCGCTGGTGCTGCGGCGGCTTAGGCACCCCGGTGCTTTTTCTACAGGCGGCGCACCCTCAGAATGGACTGCCCCACTGCCCGTAGAGTCGCCCATCCGGTCCTCCTCCCCCTCCTCCGCGTCGCCGCGGCAGGCGAAAGCAGCGGTGGCATGCGAGCCTCTTCGGCGCGCACTCGCCGCGTGCGAGGCCAAGTGCGCTATCGCCTGGCCGCCGCGCGTATGCTCCCATGCCCTTTTGCGTAATAGGCGGGGTTGGGGTGGCATTGTCGTAGCGTTTTTGCATTTTTGTTTCGTTCAGGGTTGGTTCCAGTGCCCACATTTAATTGTTATAACCGATATTGCATCATGACAGCATTGTTATAAGCGGTTTATTTTGCCATAGAATACAATGAAAAGCTGATGGTGTCGCGGCTGTCCATGGTTATATCCGATATATTGTTAAAACCGGTATTGTTATAAGTGGACTCGACTGTATTTACTCTTTCTACAACTACCATGATGGCAAAGGCGAACTTTAAATAATGCTTGTGCTACACGGTAACTTTCGATTTGCAATGGACTCTCGCCCACTATTGCTCCCTATTTATTTACAATGGGGCACTCGATAGACGATTGGTTCAACGGGCGTCGAAAGTCCTTTGAAACAGTCGGGTAGTACAGGCATAAGTCGTACAAGCTAGTCTCAAGTCACTCAGGAAGTAGCGTACCGTTGATGCTATCGTCTGATTCCTTCTGCTACACTTTTGTACGAAGCAAGTTCATTTAATTCCATTTATTTTACTATAAGAATCGTTAAGGAGTTGCAGAAAGGAGTTGGAGAAACAAAAGTACACAACAAAGAATGAAAGGTTCAATAAAAATTATTGGCGAGTGGTGACTTCAATTTGTTAGGTTCACTTGTAGAAACGATGGCGACAGAAATGCTTCTCCAGTCCACTTTTGTTTTCTGGAAGAATGAAACAAAATAAAGGTTTGAGGTGCTACTTGGCACACCAACTTTTCGATGATGGTCAAGGCCAGTGGAAAGGTATGCAGAGGGCTGAAAAAAGATTGCTTCAAATTTTTTTTTTGTTGCAGACATTTTTATTAAAAAGGCACAACTGCGCAATGAGGCGTCGAATAGTAGGGCAAGCAAGATTTAAGTTTTTTTTCCAAAAGTGATGTAGTAGCTGTTTGGGCGTGATTGGGTAAAATGAAACGTGCAGCAGGCTTTTATACAGCTTTAAGGTTTTGAATTATAGCTGTAGTTTTCGGAACCCACACGGACGAGACGTACTTTAATTTAGATCGTACTAGCGTTTTCTAAAGTCATTTCAGTGATAAAACAATAAACAAAACACGAGATAACACATCCCGCCCGTGCAGTGCTCGGGAAGTGCGTGCCGACGTACCAAAACCGTGTGCTCATCGTACGGTGAGAATGTTTTGAAACACTGGGACCGTGTGATTCTACGTAGCGCCAGAGTCCTTCAAAGACATCGAAGGACTCTGGTAGCGCTTACAAAGTGCGTATGTGCGTATATGGTGGTTGGCGTTTCCTAGTATGAAACTCGAGTCAACAATCACATATGCCTGTAGGATAAGGCCATTATGTACCGGCTAAGTCTTAACGTCGTCGTCTTAAAATACCATGCCGCTTCAAGATGCGTTGAATGTCCCAACCTGTGTGTCTGAGATACGCTGTTCGTGGGGGCACCGAACACGGGCTGTTCTTGTCTGCTCGCTTAACGAAACCGAGGCTTTCCATGAACTAGACATTACGTCTGCGCGCTGACGCATGCACACAACGAGCGACGCTCTTCGAGCAGAACGGTCTGTGACCCCTGCACCACGTGCTGCAAACACGTAGGTCTTTAAATGTTTGTGACTGCAGAATGGTCCCCACATTCGACTGTTTTGCGTAAGTATACTCCTCTCCCTCTGTCCGCCCGTCAGTCCATTAGTGCAACCATCCAACCATCCATCCATCCATCCATCCAGCCAGCCATTGGTCATCCATAAATAAATAAATAAATAAATAAATAAATAAATAAATAAATAAATAAATAAATACATAAATACATAAATACATAAATAAATAAATAAATAAATAAATAAATAAATAAATAAATAAATAAATAAATAAATAAATAAATAAATAAATAAATAAAGTGTGCGTGCGTGTGTGCGCGTGTGCTCGTGCGCACGCGCGCTTTTCCAATGCCATCTCCAATAGCAAGCCAAGCTCGCCGCCTGAGGGTCCTCGAGTGCTAACTATATTGTTTTTATTACGTTAACTCAAAGGGACACGCATCAGATACCAACAAAGACGGGCGAACCTCTTGTGAGTGATCTTAGCGTTGTACAAGGACAACCAAGACACAAACAAAAAGGAGCCAAGCAAATTAGCTATCCTCTTTACGAGATCGTCTATTATCCATCAGCGTCACGAGATTCATCGAATTGCAAATTACAGAGATAACTGCCACATTATCTCAGCTACGCACGTGACGAATTCCACAATCACCGGCGCCATCACTCCGGTTACGCAGCAAAGGCGTCGTACATATCGCATTTTCCGTGCATATTTTCATGTTTAAGAATGCTTGCCGTTACCGCATACGTCTACTGCCAATGCCGCTGCATCTGCTTTTTGTGCTTCGGGCTGCAAGTCGTCAGTGGCGGGGTTACCTTGCGCCACATGTTAACAAGAAGAAAATAATAGGTTGAAAAGGGGACAAATGAGACTCATTTCGGTGATAGTCTGCGAACAAATGGAAATATAATGTCTCGTTTCTCGGAACGCCTCATTCGTTTTCGAGAGTGGGAGATGAAAAAGAAACAGCCACCTAGACGGGAAGAACAGAAAGAAGATTAGGAGGCAGAAACATGAGGGCTAGGTGTGGTCGGCATGAATTGCCTTGAAACGGGTAGAAAATCCCGAGATTGTCCGGAGACATGTAGCAAATCCCAGGCGCAGAGCCAGTGGCACATGGGCGGGGAATTTTACGACCGAATGAACTGTAGGAAACGCCCAGAAATATGCCTTTCTTTCCCATAACCGTATACGTTTTGTTCGGGCGTAGTGTCTTATCTGAGTACTTCTTTGTAAGACATCTTGTCGTGATGTCGCTTTTGTGTTCTTGCCTTATCTTAGGCGGTACAGCATGACGCATACCTAGAATATAACCATGTGCATGGCGACATGTCCATAGTGGCACTTTGTAGGCTAACAGTCCGTTTTTTGCCCGCAGATATTTATTTATTTATTTATTTATTTATTTATTTATTTATTTATTTATTTATTTATTTACTTATTTATTTATTTATTTATTTATTTATTTATTTATTTATTTATTTATTTATTTATTTATTTATTTATTTATTTATTTATTTATTTATTTATTTATTTATTTATTTATTTATTTATTTATTTATGTATTTATTTACTCTCAAGTCAGAAGCATTACAGAGAGGAGCGGGTATACATGGTACAAAAAAACAAGAAATATACAGCAGACCAATATAATATGCACACAATGGCAGTCTGAAAACTATAAAAAGAAAGACTGCGTGATATGAAAACGAGGCAGGGTGTTTGTAATAACAATATTCAACAAGGTTGCGTCTTTGAATGGCGCACACACACACACACACAAAAAGCTAACAAGAGAAAACACAGCGTAACTGAAATGGCGAATTTAAGCGAAATGGTTATAGAGGGAGTTTTTAAACAAAGTGACATCAGTCAGCGATATGGGCTGGAAGGTGGCTCCACTCATTTGCAGTTTTCGGGATGAGTGATTCAAAGTACAAATTCGTGCGGCCGTTGGGAACGCCCACTTTAAACTGATGGTCGTTGCGTGAGGAAACGTACAATGGGGGCTGGAAAAGAATGTTGCTAAGAGGCGGCATACAATGAAAAATCTTAAGGAACAGGCAAAGGAGAGAGATTTTACGCCGCAGTGAGAGAGTGGGTAAGTTAAGATTAGCTTTCATCGAGGTAACACTGGACGTATGATGGAAGTTTGACATGATAAAACGGGCAGAGCGATTTTGAATCGCCTCGATGCTGTCAGCTAGGCAATTAATATGTGGATCCCAGACTGGTGACGCGTACTCGAGTTTGGGTCTGACTAATGTTTGATAAAGCAAAAGTTTAAGGTTAGTCGCAGCCAAAGAAACGTTTCTGCGCAGATAACCTAAAGTGCGATTCGCGTTATTTGGAATGTAGTCGACATGTATTTTCCAAGAGAGATTGTTAGAAATATACACGCCAAGGTACTTGTAGGACGAAACCAGATCGAGATTGCTTTGGTTTGTAGCCCTTTTTTGCCAGGTCTCATAACATTTAATATTAAAATAAACCAATTTCGACCAATTTTACGCACTGGCTTCAAAAATAAGGGGGGTTTTGTATCTTATAGGTGAGCTTAGGTACGTGGCGCAGCCTATCTCTACGTTTACATTACGCTTCCCATCCCGAAGGCAGCGTCGGGATCGCATGCATCGTATCTCAGAAACGCATGTTGCTTGCATTGTTCTGTTAGCAGTGTCAAATGTTCCTCTTCGGCGAATTCTCAGATGTGGTTTTTATTAAGGCGAAGTTGTTACTTTCGCCTTCACCAGAGTTTTTCCCATTAGCCGTGCATCGTCTACCGTATAGACGTAAAGAAATACATGCCCGCTGCTTCCCTCTTTTACGTGGGCAAAAAAAAAAAAAAAATTAAGTGCACTCCTCCTCAATGTAACGGCGTGGCTCACGTTATTGTGGAGCGGGCGGTACGACATCGTCTCTCTCAGCAAGTGTCATTTGGGGTTCTTTCGCTCAATTTAAAAAAAATGGGAATGACGTCAATCAGGAGCGGGATGACCTGCAATATGTTTTGTGATTTGCTCATGTGCACTGAATCCGCCAATTCATCTCACGCGAGTAACAAACGTGCCGCAGAGCAGCTTCCCGATTGCGAAGGTGTAGTTCTGTGTCATTCAGCTCAATAGAAGGAGGAATGACGTTAGTGTGTGGACGCGCGCCCATCACTGCAAGCTGCGATTTGTTATCCATTCAAATTGTGGTTCCACCTTAAAATGATATATCGACCGCCGCCATTTCCGACAATATTTTTATAGACTAATAAACTGCTTTGTACGGGATTGAGATTGGACTATCCGCTTTAGCTAAACAAAGTGATGAAAGTGATGTGTTCTGAAAAGCAAGGCAATACCGCGGTGGCAGCTTAAAACACATTCTGTATTCGGCCAGGCCAATTACACGTCTTATGCATCTCCCGCCTACAGCGTACGTTTTGTATCTAAGCGTAGTTCATGCGCAGTTTCAAGGGGGGTCCTTATTTGGTTCTTATTCAAGATACGTTGATTCTCAACACAGGTACACGGTAGTAATAGAAACAATTGGACTGGTCGGTAATATTTTATGATTTAAACGCCGCTCAATGCAATACAAATATC
This sequence comes from Haemaphysalis longicornis, assembly GCF_048455015.1. Taxonomy (NCBI): domain Eukaryota; kingdom Metazoa; phylum Arthropoda; class Arachnida; order Ixodida; family Ixodidae; genus Haemaphysalis; species Haemaphysalis longicornis. The sequence continues at coordinate 154,063,025 of NW_027526335.1, read as the reverse complement.
ATGAAGAAGGCACAAAATATCGATCATCTCCTGCCTTCTTGCGAGCCTCTGTCCGGTCATACACTGTATTTTTGTGATGGGCTACAAAGAAGTTACCATACATGAGCACCGTCTCTGCACCAGTTTGTGCTCTCGCCTTTCTCACCACTGACCACACGCGCCAGCCAGAAACACTGCCAGCATCAGGATCGTGTTCATCCACACACCGCCTGCCGTCATATTCTCATCCTTTTGTCTCGCCCCCATCAATACCTTTGTTTTGTGCCTGTGCGTGTTCGTGCAGTTGATTTATTTAAAGCAGCAACCAAGTTTTGAAGGCGAAGTAGAGCTGTGACACGAGTGCTGTTTTTCCGCTATGCTTGAGCGCCGAGTGGACATATTTGTGATAAGATACTTAGCTTCAAGCAGTCAATCCCCCCCCCCCCGCCAAAAAAAAATACGTTTTGAAAATCGTCCATAACTATAACACATGGTTATACGAGGAACATAAGGCAAGTTATATTCAAGGGAGCTGCCCCGCTGGGTAAGAATGTTCCAGATCTGGGTTGTGGTGATGGATGTGCGTCCACCAAGATAATTCTCAAATTCAATTCTGTTATTCCAGGTCACATTTCGCAACTAACAATAGGCGCGCCATATGATGTGTAGCGGCATGAACACATGCTCTAGTACAAGCGGTACACGTTATTTTTTAAAAATCTTGGCCAATAAACATCCGAATGGCCCAAAAAACTATCTTCGCAAACAATTTTTTTTTGTTTCTCTTCTAGTTTTCTTTGAAAAACTTGTCGGCGGGTAAAATAAATCGCCGTGCATATGAAGGTTATTTTCACCTCGCTTTTGATACTTCGGCCTCCGCTCCGACCAGTCGCAGTCGCATCGTCCATACGGTATACACGGAAGCGACGAGATCATGCCGCACGTGTATATGCCGTCCTGACGTCACAGTAAGAACACTTCAGCGCATGCCGGACCGTTCCTGGAATAACAGCCGAGGGAGCTCCCTTTAACCGCGCAGCTGCCCGCCGGTGTCAATTTGCGCACGCACGGTGTGGCGAAATGATTTCAGCCCCGAAGCCTGCTCGCTCCCAAGATATAAGAGCTTGACAAGTCCCCCTACTACCCTGTCACTTTGGTCTGTACGTCGTCACAATCTGTACAGTGGACCTTGCAGTAATGACGGCATTCAGTAATTGCCTCGTGCGGCTTGGAGGAAGGTTTCGATCTGCCGCCGTTCCTCTTTGCAGGACGGCCGTACACTAATGGATATATGAGGAATGCCAACATCAGGGCGCGTTTCATGAGCTCCTCCCCCTTGAGAACTTGATGCAGTTTTCGGTGAGCCATCGCTTTTCAGAAAAGACACATTGGAAACCACAAGTTTCGCGCGTCAAGGCAATATGACGGAACAAAACGAAGATTGCTTTCTTTGATGCCCCGTTGTTGAAGAACTTTTTAACCGCGATGTCTGCAAGAATTATATTCCTGTGTTGTAGGACTCGATATGCATCGCGTAAAGTGGACACGAGAATAAAGCAGAAAATACAAAATGAAGTATCTTCGTTTGATTGAAAGCAAATGTAGCGGAAAAAACATTTTTTCCTGTAACTACGATCTCCCGCAATTTTTGATCTTTTAATACAGTACACTCGCGATAATTCAAACTCGAAGGGATCCCAGGATTTTGTTTGAATTATGAGAAGTTTGGATTACCCGACGTTTTCATAAATATCACTGGCGGCAACATACCAACTTGTGTTGCAAGAAAACATTCACATATATTTAAAAATACAACATTGAAATACAATACCCAAGTGCCTTTAGCACTTTTTAAAAAAATCACCAATGGACTATACTTTTTTCAATCCAATCCAAATGACTGCTTTGTTTTCGCATGATAGTTCAGAACAAAGATTTTGGTGCCAGAAAGGGCGGGAAGTTCGTTGCGAGAGTTCGTTGCTTCACTGGTCAAGAACGTGCGGATCCAAGCCATGCGCTCCAAGGATGCAAATGTGCAGCTACAAGTGGCAAATCCAGTGGAGATTTCCCGGCAAGGACAAGCAAAAAGTACGAATTAACCGAATTTACGAAATGGAGCAGTTTGAATTAGGCGCCTGTAAAATACATTGAAAACATAGCGGGCCACCAAATCTTCGAAATTTCTTGGATTTGACCGAAAGTATGAATTACACGAGTTTGAAGTATCGTGAGACTACTGTATTTCATTTAAAATATAAGGATATTTTTTCCTCTTTACATATTTCCATGTTTGCACCAATATCAGGTGACTCAGCAAACGTAAATCCTCCATTTTTATGTGCATCCTTTCTGCACGCAAAGAAAGCCACAGTTCTGAGGGACGTGGCAAAACTAGCCGCGATAAAGGAGCGCACTGTGTTGTTTCCACTAAACATTTCAGTGGCATGAATTCGATTCTCTGGGCCTGGACGTTCTCCGGGGCTGGAGTGTCATGGCCGAGATAAACCAGACACCGCGTCAGCCCGCATATCTAGATGCATTTGCTTTCTTTATCCCCTTTTGAGTCACTTATGGTCATTTGAGACACACGAAAACCGAAAAGGTTTTAAATGAACGCTTTACGCAATATTTCAGTTTTGCAACGAATGAACCAAATGTTTGATTGATTGTAGGATTTAACGCGCCGACGCAACGCAGGTGATGAAGCGAGGGCTCCGGATTCATTTTGACTACTTCGTACACATGGGCATTTTTGCTTTTCGTCTCCATCAGGAGCGACCGCCGCAGCCGGGAATCGAACCCGCGACCTCGTGCTCAGCAGCGCAACGCCTTAGCCACTGAGCCACCGTGGCGGGTGAACCAAATGTTTCACAGTTTCCCGGGACACAGTTGAAGCGGTCGGTAACGTCTTAGCGGATAGAAAGAACTCCAACTAATCAGCGAGTCCCGGTGTGTAGGCGTAGTCTTTATCGTTCAGATCATGCTACCAAAACGTGGTTGCGGCAACTGGTTAGGTGCGCATGGTTAGCAATATGGAAGGGCGTGGGCGAACAGGTGTGTTCTATTTCCTTTACCCGCTACGTGCTACATGCGACGCAAATTTTCTCATTTTTTTTTCAAGTTCTCCCTGTCGCATGTAGCGCAGTAGCAGCATTCTAGCCGCCGCAATTTCCTGGAACGTTCAAGTATGTTGCCACATGGGGCGTTTTAATTAGTATTCAGCTCAATATAGAAGCCGCTTGCTTTGTTTGTAACTTCATTCAGGCAAAACTTTTCCTTGAACGCAATGACGCAAAATGGCGTTTCAGATAGGATGATTTATCGGCGCACTTATTCGAACCCCGACATTTACATTTTTGAATATCTAGCGTACAATTAAACCAACAGCGCTATACTACTTACGGCGCTTAGTACGTCAGCGGCGTGCTTTCTGCTGTGACGCAACAGAGATAGACGAACCGTAATAAATAATTCACCTTCGTATTTTCTGGGCTCAACCAACGGAAAGCCCTAACATTGTTCCTTCGTAGCTTTTGTAAGGATACTAGTGGGTAGAAGATAGCAGGGAACTTAATTTTAGAGTCACAGAGTTGCGTTTCCGACCCGCATTGACGCACGCGCAACGCGGACACGAAGTCGCTAGCTGTGTCTGAGCCCTTTTAATGGTCACACTACGTCGAGACTAGCAGCGAGACTGATTTGCAGCTACATTCACCCCGGATAAAAAGCATCGAGTAGCTTCGCACCTCGCGTCTCGAATACTGCTTTGGGCATACTTCGCACCACACATGCATGTTCTCCGTTCAATTTTTCCTGCCTGGCCGAAAGTAGGATTAATGTTAGCGCTGGTCCTTCAGACCCCGCCGCTTAGTTTGTATCCGTTCAAAAACGGTCATAAAAATTACCGTCGCCTCGCCAAGCGTCCGTACGTGGCAAGTCATTCCTCGTTGCACTAAAAACGTGCCCAGTGACGGCCGATACACGGCGCGCGATTGAGTAACAGAGAAAGCGCTGCAGGGCTACTTTCCTGCAATCTGCACAATCCCGCATTAGCGTTCAGCCCCGTTTACTAAGCCCACACCCAGGATAGGATGTCAGCGTGAACAAGCGGGGCTCTTTCAAGTTGCGCGTAGTGTCAGTAAGGGTACACTGTGCTTCCATTTGAGGAAGAAAGGGGAAGGGAAAATGCCTCAACAAACCTCAGAGTTTCGTATTAACTCAGCACTTCCGGATGTCGCTTTCAGACTTCAACTCGTGTTTCAGGTTGACTGGAAACTCTGTGTTTTACGGATACCTTTGGTCGGCTTCGTACACTCGGACTTCTTCCAAGAATCAACTACCCGGCCTCTGTCTAACGACAACGACGGGAAAACCCGAAGCTTTAGGCGTTGTGTTTGTGGTTTGATTGTTGAGTTTGAGTGTTTGCTTGGCTCGGATTTAACGCTGGTCCGGCGGGTTTGGAGTCTATTGCACAACTGGCACGAAGTTCAGAAGATTTGTGGATCCTGCAAAGGTCTCCTTCGGGTTCCTATCCGTCGGTGATGACGGCGATGACAATGCTGTATTCGAGCTAGTACTGGACGTAGCATCATCCGATGGTTCACCGTTGCGTCTCTTGTGGCGCAGTTGCCGAAGCTCATTACGCCCTTGCGAACCTCAGGGTTTTCTCGCCTTCGCTTGGCCTCTATCACTTCGTTGAGCCCAATCTGCGGATACTCCCGACGAGCACGGCCGCGCTCGCGTGCCCGTTCGCGCTGACATTGATCAAAGGCAGTCTGCTCCTCCTCTGAACGAACTGCACGCAGTATACACATTAAGGTAGCCAATCCCATCCTGCGAGTGAGTGCTACTCTAGAGGTGCACACCACTTTGAAAGAATTTATCACGAGAATGCTTGGCGTTCAACCATCACCCTGATTAAACTCAACGATAAAACCACAAACTCAACTACTAAAGCATATCACCACTGTCACCACCGAATACGCCAGGCGGAACTGAATTCTTTTTTCGCCTCGTTTAGACCTGCTACTGGCACAGTGAGACATTGGTGTTGTTTTGCAGCGCGGACAACTAATGCGGCTGTGTTTCGAATGTATATGTCGCAGAAAAATATGATTCGGGGACGTGATTACCTAATACTTGACAATAACGTGCGCCTTTTATGGGACTAGAGGCCACGCGAAAATGTTAAGTATATTAGAAGGCTCTGCGTCCTGAAATATGTGCCCGTTAACGCCATATAGCAAGAACCACTGTGGGTTAATGAACACACGGAAAAATAAATGGTGTGCAGCTCCAGGAGAAACGAAATAGCTCGTTCGGAATTAAAAAAAAACAGTGTCGCTTCGGAAATGCTAAAGAAGTTCGTCTAAACTTAAGCCAGGTAGAACTCACCAGACCGGTCGATGCGAAATGCAATGCTATATCGCAAGACATGGGGGGGGGGGGGGAATTCTACGGGAGGGGGACGCTTAATGATTTTTGTGTTCAAATGCGTAGCGGAATCAAAGAATGGAGGTTTTATTAATCACAGAAACACAAGCTGCGCGTTTACTTTTATTTAGTTTTTCGACTTTAACAAACAGCTGATCACTCGGCGGACGCATTTTTCGAAGTATAGAGCAAGTATATACGTAGTCACAAGCGATAAAGGTGTCTTTGGACGAGTGTGTTTTCTGATAAGGCCCTCTGATTTCACTTTTTTGCTAGATTCCGCAGGCTGCCTATGTCATACGAAGATGTTTCGATGAAGCGTTTAGTCGCGAACGCGGATACAATAAGCGGACGATATATGTAGCAGATGATGAATGTTTGCGAGTGCCCACCTCAAGACAAGACGACCCAGTAGTAAATTCTTTGTCGTGTGCTGATTCCCGCATATAATTTTGCGTTATCCACTGTACGTACTTCCAGAGTCCTTCAATTTCGTAGAATGTCAGGGAAATTAATGCCACATTGGCTTTTTCAGGGTGGTGATCAATATCTGAGATATTAAGGCTAAGAGGCGAGCTGTGCTCCGCTAGATTGTGTATACACATTAAACCAATGTACGTAGCGTGAGTATCTGAACGAATGGTGCTTACGGAGTTACTGTTAGTAGATTTCAGGGCCGTGGGATTACAATCAGCTCCATTCATATCTATGCGGGTTTTCCGAGGCCGGCCTGTGACATACACCTGGCGCTTATGCGGACCGAATTTACCGCACTAACATCGCGTCAGAAGTCTTTACAATGTCGTAAATGCACAACATTTGCGAAAAAAGTGACTGCTCCACATAAATATCTATTTCCAACGCATACAAACGGAAAATGCCAGTCGTGAATGTGCCGCAAAAGTAACGGCGACAGTGGTGAGCGTGTCTGAAACTCCCGCGGCAGCATTCGAAACGGATCGCTAGGGGGATTTCAGTGGCGCGCTCGAGGCGTATAGCTGCACGTGCACGTCCCCACCACTATTTTCTACTACAAACCTTTGCACGCAAAAACCAGCAACCGGTCATGTGCGCGTGCTGAGAAGTGGCAGATGCTGTCGAAAATGTCCCTCTGAAGGTCCTTAATCTGAATAAGCCATATTGGCTCACGCCAGCGTTCCAAGTGGGCGAGTTGCTGCTCATCTGGGAGGGATTTGCTGCTACTCGACGAGCTGAAACTTGAGGGGGTAACGGCGGCGGCAGCAGCTTCCCGTTGTTTTCGCGCCCAATCGCGGTTCTACTCGGACCGACGCTTCTTTAATTCTAGCTCTCCCTCCTCTAAACGAATAGCATGCATCCGTCCCTTAACGATTTTAAGCCTGGAAATCCTTGAGCTTTATTCTGGTGTACAAACATGGGGCTGTCCTTTTCCCTTCCCCTTCGTAGGCATCTTGCTGTCTGTGTAACACATCAACCCAGACCCGAACAACTCTATTAAGGAGGACAGCCGAGAAAGCGCACTGAGGCCCGCAATTTTGACTCTTAAATCTCCCACCAGCACAACCGGAATTTAACCGGTAGCGGCATGAAGCCTAGCTGTGGGTGCACGCCCCTCTTTCCACCCCCCCCCCCCCAAAAAAAAAAAAACCGTGCACGCAAAAACCAGCAACAGATCAAGCCGCATACATAGGCGTGAAAGACACCGGCGAAAATGTTGCTCGGAAGGCGTTGCAAGCTGAAGAAGCGTTATGGGCTTCGCAATGATCTCATAACTGCACTACCGCCGTTATCAGCCGCCTGCGCAACTTGTCAAAGAGGCATCGGTGGACGCATGGAGGGACGGGAGGGGAAAAGTTGTGAATGAGGGTCTGAGGTGGCGAGGAGGAGCCCGGAGCGGCGCCGAGTTGATCGGCTCCTCCGGAATGAAAAAGGGAAGGGGGCGTGGGTGGGTTAAAAATATAGTTTCGCAGCAAAATTGCTTGGTAAACCACCAAATGCGCACAGGCCCTTACCTTGCTTCGGCCACTGGCCCGGCAAGAGCCGAGGCACTAGACATTACTCTGAGAAAAAAAATTACGCCATCTTCCCGTAGAGGAACCCTGTGTAGTATGCAAAGCAGCCATGGGGTCGATTCAAGGGCCAATTAGTTTTCAGTTCGTCGTTTCCCTTAGGTTGAGGTACGTAGCTACCGTTATATTTACAGTTTTGTTTCCATAGTATCTACCACACTTTTCACTTACCGGAACTACGAAATGGGAAATTGCGTTGAGACCATGACTGTTTCGCATACTACTCAGGGTTCCCTTACGGAAAGATGGGGTAATTTTATCAGATGCGACGGGGCTATGTCCCTCCCTTGTCGTTATTGTGCCGTCTACACCCCCACTGCGCATGCTCGGCTTGCTGAACGCCCGGTGGTGTCTTACCCTTTAATGGCTCCTGGTGCGACAGTGTTACCGGTGTCTTCCTGGGCCGGCCCGAGATGAGCCGAGCATGCGCAGTGGGGGTGTGGACGGCGCCACAACAAGGGAGGGACATAGCCCCGACCATGAGATGCTGGAGCGACAGTGTTGCCGGTGTCTTCCTGGGCCGGCACGAGACGAGCACGCTTCCTTTTAACGGACTCATGGAGCGGCAGTGTTGCCGGTGTCTTACTGGGCCGATGGATGGATGGACGACAGATGATGGACGATGGAGCCGAGAGCAAGAGATGCTTTGCATCTAAAAATGACACCAGCCTACTCACCTAGAATACCACACAAACGAGCGCCGGCAGGGACGACTATACACTTACCACCAAAATAAGTTACCCCCACGGCTTGACCCTCGACCCCCCACTATGGAAAACAAAGCCACGGACAATTACCCGCTGCAACTACTTTAGAACTTCGACGCAAACTACACTCCTGACTCCTGGCACTCTCGCTGAATGGGAAAAGGACCTCCTCGACAATGTATACCCGGTCACAAAAACCTCCCAAGTAACAAGAGGGCTCCCGAAAGCCGACACGCGCCTGGGTAATACCAGAGTCCTTCAATGCTTTACTGGTCACGAAACTTCGGCGCTCGTTTCATATAGGGACCGCGCGCGCCACTACAGGCGCCACCGCCGCACGAAGGGCATCCCAGCCGCCGCGCGTGCGACGTATTGGCCAGCTCTTGGCGTGCAAACGCTCGCTGCTTTTGGTGTCTGCGCGCTGATTAAGTGCGTTTTTTTTCGTAGTAGTTAGCGATGAATAGTCCAGTCATTGTGCATATCACCTGCCTTCAATGGGGCTTTTTTTTTTTTCGAAGTAAATTACCATAGACTTCGGCCGCGAACGGCAACGACTTCTGCGTGCCCTTGCACAAGCGCTGCGTCGCGTGTTTACAGATTTTTAAACCTATATTGCTTCTTTTCTTAAAGCAACAGCTGTAAATACCACACATAGCTGCGTAGTCACGGACTGCTGCGGGCCTACCGATCATACAATAAAAAAAACTGAAAGAAACCAAGTGCGCGTCGTTCATACTACGCTTAATGAATCCATTGATTGCTCTGGAATGCACAGAACGCTAAAAGAGATAGCCCAACAGTATTGTCGTTTCGATGAGTGGATACATACTTGAGAACATGTAAAAACGCTGCAGAAACGCGACGGATCAAACCACGAAGATCGAGATATATGTTGCAGCATGTGTCTTTCCGCTTCCACGCTTTGCAATCCTTGCAAAAACAGGAAGCGAAAAAAGAACAATAAAACTGATTTTATCACACGCAACAAAAAATTTCAATGTAACAAAGGGAGACAGAAGAGCGTGGTCCAGCGTACAAAAATTTATTTTTTCGCGCTGCGATGTGCAGCACACGGAGGGAAAAAAAAGAACATTGCACGTAGCCAAGAACGACGCAAAGCTTTTCTGAACGCAGCGAGCTAGCGAGCTCCTGCTCTACAAAAGACTAGAATGAAACACAGACGTCGAAGAAGCAGTCCGCAGTGTGACGTGCACAGATCAACGTCGATAAAGTGAGTTGCGCGGCGTTTGCTATGCATGCATTACTCTCGGAACGTTATTAATTTCAAGTCCATGAAAATAGGATCGAGAACATTGTCGAAGAAACAAAAATCAAGTTAGCGACAAGGTGGCACCCTTTCCATATCAAACAATATGGCCCGACGGGACATACGACAAAAAGAGCAAACGGGCGCTCCGGTTGAAACGCCAGATAAGAAACCGGAATCGGCCACGCGCGGTTACAAAACAAACAAAACGAACCCTACGGGATAATTCGCGGAAATATGAAAAGTAAAAGCACAAGGATGTCCCAAATATTTGTTACACGCGAGCCTGAGCGCAAGGTAATACAAGTTTGCAAACAGGTAATGAAGCACCGCAACAACCTGACTGATATGACAAAAAGCCGGCTTTAAGTGAGCCTTGTACAATTCTATGTCCACGATGTTCTCAAAATGGTACATTGCTTTTTCCATTCTCACACACAGTGCATTTCCACACACTGTCACACACTTATAATGCTTATAATCGAAGCTGAAATCTCCCGTTGCTTGCCTTGGAATGGCGCGCCTCCATTTCTCACGCAGCTCCCTGTCGCTCGGTCAACAGAACAAGGAAACACTTTCTGTGGTATCGTTGTACAAGGAACGACATCCCGGGACGCAACACATGTTAGGCATCGTCGTTGCACTACTTAAAAAGCGCGAGATGCACGTTACATTTTTTTCCCGCACAAAACAAACACAACTCGCCGCGGCTCCGCCGTTCGAGCCAGCGCAACGCCGCCCGAGGAGTGACCTCAGTGAGAGGGTGGCGCCACCGCGCGGCGGCCAAACGCAGCATATGAAGCTCTCCCATTGAGTTACGGAGCAGTTTCGTGACCAGTAAAGCATTGAAGGACTCTGGTAATACTTATGGCAGACCTGCACCTGCCTCCAACGCAGAGCGAAAAATTTCGCACCTAATAAATATGACAAGGGACGTAGGTATGACCGGGGTCTATAGTATGAAACAAGCTACCTTTTACTATGACTAAAAATGTTCCCCTCGCAAGTAAATTTCGCAGGAATTCTGCCCTAACGTATGCATAAATTTGTGATAAATTTGCGTTGTGGTTTACGGACGTTTGCGTGAAAACTACGATCTTATTCAGTAGAACAGCAACAGATCTAAGTTACATACGAGATTCAGTTGGGAACTATCAGGTGCTTACGCACCTGATAATTCGTTTTGAACTTCCTGTATGTAGTCCTTCACCTACTTAGGCGCAGTGTATTTGCGCTTTTATTGAATGTAAGACGTTCTACGTAGGGCGGCTAAGGTCCCATACCGTCAACATGTACTGTCTTGTCTAGACTAAAACATTCCTTGCTCTTCCTACCCATGATTTTGCTGCTTTACCCTGCAATCATGATAATGTTAAGTGGTGGCAGGACAAAGGATGTGAACCATGAGATAGGCGAGCGATCTATTTTCAGTACTTACATGATGTCGGCCATGAGACAGAACCGGCACTGGCTGCGCGCTTCCCACCTTTTTCTTCTTCTTCGGAAGTTGGACCACAGCACGACATTTCGTTGTTCCCGTCATAGTCGTCTTCGTGTAACTTGCGACGTCAATATCTTTACTGCTTACAAGATCGCGGCCGTAACTACCAGCACGAAATCAGTGTATCTAAGCGGTGGCGTCATTGAATTTGCGGTGCAAGGAAGGCAAACACCACCCTGGTATAGGTGCGACTCACCTCACGCCCGCCGCCATGTCCGCACCACACCACTGACAAGCCACACCTGATTTCGACCGATGCTAAGTGACATTTGTGGACCTTTTCATATGACAGGAAGGGCAGTGACTCTGCTACTTTTCTAGTAGTTCTTCGGGGTGAGTGCTGAGAGACTTGTACATCAGCCGCCCTAACGACGCTGCTAATACTAACGCTACCCAAACCTTAAAGGAGTACTGACACGAAATTTCAAAGCTGAGATAACTATGTAAAACGCTTCCTTTTTATCAGGGGATATCTCCCAGCAAGTTTCAACAGCAACCGTTCAGCGGAACATATTTAAAATCGATTTTAATCTGCGCCCGCACGAGAAAGCCCAGAGCGGGCCGACGTGACATCATCTGCTACTTGCCCCAAACTGCCGACGTCGGGGCTCCCGTGACGAAGCCGACACGCTGGCTGTGGTTGGCGCGCGCTGCTCGGGCGTGTGTACACGTCATGGTTTTGGGACTGACGTCATACTGCCCGGGCCTGTGGGGACGGTGAAGACCTCGGCCGGACTGGGCGCGCGCGTGCGCTCGCTCGCTCGCGCTTCCAGAGAGGCAGCGATACGGCAAGAATGGTGACGCCATGTGATACATCCTGTCATGGCGGCCGCTCGGCGTTTTTTTGTCGAAACCGAAACTGGCACGAATAAACGACGCCGTAAATGAATGTTTACGCTGCGCTCGACCGTCTAATCTGTCATTCTATGATTATTGGGCTGGTAGGCACGCATAGCAGCGAAAAAAACGTAACATGAAAATTTCGTGTCAGTAATCCTTTAACAATAATCATGGTGGTAATGACTGTTAATGAACTTGCAAATAAGTGCCCGTTCACTTGCGCACGTACACGCACATATACAAGTATATACGCACACTACAAGATCAGTACCCCTTAAGATCCATTGATCTTTATCTACGGATGCCTGTGAAGTAATGACGAGTAACACTCCGAAGCCAGCGAATGCGTCGAATTTAAAGAAAATCACCGAAGATGTATTCTACCTAAAATTTTCGCAAGCTTGCTAGATTTGGCTGCTTAACTACCAAGGGCACTACCCCGTAATCAGAATTTGCTTCCATCTGTTTCGCGCTCCCCCGGGCGTTTCTGCCCGCACTGACAATGCACATAATCTCCAGCTAAGAATGCAACAACCGCTGGCAGGATGGGACGAAACAGAATTCCCGAAGAAGATCGCCGATTGTCGCGCCTAATGGGGCTACCCGCCGTTGCTAAAAATAGTCCTGGAAAGCCACGCACTTGTGCGTTATCGAACGTACTGGCAGGCGTATTTACATTTATAATGAAGTGCTTGCGGCCAAAAGACAGTTCGCCAACGCACCGCCTTCTATATCTGCGAGCTCTACCAAGAATTCGGGGCAGTTCGATGCGAGAAACTCTGCAGTATTTTTTTGCCCTTGGATGGTCCACGCAAGAAACCGGCGCCACGCTTCCTCTAGGTCACGCGCTAGCTATATTAAGCGAGCCAGCGTTCATTCATTGCCGACGGCTTTCTTTGTTTTTTCGTGCCGACTCCCCTCAGGGGAAACACCGGTTGCCGGTTTATATAAATGCTCATTTGAAGCGTACGTATACGCCCCAGCCTTCATGATTCACGTCTCGTGTCTAGGAACAAGTAGATAAACAACAGAGAAATTAGTAGATAAACAATGACGATATATATAAAGAAATAAGAGAACATACGCTTACTCGAAATACAACAAGTTCCCTTCATGGAACGACTCTCTATTTGTTTTACCATTCCGTGGGCGTCTGCCGGCAACACGTGCGGAAGACACGTGGCGTAAGATCGTCCGGAGTGGCCTCGGGAGGAGGGCGGCAACCTAAGATGACGTCTTCGTCGACATGGGCACCCCTCAAGCTAACGCAAAGATAAGAACGAACCTTTTTTTTTACTTGAGTGCTTAAAGACACTTCAAACAGTAATAGGGTGCAGGCGCGCTAAACCCCAGAAATTTGAAGCTGAAATCTGAATTTGAAACAGTAAGAAGGAATCCTTATTCGAAGCTGCTAATAGAAATCGTTATCATACACCGATTTGCATTGAACCTTCGGACGTGGGCAGGAAGAAGGCATGCATCGTAAACACCCTTCATTTGTTCCACAATGTGCGAGATGGGCGATTTTTTAACTTGCAGTTGACGGCCCGTTTCGTTCAGGGAATTCATTCGGCTGCAGTCTATTCGTTGACTGCCTGAAAACCACAGAAAAAAAAGTGCAACCAGTCATTGCCTAATAGGGGTTGAGGGGGAGATGCTTATTTGAATTGGCTCTAAGATTTATCACATGCCATGAGCATGAGTACTCGAGTTTCGGTCTTATAATTGAGGTGCATGCAAATAGTTAAATACTTGGAGTAGCCAATTTAAGTTTCTTAATAAGAAGGCAGAGCTTGCGAAATGAGCGAGCAGATATAATGGGAACGTGCTGATTCTTAATTTCTTTGTAATGGTTACAGCAATGTATTTGTAAGTGCTGAACTCAGAAGAGGCTGTGCTGGGAGCTCGTAGAAGAACAACAAACTGTTTTTTATGCGTAATTTTCCCGAAGACTCATTTTGCAGCGTTGACATTGGTATTCCCCTTTGTGTACGATGTGTGGACGTTAAGAAGGTAAGAAGTCAGTATGTTTTGGTCCTAGAGGCAAGTTTTTGTGTTAAAGAGAATAAAACTGTCAGCCAGCAATCCAATTTGTACTGGTTCAGTAATTACACTAATACTGTCATTTATATAATTAAAACAACAACGGGAGGCTAGTATGCTGCATTGCGGCACGCCAGATGTCGGTGGTAAAGACTTTGAACGGCTATTTTGAATATTGACATATTGCGTACGGTTAAGTAAACAGCGAAAAATCTAGTTTGTTATGAATGCAGCAAGTCAGATTAACTGTAGTTTGTGAATGAGATGTGAGTAGGAAACAAGTTGAAAGGCCTGTCGGAAACCTAGAAACTTACATCGACCTGGCCCGAGTTGCCAAGGGTGCATGCAAAATTGCGAACAATGGAAGCTAGTTAGGTGGCAGTAGAAACCCGTTTTTGAAACCATGCTGAAAGTTCAATAACACGCCATTATCATTCAGAATGCGAAATATTGGTAGATATAATTCTTTTCAAAATATTGCGAAGAGGTATTGTTGAAATCGGCAGATAATTTAACAGTAATCAACCGTGGTGCGTTGAAAGGAAGGCTAGGAGCTAACACGTCTGACCATAAACAAAATTCTACATAAGATTTAGGTTTAGAACAACTCCGAAAAAATAATTGTTAAAGTGAGATAAACGCTCAACTGCCATGTTTAACTATAGGATAACCCTACGTAACACTTGAAAGCCTTCGGTAATACATGACATGAGAGCTCTGCGTATATGCACAATTATTATTTGTTCACAGGGGTTCCGGAGCAAACTTGAAGAATCATAAAACAGGTAGGATACTGCGGCATGATTGCGGGGGAGGGGAAGGCAATGAAACCGCGCGCAAAAAAAAATCACATCATATTATTTAGTCAAAAGTACAAGAGTACACCGGGCTACTACAGAAAGTACAGAAAGAAATCCCAAACTAGGGTACTGAAAAGGGAACCTGTTATATCTGAATGCATAAAATAAAAGTGAATAAATAAGCAGCATGGCGTTGTTAAAACACCCAACGTTTTTCAAGCAAATGAACAAAACCGGGAGAAATACATGCAAATTATTAAACAGTACAATTGAGCGACGGAGTGCAAGTTTTAATTTTAATATTGTGGACAAAACACCTTACTAAAGAACAAGAAGATTGCAGAAGTAAAGGATAGAATATTTTTCTTTTGTAAACGAATGCCACTGCGTCTGTAGAAATTTCTCAATTACGTCGTCAGCCAAATGACGGCACTAACATGAAGCAAAATTATTAGTATAAACTTAACGAATGAAAAAACAACATTTTGTAAAGAAGGAAGCATCGGTTAGAAATAATTGCAGGTAAATACGCTAAGTAGAAAAAAAATTGTTTTCAGGGAAATAGAAACGAAGCGGTTGTCAGGAATAACTTTGGAACTAGGAAGGAGGTGCACGCATAAAACTTGAAAATCGTGAGGCTGATTTTATTGAAGGCGGTAACTCATTCCAAAATCTAATTGAATCAATTCAACAGTTATGTTTTCCATACTTTGTGAGTATTTCAGTGAGTATCAAGTTGTTTTTAAGTGCTAAACGTCCTTTGTTCGGGTTAAAAAGGCACGTCCTGCATACAATATATATAAGGTTGGGGTGTTTCATAACATGATAAGCTGCAGGGTTAGTTCAAGAGGTGTTTGCGTGAGGTTACTGCACCGTTCGCCTTTCCATCCTTCAGGAGA
Organism: Haemaphysalis longicornis; assembly: GCF_048455015.1. Classification (NCBI taxonomy): domain Eukaryota; kingdom Metazoa; phylum Arthropoda; class Arachnida; order Ixodida; family Ixodidae; genus Haemaphysalis; species Haemaphysalis longicornis. The sequence goes on along the minus strand of NW_027526335.1, from coordinate 154,047,508 downwards.
CTCCCTTGCACGCGCTGCTAGACACGTTGCACTGGCATAGGGGTGGTTGAAAATGTATTTACTTCGAGAAAAAGATCAAAACGGTTATCTCGGCTGGCTACAACATTGACAAGACATCATCATCAAATAGGTCTTCATTTTTGCTTTACTAGTTGTCTTGTGTATTTTATCCGTCACCTTATCTCAGCTGATTACAACATTGACAAGACATCTTCATCAAATATGTCTTTATTTTTGTTTTACCAGTTGTTTTGCGCATTTTGTCCTTATCTTACCAAAGCAATGTAAATGACAAAAGCAATTCATCTATTCACGTTGACGAAAACATTTACATCGCGAAGAAAGCATCGTGCGCAATAAAACAGTAGAGTTGCGCACCACGTAACCTTTACATGGTGATCCTTCAGGAGCTCATTAGCTCATTATCCTTCGTTATCTTTTCAAGGATAACGAAGGATATCTTTTCTATCACATTCGTAGACATGCAACATACCGAGGCAATTTTCGATTACCCCGCTTCAAATCCGACTAGAATACCACCCGTGCGTCGAAGGGCACTTTCTGGTTCAAAATTGCCGCCTATGGTGTGCTGGTGCACATGTAGTGGTGACTTCGTCGCGTCTGCACGCCGTATATTTGTACTGCGCATTCGAATAATTCTTCACCCGCATAATAACAAAGAAGCCTCGTCACCGGCCTCGATTGTCGTTTTTAGTTTACAAATAAGGGCCACTTTTCCCTGCCTACTCAAACATGTGTCGCGTAATGTATGGAGTCCGCGTTTCTTTTTCGGTTTGTTTTGCAGGCGATAAGATGATGGTGTCGTAATAAAGGTTCTGCACTTTCAGACGTCTGGGCCGCTCTTCCCACACTCGCGGTCCATATGTGTGCTCTCCTGTGGCTTCTAAAACAAGGGCAAAGACCGTCTCCGTACACACAGGGCGGGCGATTGCACGCGTCTTTAGTAAAGTCTATTGCTAGAAAGAATTTTTGGGCTACCATTGGTGCGCGTCTGGCAAGTGCGACTCGTAGGATCTGGAAGACGAAATATGTGCAGAATTTCTCCATACTTTGACCATGGCGCTGGTGCTGCCGAGATGATGTGTGTAGCTGCGCCGAAGTTATTGCACACAGCTGGCCGTTCGACTGTCAAACAATATTGGCCTCTGTTGAACCGCCCACCTGTTCATCAGTTAATTTGGCGTCAATCCGAGCATTTCTTGACCTGTATTTTTGTTCTCTGCGTTGTACGGCATTTCTTTACTCTGGTTACGGGCTGGCCGAGTAATAAAGTTTTCCATTAATATAGTTACCCATGGCCCACAGACACTAACCATGTACCCGAGAGGGATATTGAACGCGAGAGTGGGAAAAGCTGCTAAAATCATCTCTAGAGTGCTATAGTCCGAACATAGAAATTCTCGAGGCAGTCTGATGAAACAAAACCTGCTGTGCAGCAACGTATGACACTTGATAATGAGAGGAGTGGCCAAGACCACGAACATTGAAGCGAATGACCTTTTCTCTGCTATATTTCTTGCTCACTTCCTCTCTAGCTGGCTTGCTCAGTAAGAACGCTTCTTTCCTCGCTGTATGAATTCGACGACTATCTCGGGAAAAAAAAATCAACTGTAATTTCTTTCTGAATGCTCTATTCTACTTTGGAATGACATGAAACTTCCGATCGTTATGTTGCAATATTTGCAGAATTTCTTTTTTGCGAATATTGAATAAACAAATGCGTACAGTAATGCACCAAATGCGCGCAGCTAATGCGAATCCTTCCCTGTGGTTGTTGGCATAGTTATCCTTGTACATTTCTCACTTAAGTATGTCTATAGCTTGCGCACATAGCTTGGTCATTTCGAGGAAGGGTATAAAAGCATGGCAAGAAAGTCCCATCACGCTGGACGCTTGCTGCAACTCATTCTACATATATCACGCAACCACGAGATTTCTGACCACTTCTAAACCCCGCCCATCTAAACCAACATTCACTGCTAAGCACCCACATGCCTCAGAAGGAAGCAAAATGTAGTTAGGTTGCATATAGCCTTCGCAATTCAGAAATAGAAGAAAGCGTTGGCAGACGTTCGCGACGAGTGAAGAGCAGATTTTTAGTGCTTTGTGTGCAAATCTAACCAAAAGAAAAGACGTACGCTAGCAACTGGAGTCGCTAGTACTGCAAATACGCGTGCGCAGCATTGGGATTCGATTACGCACGATGGGCGCACGCTAATTCAGCAAGATTGCGTGTGCACGTCGAGCCAAAAGATAACAGCACGTTCAATCTCCGCGAGTTCATATTTCTGGTTAAATTTATTTTCATATTTCGGAGAAAGTTTTCTGCTGATAGCACTAAAACGTGTGGTTTGCACGTTTATTTCGTGCCACGGCACGTAACCGACGGTACTTCGATGACTGCCAGAAGCCGGAGCCACAGCTGGGCGGCGCCGGAAGCAGTTCGTTCCGTGCACGCGTTCGCTTACCGATTGAGTGTGACTTACCTGCTTCTGCGGAAAGAATTTGCTTACGATGTAGCGAATTTTAAATCAAAAGCTTTTTTAGTGGGAGTGATGGCGTCCTGTCAAACAAGTAATGCCGGCCGTTGCGGCTGCTCTTCTGGTGGAGGCGAAAAGCAAAAACGCCCGTGTGGACGATCGCTTGCGTTGCGCCGACGCAACGCAGGCGATGAGACGCGCTGTACTGGTGGGCTCCGCTTTAATGTTGACCACCTGGGGATCTTTAACGTGCGCCGAAATCTCGTACACACGGTCGTTTTTGCTTTTCACCTCTATCAGGAAAGCGGCCGCCGCGGCCGGGAATTGAACCCGCGTCCTCGCGCTCAGCAGCACAATGGCTTAGCCTCTGAGCCACCGCGGCGGGTTGTACCGTCACTTCAGTAACCACACATGCGTACACATTTCGAGCCTTGGTAGATGCGTTTACTTAGTGCGCGAAAATTCGTCCAACGGGTTCGCTCTTCGTTGGCGATTTGACTTTTTGAAGGTGACGATCGATTTGACGCACTTTCTTGTGAAAGTTGGAGGCATTTTTGGAGACGCTTTTGACGCACTTTTGACGCAGTTTTGGTGTGAGAAAGCTTTCGCGCTCCTCTCAACTTTCTTTAGGAAGGGATGGCAAATTTTTCACGAGCGCGAAACTCCGCATCAGGTTTGTGCGGGAGGTGGATATTGTTCTTGGTGTTGTGGAAAAAAAGGAAGACAGGGTAGCAAGGAACGAGCACCATGATTAGAAGGCAAGTCACAAACAGAGTGTTCTACGGAGAGCCATGGCCCCGAGTGTTGGCCCGAAATGTGGAGGAACAAGATGCGGGGCCACGGCACCGCTTAGAACGCTCTGTTTACGACCTCTTCTTCTTCTTCTGCCTCAAGATGGTAATTTTCCCTCTGCCCGCCGTCTTTGCCCCTTTCAGCAGCATCATTGAAAGGTCCTTCAGCGCTGCGTCCGCCTCCCAAGAGACTCCCCAGCGGCCAGCACCCTGGCGAAAAACCGCAAGCTGGCCCATCCAGCTGCTCGCCACGCAGACAGCGCTACGACATGTGGAGCGCCTGCACCGAGCACCTGGAGGTGACCACCTCCTGGCCAGGCTTCGCTCAAGAGGCCAATCCCGCATGGGCAGCATGGCCGCTCTATTTGAGGACTATGTTGAAGTCCCTCAGAGAGCGTGCCTTCTGCCCCCACCGCCACCGGCAGCCGTACCGCTAGACATTACAATCACGCTGCCAGGAGTTATGTCCCGGGCGAGACTGCCAGAGTTCCGGATTCGCCAAGAAGGTGCTGCCCTCATAGACTTGTAGCCGCCGGGACAACTGCTGGTATACCAGATGGCCCGGTCCTTCCAATTGAGGGCCGAGGTGCTGCTGCCGGCACTGCCCCGGCCCGAGGAGCCCATCGGCAATGCGGGCTGCCGTTCCCCACCAGCTCCACAGCGGCCGAGCTGGCAGGCCTACACTTGGCCACGGACATGCTGCGGGAAGATCCACCACCAGCGGCCACCATCTTCTGCGACTCCCGGCCGGCGCTACTTCGCCTGAGGGAGGCATCTGCACCACGGGGGCGAGATTGCCACCTCGAGATGTCCGTAGTTGCCAAGCTACGCGACCTGCAGGGATAAGGCTGCAACCCCCGACTGCAGTGGCTTCCTGCCCACGTTGGTATACCGGGGAACGAGGCTGCAGACGATATAGCCAAAGCAGCCCACCACTCCCCAATGGCACCAGTTTCCGCGTCCCTGGTGCGCTATGATGTTGCCAGGGACGTCATCAGGCGAGAGGTGGCCGCCCGCCACCCCTGCAAACGAGTGGCCACCGGTGAGGCCCGCGGCTCCTTCCCACCAGAGGGATATCCCAAACAGAGCGGCCCCTCAACCTCCGGCTCCACACCGGCTGCTACAACACAGCAGCACGCCTCTATAGGCAGGATCGCAAGACCACACCCACCTGTGCCCACTGCCCCGACCCCGAGACATTGGATCACGTCCTCTGCTCCTGCCCTGCGTACGCTGGTGCCCGGAACAAACTGGTGTCTGGGTACTGGCGGCTGGGGCTACCGTCAAGCACTGCAGAGGACACCCTGCGTCCTCGGGGACCCTTCATGCTGCACCGAGAGGCCTTCAGGCTGCTCCTCTCGTACCTCGACGAGTCAGGCCTCAACACCCGCCCATGAACTGTAGAAGCCAGACTCCACCGGCTATCCACCTCCTGTTAACCCTCTTGTGTGCGTGGGTGTGTATGTGTGAGTGCGTGTGTATGTAAATTGCATGTAACCTGAGTGTATGCATATACTCTGTGCATAGCCTTTTATAGCCTGTTATAATATTTAATTTTCCATTGCCCTTTCGCTTTTTTTTTTAAACCATTTTTCCCCCGGCGAGACTTGTGCCCTCTGTCGAGAGGCAAAACTTCGCCTTGTAAACATTTTCATTTTAAAAAACACTTTCTCTCTCAAGGGCCCTACGGGGCCAGCTGCTGCTACGTGTCCTTGACAGTGGCAGCCAGCGCACGTTCATTCGCCGTGATGTTTCCCGTGCCATGGCCTGTCCCTTCAAGGGAGCCGCCGAGTAGTTGCCCGGGACCACATTTGGCCGAACCCGCACAAAGAAAACCGTGCAGTTGAACCTCGTCTCAGTGATTCTGATGGGTCAATATTGCGACAAGGTCGTGAAGATTGGCATTCTGAAAGTTCCAGAAGTCTGCGTTGTTTCCAGTGGGCTCATCGGTGACAAGGTTCTCTGCGAATTGGAGTCCCGCGGTTTTGCCGTGGCTGACTTTGACCTTTAGGACGCTTTCTGTTAGCGTTTTGATCGGCTCAGCACCCAATTGGGGTCCCATCCGGAAGTATCTGGTGCTGCTTGAGTACCTATCTCACTGCCTCCAAAACGTCGTTTGGATGTATGATTCAAAGCACATGCACCGTCAGAAACAGAACAGAATCTGAGGCTGTTTCACTTCAAGGCGAAGCTGAAAGGCTTCGACGCTTTCTGCAGGGACGGCCACTGGTGTCTTGGCCTGCGACCAAGATCAACATAGGTAACCCTCACAAGTTCTGGCCGCTCAGCCACGTGTGCGGTACGTGGAGGCCAGTGTTATCATGCGTAACTTTTCCGGGCGCTGCCACTTTCCTCCCACTCCCCTCCAAGTCGCCTCCCGACCACTGCATGCGCTGTATGCGGAGGCCAGAATTGCCTTGTAAAAATAAAACTCCGTGGCGCACCCTGCAAGGAAGCAGCAGCAGGACCAAAAACCCAAAGGAGGGCAAAAGAAAGTTTTACTTTAAAAGCGAAGGAGGACAGTAGCGGACAAGGAGACAGCGCTGCACAGGTGGATGTCGGCTGCTGTGGCTACGAGATTGCGCCAACGTAACGCGATATCTTCCATGCATTGAGCACAGGTCTGTGTGTAGTCCATGGTCTGCGGGAAATGTTTTGATACGCTCCCACGCATCACCCACGCGCTTCCTACGGCTATCTCTAGATTAGAGAGCTAGTCGGGTCACACACCTCTCAGTTGTAATGTGCTACGCGACACATTGTCCGCGGCAGCTACGACATTGTCATCATCATCGTACAACAGTACGATGTGTAACAGTACATAACCACATAACCTGTCGTATACCTTGCTTCAGCATATCGCAAAATAACACCAAAACAACTTCCCACTTCTTCTAGGTGAACTGCTCATAAAAATCTGCTTTCGTCATAAAGTCCGTGCACGCAGTCGACAAGTTCGACCAGCAGCTTTGACAACTCTTCGTCTGAGACCAACTTGTGGGAATGAAGGTTGCGAATTTTTAAACAGCTTTTAAAGAAATGGTTTAGTGTCCCCACTGACGCCGTTGTACGCCACCCGCGCTGACAACGCCGCCGAAACGTTTGGCTTGCCCAAACGTTTGGCTTACGGAGTGCACACCGGAGAGTTGCTGTGGGTATTGCAGAAAGGCGGTGCGTACCTCCACAATAGCACATACTTGCAGTGCTGGATTGCCAAACCAAACAATCCATCACGGGGAAACTTCGTGTTCAGCCATCGTCGTCGTTAGACCGAGGGGTGCATGATTTTTTGCACAGCTTTCGTCCTTGTAATTGGAGAAGAGGCATTGGTCCATAAATTTCGCATCTCGATTTAGCTGTACGTTTCTAGAGTGCTTCCTTGAAGATAGGGGCGTTTGTGAAGACCAGTTATTCCCCGTACCAAAGCTGCTTCTCCCATGACGACATTCCTTGTGGTACTTTGGTGATGCCCTTGGGTCAGAACACTCTCCAGAGCTGAATGTGTGATCATGTCTAAGGATCTGCCTTGGCTGCCTTCCCGGTAGGAGATGCAAACTCATCCGCTTGACTGCATTCTTCTTTTCCTTTTTTGCTTTTCATAGGACACTGTTAAAAGTACCTTATTTTCAAGTCCATGCAATCACCCCGTTGCTCTGCACTAGATCTGGGGTGAAGTGTGGTCGTCATCTGCGAGCCTAGGAAGCTAAATGCTTGGACAGAATTTCTGCCTTCCTGTTGAGCAGCCGTAACGTTTCTAAATGTCCTTGAGTTGTTGGTCTCACTGAAAAAAACTAATCATTTGAATGGTCAATTTCTATTTCAGCAGACTATTTCTATTTCAGCAGATGCAAGACTTGCTCTGGACCACATGACTACAAAGAGTGTTTAACAAAACGGCAACCGAAGTGCGCGAACTGCAGTGGACCGCACCCTGCCTCCTTCTCCAGGTGTCTGCGAAGCAAATGGGCGTCACACCTTCAGGGAGAGAAAATCCTTAATGGCACACAAGACAGACAGCAACGCCCTCTCCCAAATTACGAGTGGGTTTCTAAGACGGCGTACAACCAAAGAGGACTTGACCAGAACGCCCGTCATGACCTCTATTCGTCAATACTCAAGGGAGAGAAGATCACCAGCGAGCGGAGGGGGAAAATCCCCAGAAATGGGCCCTCTCCTTCTGCGCCTCCTTCTCCCCCTGATGCGACAACCACAAAAGAGGTACCCCGGCTCGAGAACGTGGTTCCTCCCCAAACTGTGCCACATACTGCAACGGATTCCATTCAAAGACGCCAAATGATGTCTACTCCACCAAGTGACTTCAATCAGCTGCTTTTACTGATGTTGTTCATGGCCCTGAAAGCGATCCTACATGCTCTTCCACAGGCCAACAACCTACTTGAGGTCAAGACCCTACTGGAAATGGAGCAAGTTATCATGCATGGCGGGCATGGAATCGCACCTAATGGATAGCTGGTATAGACGATCCATAATATTTCAGTGGAATTGTAATGGCCTCAGGGGAAAAATGGGAGATTTCCGTAAATTTGTAGCGCAATATAACTTCCCGGTGTTGTGCATATCAGAAGTCCGCACTGAACCAAACTTTAGTCTAGCAAATTATGTCGTGTACACATCAGACCGAGGTGTTGCTCCAAGTCGTGCAATGTTGTGTGTACGGCAAGATATACCGTCTGTACTAGTTGCATCATCGTCTACCCAAGCCCCAGAATTTGTGCGGTGCAAGGTTGTATTGGGGAACACAACTGTTACAATAGTGAGCGTGTATATCGAACCGCATACTGCAATAGCTTGGTCTGACCTTACCGATATGTGCCGGCCAGACGGAAGCTTGATTATCTGTTGCGGAGATTTCAACGCTCCACATGAGTTATGGAACAGCACCACCACTGACAACCGAGGACGACAGATAGCGAGACTCTTAGACCTCTTTGACTACGCAGTGCTTAATGACGGCTCCTCGACGTTTCTCCGTGGGCACTCTTATTCTAATGTATTGGACATATCATTTTGTTCGTCGGACCTGGCTTCTGGCGCAGACTGGACTATAGACGTGGATACCAGGGGAAGTGACCACTACCCTATTTACATCCACCATCATGCTCTCGGATCTTCGCCACCCCGGCACAGCGAACGAATAGTAAATTGGGCTGCCTTCAGACATTTGAACACCGAACAGCTCGGGAAGCCTTGCGATGTGGACGAGTTTACATCTACCATCAAGCAGCACCTGGACCAGGCGACTCGACATGTGCCCGTTCCACCTGGGTACAGGGGCATCGACGGAGAATACGAGCGTCTGCGTGCCATTAGGAGACGAGCTCAACGTAAATATCGTAGATCTGGATTGATTGAACATTACAGCGAAGCCAAGCGTATTTTCGCGACGATGCAAAAGCAACTTCAAAAGGTTTCTTTTAAAAGGTGGAATGAATTTTATCAGTCGCTGTCGCCGGCCACCTCAGTGTCGAAAGTCTGGAACGTTGTGCGCGCTTTTCGTTCACCAGTTGCCCAATTGCGTCCTTTTCGCTCTTTAGCGGCACATCGTAACGTGACGGAAATCTCGATTGCAGAAGAGTTTTGCGCAGCAATAACGCGGGCTGGCCCAGCTGCCAGCACGGACCTGTACAAAGAATCGCTTGCCTCCGCATGTACCCTTATACAAGAAGCAATGAGTTCAGACTACCCTGAGTTGGATGCAGATTTCGCATTGGGTGAGTTGTCAGCTGCTTTGGCAAGCATTCGTCACCGAACTCCACCAGGACCTGACGGAGTACCGTATTCGGCATTTTGCAATCTTGGTCCAATCAATACGACCCTACGGTTGGAATTATACAACAGAATTTGGAGAAGTGGACGGGTGTCAATATCATGGAAACTTGCAAAAGTGGCGGCTCTACTAAAACCCGGGAAAAACCCCTTGGCATTAGACTCATTCAGACCAGTCAGCCTCACAAATTGTATATCCAAAGTCATGGAGAAAATGATCAACGAACGATTGATGTATTGGTTCGAAAGTCAGCATGTGCTGCCAGGAAATATATCAGGCTTCCGCATAGGTCGATGTACCATGGACAGCATCATTGATTTAGTGACATTTGTGGAACACGAAAAGTCCAAAGGCAACATTACGGTAGCTATATTCCTAGACGTAATGCGTGCCTATGATACGGCTAGCCACGTCCACGTCATAGAAGGATTGGCGCTATTAGGACACTTGGGAGGATGCTCCGCTTTATATTTGACTTTCTTGAGGGCAGGTGAATTTTTGTCATGACGGAGAATGCGAAAACATCGGAACATGTGGTTACCCAAGGGGTTCCTCAAGGCAGCGTTTTAAGTCCCACTCTTTTCAATGAAATAATGGCGCAATTACCAACACGCCTCCCACATGGCATTCACTATTCCATTTACTCTGACGACATATGTCTTAGGACATCCGGACCGTCATGGGAAGTCATCCAAACCAAATTGCAAAGCGGAATTGATGAAGTTTCAATGTTTCTGACAGAAGGAGGAATGACTTTGTCAGCCGGAAAAACAGCAGTACTTACTTTTACTATGAAACAATTGAAGGGGTTTAATATATGCCTGGAGGGAAGACCCCTGGCGCTTGTGACAAACAATCGTTTCCTCGGCGTAATAGTAGATCGAAGGCTCTCCTGGTCACACCATCTTCACGTTCTGGAGACCAAGGTGAACAACATCGTCCGCGTTCTGCGACACCTGGCGGGAGCCCGTTGGGGAACCTCCACGGATGTTCTACTCAGACTTCACGGGGCTCTTGTGAGATCCGCTATCGGATACTCATTGCCAGTTCTCATTGGCTTATCACCTTCTGGAGAGAAGAAACTCACTCTACTATTAGCAAGAAGTCTTCGAGTGTGCTTGGGGGTTCCTAAAGCCACGTCAAGTCCCCTTGTGCTGGCAGAAGCGCGAGAGTTTCCTATTATGGTCCTGCGGCTAGGAGAAATAACTCGGCACCTGTTCAGAATATTCACGCAACATGCTTACCATCCACTATCAGATGCAATATTGAAGCGAACTGGTTCGAGGATCTTTGCCATGCTGCAAGACTACCAGGCACTCCTTCCTGAATTTACACGGTGGCCTGATACCTGCCCTCCATGGCTTCTTCCACAGCCTAACATCACTGCTAGAATACCAGGTATCGACAAGAAGGCAAATGTTCCTGTACCGGCGTTGGTCCAGTTAGTGTTGATGCATATGTATAACGCGCACGCGGACAATTGGCTACATGTGTACACGGATGGATCTTGCAATACACGTAGCTCCGCTTGCGCGTTCGCAGTGAATACACGTAGCTCCGCTTGCGCGTTCGCAGTGCCTGCACTAGGTGTACAGCAGATGTTCCGATTGTCACACAGAACATCCTCGACAACTGCTGAACTTTGTGCCATTGTGGAGGCTGTCAAGTTTATTGCCACAAGGCAGCAAAGTGCTAGGTGGGTTGTCTGCTCAGACTCTAAGCCAGCACTTCTGCTCCTATCAAATGTTCAGGCCAGAAACGGGTACCGAATAATGACCCTTACGATTGCTGAACATCTTCAAGCAGCCCGTGATAAAGGGCATAGCGTAGACTTCCAATGGGTACCTAGCCACAGTGGCCTAAAAGACAACGAGGCAGCCGACAGACTCGCCAAACAGGGGCACGACGACGGCGACGAGTTCACCGTTCCTCTCCTCGCTGATGATATAAGGAGCATCATACGGAAACTAAGTGAGCAACGGTCTGCAGAGGCGTGGTTTGATGAAGACACGAAGCGGTCATTGCTGTACGCAATAGACCCAGCCTTACAGTTCCGTGTTAATGTGGAGCTGTCACGAAATGTAAAAACTCTGCTTCACCGTTCGCGACTCGGGGTGGCTTATACAAAGTCGTTTTTGTACCGAATTCACTGTGCAACCTCACCATCCTGCGCATGCGGAGCGCCCGAGGAAGATGTTTCCCACGTGATGCTAGACTGTCCATTATACTCACGGCAAAGACGTGAACTTTTACACAAACTCCCATTAGAGAACCGTCATGTGGTGTGTTTAGAATCTTTACTAGGACCATGGCCTGATGCGGGGCTTCAAAATAAGGTTGTTCGTGCCCTGAATGTGTTTTTTACCTCAACAGGAATAGTGACAAAGTATTAGGTGACATATTAGATTTTTGTCGTGACTCAGTGACCACCAACCCAGGAGGACATTTTACAGACAACTTTTAGTACTCACGAAAGTGTGGTGCACAGTGGAATAGAATAGCCGGGTCTATGACCCTGTATTGGTGAAATGGAGTAGCCGGGAGCAGATCCGCTTCCAACCTCTCCACTCAATAAACCAGTTAAACCACCACCAAAATGTCCGAGAACGTGACCGAAAGGCCTTTGGGGGAGGTTAAACGGCGGCTTTCGTTCCAACTGTGATAGAAGGATATCAACGCGGCAAGTCCTCCTCGCGACTGAAAGGCGTCCTACTGGAGGCCACACGAGGTCTCGCTGTCTTCTAATAGGGTATGTTTTTCATACTTGCTCGTTGATTTCCGAGTGGTCGCTTCAAGTATTAATTCGCTCTCAAGAGACGTAGACGTTTCCATCATCACATGCTGGGCGTTTACCGAAGTCACACTGCTCTCTGTGTTTTCACGCTGGCCCATACTGCTTCACTGCTGCCCGTTCTACGTGGCTATACCGCGAAATTTGAAAGTTCCTCAATATTTACTGCAATTTTCCCTCCATAAAAACTGGAACCGAGCTGAGTAAGATACAGAAGGCTCGTCTTTCAAATTGAAAGAAAAAAGTATTTTGATCGATGGCCTCTTTATAATCAAGGAGCACGATGGGTGAAAGTCGATCAATCTTGTCGTTTACACCACGTTCGCCCTTCCCTGACTTCGCACCTCACAGCCAAGGGTATATTTATTCTAGCGGTGGCTCACCGCGCGGCATTGCCGGTACGTGTACGGCGATGATTCCAATATAGTCCTCACGAAAGCAGGAATCATTTTAAGCCATGCATGTCCTTCTAAAGGATGCAAAAACCTCTGTTCGCGAGGCTAGGGACGTCCTTCAGGAAAGAAATGAACCAACGAAATAATCACGTAACGGCATGTGATTGAAGGCTAAAGGAAGGAAAGGTCTAAGAATATCCGTCATCGATCAGCGATTCGGCGTGCGGCTTTGTTGCTTTGTTTTTCTTCTCGTCGGTGAACTGAGGAAACCACGAAGAATGCGACAGCGATCGCCCCCCACACGCAAGGGGTCACAAAAGACACAAAAAAGAAAATTACACCAATGCAAAGAGAAATTACCAGCTGATATCCTAACGAGTGCATTTGTGGTGCAGACGACATGGACAGCAGTGAGGTGGCGCGAATGGAGGTAGCAAATGACTCGTTTGTGCACGGACAAAGGCACGTGGCTTAATTGACAAGCTCCCCAGACAACGTCCCTACAGTGCACATTAAAAGTGCGTTGATGTGCGCGCGGTAAGTGCGTGCACGTACGATCCACCAGGAAAACAGACCAGGCAGCAACAAAGATTCGCTTGTCCCTTGTAGCAATGAAGGCAGTTGTCGCTGGAAGTATTCGGGGAAAAAGTAATCTAGGTGGAGCCGGAAGCCACGATATCTAGAAATTCGTGCTTGGATGCCCTTGAACACGAGCTAAGCGGTGCCATCCAACGACGCGTTCATTGGCAGTGCCCAATCGTCGGTGGATCGCGCTAAATGTGCAAACACTATGGCAGGCTATTTATAGCCCGCTATGGTGTCTGCACACGTGCGACGATGTGTCTAAATATATGTCGTCGCTGTCTCTGCGATGAATGTGCAAAGGATGATCACTCACGATGTTTTCGTTGCAGAATCGGCGGAGAAAAGTGTCGCATCAAATAGCGATTAATAAATTACTAGCTGTCGAAGTCGAAAGTACTTAACAAGAACAGTTTGCTGAAACGGGTGTTTTATATATATTTCGCCTGCGCTATATTAGAAATAAATAAGTCCTAGGATATATTAGAAAATGGATTCTAAACTAAAAAAAGAGTTATTACAGTTCAACCTAAATGTAACGACCTCTATGTAACGTATTCCCGGATTTAACGAATTTTTTCAATTGCCCATCGCCACCCCCTTTGAAGCCCATGTGTTTGCGATTTCTAGGTAACGAAACGTCTCGGCGGTGAACCTTGATGTAACCAGGTCGGAGAGCTGATCAGTCATTGTTTTTTCCACTTTTACTCAAAAAAGGCCGGAGAAATGAACTAATTCATGGAATACTAGCACTACCGTAAGGATCCAGCAGCAATGAAGACGTCTGGAAGCGCATAAGAAGCAGAAGAAGAAGAAGAAGGAGGAGGAGGAGGAGGAGAAGAAGAAGAAGAAGAAGAAGAAGAAGAAGAAGGAGAAGAAGAAGAAGAAGAAGAAGAAGAAGAAGAAGAAGAAGAACAAGAAGAAGAAGAAAAAGAAGAAGAAGAAGAAGAAGAAGAAGAAAAAGAAGAAGAAGAAGAAGAAGAAGGTATTATTATTATTATTATTTACCGTACTGCGCTGTTGAATACAGAATGTTAAACATCTATGATGTCTCTGTCGTTTGGTTTTTTTTCTTCATTGCTGGAATTTGGTTTCTCTGCGGTTCTGTTTAACCAACTGATAGTTGCCTATTTTGGAAACTGTTTACTATCATTTGTTCGTCTTATCATTTGTCTCTATACTCTTGCCGTTTTGTTTGTTGTATTCCTGTCAAACTTTGTTGCTCTGCTTGTTGTGTGGTCTTTACAACAAGCAGAGCAATAAAGGCGTCTTCTTTTCTTCTTTTTACCTGTACCCAGGCTCCGCCTGTGCTTTATTTCTGTCATTTTCACCATTTCAATTTGTATGTGTCTCGTCGCTTACTTGTTTCTTGTATTTTGTTTTTATGTAACTATCCGTGCGCCAGCACTCAGGCCTCTGGCTCTTCCTGGGCACGTAAATAAACATGATTATTTGATTGATTATATTATTATTATTATTATTATTATTATTATTATTATTATTATTATTAATATTATTATTATTATTATTATTGTTATTGTTATGGTGGTGGTGGTGGTGGTGGTGAACGGAGGGGCTAGCACCATCCCCTGGCAAACATAGCAGTCACTTCTGTTTCCGCTTGTGTAGCGTGACCCCACACCAGCTAGTAAGAGTTACTACCCCTGATATTTTTTTTTCCCGCACCGCAAACTACCGAGTATTTTCACGTGTGAGTGTGGTTCCGGTTCCAGACTTGTTTTGAGGTGCTAGGCCGTCCTGTCGTCGTGTAGTCGCGCATCTCCGCTTCAATCTGTGGTATTGGTTCGTCGGTGATGAGGGCTGCTGCTAGAAAACGAAGAGATGTGTCTCATCAGAAAAATCACGGAATTTTAAATGCCGTTACCTCTTTCGACAGAGAAGAATGTTGCCGCCTGGCATAGTATCCCAGCTAGCACCCTCTCAACAATTTTGAATGCGGTAAAGAGCATTAGGTACGCAAAAAGGCACCCTTTCACCAAAAGTCTAAATCTTGTAACATGCTAAGCGCCGAAAAGTGTCAGAAGGCAAAAGTGATACCCAAGCTGGGTTTGTTAATACCCGTCGTGTAGTGCCTAAGCTCTTGCCGAAGCAGGAGTCACAACTTACGCAGTTTTTTGCTGTGGAACAAATTCATGAAGGTGAGTTCACCTTCACTGATTCCTAGCAATTTGGCTTCGTTTCTGCATCATTCCTGCGAGCCTTAACTCGAAACCTGCATGTAACAAAACCCTGGATGTTGGATGTAACAAAAAATTGTGAACTTTTGTGAAGTTCGTTGTATCCAGGTTTTACTGTAGCATAAAAAGGAGCGAGGTTAGGAGGGCAGGCGAAGCCTTTACGGTGCTGAAAAATGGACACGTCCTATGTTACCGTGGTCTAGAGGACAGAAGAGAACTGGGAGTGGGATTTCTAGTCAATAAAAGCATAGCTGGCAACATAGACGAATACTATAGCATTAACGAACGGGCAGCAGGTCTTGTAATTAGGCTCAATAAGAGGTACAAGCTCAAGGTGGTACAGGGCTACGCGCCCACATCCAGCCACGACGACCAAGTAGTGGAACGCTTCTATGAAGATCTGGAATCGGCAATGGCTAAAGTAAAAACACAGTATACCGTAGTTATGGGGGACTTCAATGCTAAAGTAGGCAAGAATCAGGCTGGAGACAAGGCAGTTGGGAACTTTGGTCTGGGCTGTAGAAATAGCAGGGGGGACCTACTAGTTGAGTTTGCAGAACGGAATAACCTCCGCATAATGAATACCTTCTTCTGTAAACGGGAGAGTCGGAAGTGGACCTGGAGGAGCCCGAATGGGGAGCACAAAAATGAAATAGACTTCATATTATGCGATAACCCTGGCGTCGTGCAGGATGTGGAAGTGCTTGGAAGGGTAAGGTGTAGTGACCACCGTATGGTAAGATCTCGAATTAGGCTAGATTTGAGGAGGGACCGCAACAAGCTAGTACGAAAGAAGCCGATAAACGAACTAACAGTAAGACGTAAAGTAGAAGAATTCAGGATCGCGCTGCAGAACCGATATTCCGCCCTTAACGAGGAAGCCGAGCCTACGACCCAGGAAGCCAGCGACAACCTTTCACGCATCATCACGGAGTGTGCAATAGAAGTCGGGGGCACTATGGCCAGACAGGATACTGGTAAACTTTCACAGGAGACGAAATATCTAATCAGGAAACGGCAAACCATGAGAATCTCTACCGCAGCTGACAGAATAGAACTAGCCGAGCTCTCGAAGTTAATCAATAAGCGTAAGACAGCTGACATACGGAAGTATAATATGGAGAGGATCGAATACGCTGTAAAGAACGGAGGTAGCCTGAAAGCAGTGAAGAGACGTCTTGGCGTGGGGAAAAATCAGATGTATGCACTTAAAGATAAGCAAGGCAATGTCATCACAAATAGGGATAAAATAGTCACAGTGGCTGAGGAGTTCTATAGGGATCTGTACAGTAGCCGGGACATACAGGATAATGCCGAACGAGACAGCAGTTCAGAGGAGATAGACATCCCACCAGTAACGACCGAAGAAGTAAGGAAGGCTTTGAAAGAAATGAAAGGGGGCAAAGCACCTGGTGAGGATCAGATAACAGCAGACCTCTTGAAGGATGGCGGAGAAATTGTACTTGAAAAACTGGCAAACCTGTATACGCAATGCCTAATGACCGCAATGGTACCGGAATCTTGGAAGAACGCGAACATCATCCTAATCCATAAGAAAGGCGACATGAAGGACTTGAAAAATTACAGGCCGATCAGCTTACTGTCAGTCGTCTACAAGGTATTTACCAAGGTAATCGCTAACCGAATCTCTGCAACCTTAGATTTCAGTCAACCTAAAGAACAAGCAGGGTTCCGTAAAGGTTATTCAACAATGGACCATATTCACACGATCAATCAGGTGATAGAGAAGTGCGCTGAGTATACTGAACCCCTATATATAGCCTTCATAGATTATGAGAAAGCATTTGACTCGGTCGAAACCCTAGCAGTCATTCAGGCATTACGGAACCAGGGGGTAGATGAGCATTATGTAAGAGTACTAGAGGATATCTACAGTGGGTCTACAGCTACCATCATCCTCCATAGGGAGAGCAGTAAAATACCTATAAGGAAGGGTGTCAGACAAGGAGACACAATCTCTCCAATGTTATTCACAGCATGCTTACAAGAAGTATTCAGAACGTTGGATTGGGAACAGGTGGGAGTAAGGGTTAATGGAGAATACCTCAGTAACCTCAGATTTGCTGATGACGTTGCCTTGCTAAGTAACTCGGGGGACGAATTGCAAAGCATGCTTTCCGCACTGGGCGAACAGAGTAGAACCGTGGGCCTGAGAATTAATATGCAGAAAACTAAAGTAATGATCAATAACATCGGGACAGCACAGCAGTTTGAGATAGGTGGCGAGGCAGTGAAAGTGGTAAGCGAATATATCTACTTAGGCCAAGTTGTGACCCCGGATCCCAACCATGAGGCAGAGATAATTAGAAGAATCAGAATGGGGTGGGGTGCATACGGCAGACATTCTCAGATAATGAATAGCAGCCTACCATTGTCGCTGAAGAAGAAAGTGTATGACAGCTGCATCTTACCGGTACTCACCTACGGGGCAGAAACTTGGAGGCTCACTAAGAGGGTTCAACTTAAATTGAGAACGACTCAGCGGGCAATGGAGCGGAAAATGATAGGTGTAACATTAAGGGACAAGAAGAGAGCGGAGTGGGTCAGAGAGCAAACTGGTGTTAAAGACATATTAGTAGAAATTAAGAAGAAGAAATGGACGTGGGCAGGGCATGTAATGCGAAGGCAAGATAACCGCTGGTCATTAAGAGTAACAGAGTGGATCCCTAGAGAAGGCAAGCGTTGCAGGGGGCGGCAGAAAGTTAGATGGGCAGATGAGATCAAGAAGTTTGCGGGGATAAATTGGTCACAGTTGGCACAGGACCGAGGTAATTGGAGAATAATGGGAGAGGCCTTTGCCCTGCAGTGGGCGTAGATAGGCTGGTGATGATGATGATGATGAAAAAGGAGCATAAAGTTGAGAACTCAAAACATGCTTGGAAAACAAGGAAGTAGGGTTTGCGGTAACAAATATGGTGATATATCAAGTGAGAAAAGTAGTAACCATGACATTAACTGCACCCACAGACACGTTGGTGATAGCAGATGGAAAATGTCTGCAAATTACATGCACTACAAAAACTTCAGGGCACCACAACAGTGGAAAACACTACGTTCAACGCTGTGAAGTAGAGTCGTTGCCAAAATTTTATAAATGGTAATAAAATAATCCAATGTTACGTCTTAAAACATTTATGTATACTTTGCTGACATTTGGTGAAAATAGAATGTTGTACGATATCGTAAAATCATGGCACCGACGGGCCGCAGCGATTAGGATTACCTCTCTAAATTGTGTATGTGGATGCCTTCAGCCACGACTGGTGCATGTCTTGGTGGTAGTCACCCATAATAATGTTTTCGTTTAAAAGCAAGTCTAGTTTTTAAGGCACAAGGCAGCGCACATCATCTGTTTGCCACATTGTATTGAACATTAGCGACCGAATTTCTGCTTCCTCCAAATGTCCTTTGTGTTTTCGTCTTCCAAGTGTCCTTTGTGCGGAAGGCAGGTTTTCATCCTCAATTTGCCCTCTGTGCAGCCGGTAAATGTCTGTCTTCCAAGCGTCCTGCAAGCTTCCGGCTTTTTGCACTCGTCTGCAGTCCACTAATGGTCGTACACTCATGTCGAATAATGTCCGCCTACTGAATAATGGCTGCCTACAGAAACACTTTAGGAAAAGATAACGCAGCTTCCTCAAATGCTGCTTAACTTGCGCTGCAGTTTTTTTCCGTAAAATAAACCAGCTGCTGAAGATAATTGAAACACAGTTTCTTCAAAGTCGCTCATTTTATTCAGCTTTGATTCATACGAGCTGCTGCTGGCTGCCCCACCAGGAGCGTTCTTGTCAACCTTAGCAGTCAAGGGATGTGATGGACACTGGATACCCAACGTGGAACTGAAATGGCACGCACATCTATCTCGGATACCTATTGGTTTACACGCACAATAAAAACAACCAAATGATGACCACTGAAGGCATACAAGGGTCATGTAGATAGTGCATGAAACTGAAACTTTTGCTGAAGTTTTATTACGTAAGGTTTTCCTGTAAAGGGCTAAAACAATTGGGTCGACAATTCGGCTGTGCTCCTTTGAACATATGGGGCTGATCTTGGCCGAAAAGGTGGAGCAAAACTGAAGGAAATGGATCGAAATGACCTCTTGTGCCTCCTCGTCTGCTTCACAACACACGCAATGTCATTTCGTATCAATTCTGCGTTACGCAGTAAGGAAATTACGAGCCATTTGGCTTATTTTACTTGCTGCAAGCATAAAATTAATCGTTCGCACAAAAGTACAGTCTGTAGCAACTCTGCTATCTTGTCACATTTCACGTATTAGTATTATTCTTCTCCAGATGGCCGAAGAAGCCGCCAGGAACAAAATCTCCTAGCTGACGAACGCTACAGAGAAAGCCCAAGCTCTTTACGTCTGGACGAATAAAGTTCTCTGTCTCTCTCGCTCTTTCGCTAAGTAGGGTTCAGGAGTATACCTGCCCGGCTAAAGAGCATAGCAATCGCTGCATGTGCAAATAGGCAGGCATGCTTTAAAGTAGGGTTCGTTTATATTTATTGTGATTCCTTCTCGGCCAAGGAATAAACTGATTGATGTCTGGAAAGTGTTACCCACGAAAAACTCAGTCAGGTCTCTGAGAAGATAAGGCACATCTTTGACGGAAGGAATAAAGGTGAAGGAAAGGCAGGAATCTCGACCAGGCTGTGGCCTAATTCATTATCCCACACGTTGGAAAGAGAAAAATGGTAAAAAATTCCGCAGAAATTCGGAGAATTATCTACTAATGCGTAGCATACTTTCGCCGCTTGTCTTGAGTGTGAGATTTTACAGCCAACTTTTTTGGCCTTTTTTAAAAACTGTCCCACCAATTAGCTCGATTTAGACTATAATGGGGATTATAAGTGGAACTTCCGCTGAATCTGCATTATTGTGGAAATGCAGGTAGTTATACTGTTTGCCATTTCCCATTTCCCGTTTGCCATAGTTCTGTTATGTACTATTTTTTTCAAAGTTTTGTTCGGCCGATTATCTTCTTTTACGTTATTAGAACGATTACATTTGGAACTTTCGCGATATCTACATTATTGTGGAAATGGAGGGAGTTACATAATCCTGGCTGTGGAGGTACTCGGCAAAGAATGCGACGCATTAAAATAAAACAGTAAAAGAAAGAGGAGGTAAGGATAGAGCATAGAGGTGGGCCCAGCGTGACGGCATTATAGACGACAGAGTTCATTGACTGCATAGAGATTATCTCTTTCGTCCTACAACAGTCTTCTGTGCAAGTTCATTGTTTTTAGGGAGCACAGGAGCGCCTTTGTCGCCTTGTGCGTAGGTGACGGAGAAGACCAGTGGCCCAGGGTTTTCTACTTTCAGTGTTAGCCACACCATTCGTTATAAGGAAATTAGGACAACTAACTAATGAACTAATAAGGGATTGAGAGAAAGAGAGAGAGAGAGACAGACAGACAGACAGACATAGACAGACAGATAGACAGACAGACAGACAGACAGACAGACAGACAGACAGACAGACAGATAGATAGATAGATAGATAGATAGATAGATAGATAGATAGATAGATAGATAGATAGATAGATAGATAGATAGATAGATAGATAGATAGATAGATAGATAGATAGATAGATAGATAGATAGATAGATAGATAGATAGATAGAGGTGGAGGCAGGGAGAAACGTTTGATAAAAAAATTCCCCGCATTTCCCCGAGGGGAAGAATGTGAAAGTGCGAATGCGCGAGTTAAATTTGCGTGGTTCGGTAATGTTCGCGAAAGAGAGATCACACACACACAAACTACAAAGAAAGAAAGATGCATTTATTCACAGACACCTATTTGTGTTGTCGTTGTACTTGATTGCTAGAGCGGATCTCAGCTTTGAAATTTCGTGTCAGTACTCCTTTGAGCGGGTGCATTAGCCCTTCTCACGCCCGATTCCTGGCCAATCCCCCACGTGGGTATGTGCCATGTCAGCGGCCAGGTAGCGCGCGCCCATCTTTGAAATTTCGTGTCAGTACTCCTTTAAGCGGGTGCATTAGCCCTTCTCACGCCCGATTCCTGGCCAATCCCCCACGTGGGTATGTGCCATGTCAGCGGCCAGGCAGCGCGCGCCCATCTCCCCCCGTTGCTAAGAAAGACGAGGAGCGCGCGCACCCGCAGCTGTTGCTATGCGGACTACGGCGGCGGACGATTCAGGCTCGCTTAAGAAGTGCATTCGCACTTAAAAATGTACACCATCTTCCCGCGACGGGAACCATGGGGTAGATGCGACGCATCGGGGGTTGCCGTTGCGTTATTCAAATCATCGGACGATGTCATCGGAGCGCCGGCGGTGGAACGACTGAGCGGAGCGGCGCACTTACCGCGTTTATATGCAGCGGAATGAGAGAGAGCAGCGCATAGCAGCGCATAGCAGCGCATGCGCATGTGTTAACCGAGCGCAAGCGCGAGTGCAAGCTGCGCGCTAACGCACAGCTGGCACGGTGACGGGAGCGAGCTGACCGCGCTGACGCACAGATGGCGCTGCGGTGAGAGCGGCGGAGCGCACAGCTGCCGCGCCGAGGATGCGGACTACGCCGCGACGACGCGGGACAAGGTGAGTTAAAGAGATGCGTTGCATCTCAAACAAGTGTCGCGATTGTCCAAAGACAAGCAGGAGAGGAGGGAGACGAACGAGCCAAATCGGTTGGTACTGCCCTGTTTGCCTGGTTTATTGCGCTAAAGTAAGTTATGAATCATCCATGCTATATAAATCGCAATATAGCAAAGGGAGGCTTACACACGAAACAAAAATTTTGTTTTTTTTGCGTGGCACCATTATGCGGTTAGAAAAATCAGTTGCAGCAGTAATTAGCTTTACGCCATTCAATAACTCAGATATGTTTGGCCCCGAAGCCTTTATATGCCGATGAGACGCTTTAGGGCCTAAGAGAAACAAGAAAAAATCATGAAGCCCTCCGTCCAACGACGACGATGGCTGAATGCGAACCTTTCTCCTGATAGATTCCTTGGTTCGTCAATATTACTCTGCGAGTATATGCTACTCTGGAGGTACGCACCACTTTTATAGAATACCCGCAGCATCTCTCGGGTGTGCACTCCGTAGGCCTAACGTTTGGGTTTGAGGTGTAAGGCGGAAATCGGTACGTGCTGCTTGGCGTTCAGCGAGAAATTTTTTGAGTGGAGGCAGGTTTGAGGTGTTAAACCGAGGACGTGACGTTAGGCCTAGCATCCTAAACCTTAAAATTGGAGGTCAGGCCTAACGTCTTGTGGCTAACAGTCTTACGGCGCGCAGAGAAATGCCGTTATTCTCGTCACGGATTGTTGTTTGTCGTCTGATTTTTCCACACCGTTTCGTTTATGTCGTAATGGAGCCATCGGATATACGACGGCTTCATTACACGAGGTACCCAGGTTCGATTCCGGCCACGGGAAACCTTTTTTTCCTTTCACTTCACCCGCGATCATTCATCATCATCGACAGAAGAGTAGGCTTTTCTGCAGGCCGCATTGGCGTTTAACGGCATCAGTGTGGACACTAAAGCTTCAGTTTAAAATGAAATGCTTAAGCAATATGCACGTTCACACACAAAGTACCAGTGGGTTTTGGCGAGCAAATACAGCTGAGAAGACACACACTAAACTTTTTAACACCCTTAAAGGTGCTAAAAGGGTGCACTCAACATTTTGCACCCTTTTTGCACCTTTTAAGGTCTAAAACATTGCTCCGGCACCCAATCATGAGGGTGCCACATATTAAGGGGTGTAAATGTTAGCATTTTGACACCCTTTAAGGTGCAAGGAGGGTGTACTGAACATTTTGCACCCTTTTTGCACCTTTCAAGCACCCAAATATTGCTCGGGCACCCCACCTCGAGGGTGCCAAAATTCAGGGGTGTAATCAACAGTTTCATAGGGTGCTACGACCGTTAAAGGGGTGCTAAAAAGTATTTCTTCTCGATTGGGGTGTTACCACGGCACCTTATCGTTAGGGTGCCTAAAAGAACGGTGTGTGAATGCAAGCATGCAAAATTGCACAAAAACAGGCTGAATGTTTAAACCGCACATTGCACTATTTCACCGCCCGTTGAGAGAATAAATATGAACTCTCCACATAGACCAGGGGAAAGGCTCTAAAATTGCTGTTCGTAAATTGAACAAAACGTGCTGAATGTTTAAATTCCACTCTGCACTAATCTACTGCTTCGAGTGTATCACAAGGTTCGTTTCGATGTCTGGGTGCACGGGAAGGAAAGGCTACAAAATGCCTCTTGTAGTCCTATAAATAAAACTTTTACGCGAGGCATCGGTGTCCTCAACGAAATCGAATTTACCTAAGAATTTGTTCCCGTATTATATGCCCCGGGCAAAAATTCCAACAAGACTTTCTTGTTGGGCTCACAGCACGCCTGTGGGGCCAATACGAAGTTCTGTCGGCGCTCTATCGTTCCAATAGCCTAGTCTTCCAACAGGGAGTTTAACCTTGATGGCGTTTGTGGGGCCAATAAGAAGCTCTGTCGGCACTCTATCGTCCCAACAGCGTAGTCTTCCAACAGGGAGTTTAACCGTGATGGCGTTTACCGGCTCGCCAACACGATAAGTCAACGCCAACAGACGCCTCGTTCGTAATCAGCGGCGCGAGCGCGCCATCAGACAGAACCGACAGACGCCCTGAAGGTGGTTTTTAGGGCCTAAACAGCAGCGTCTATGTCTGGCATAGACGCTAGACGTCAACGTTTGTGTTCTGAATTTTCCCTTCAGTAAGTAACAGTCAGACGGACGATAACATAACTATGTGAAGATATGCTTTGGCTCGTACCACGGCAAGCGCAATCGTTTGTGGCTGCAGCCTCGGTTGCTCTTCGTCCACAACAAACTGAATCGGCTGTACAGCTTTCTTCGAGGGCGTGTATGCAGGGGTTCTATCTTCCTTTTTTGCGCAGGCCGACGGGGGCGGTCGTGTAAAATCATTTTCGCTCGTCGCTGCCGTAGGGTTGCCACCTTCCTGGTTTTGGACCGGCCCGACCGGTTTTTTAAACAGCGGGCCGGTTGCCGGTCCATATCTAAAACCAGCCGTCATCAGCCGGTTTTTTGGCTTTTGTGCCGTGATTATGGCCGTTTTGGCGTTTTATAAGCGTCAATTCAACAACTAAGACGATAAATACGTGTCGACAACTTGCTGCGCAAAGACACGCGAGCAGAGAAAATACGCGGGCGAGCGCGCTGCCTCAGATGGAGGGGGACCTAAGGGAAGAACAAAATAACGAAATCCTACCGCCGCGGTCAGCAATTGCGGTTACTTTTCAGTGAAGCACATGCAGAGCGATTAACCAAGCTCTCAATCATTTTCAGTACAAACGTTATGTTGATTTCTCTCTAAGAAAACACTACAATAAATGACACTGCATGTTAAAAAACATGGCGTCTTTTTTCAACACAATCCCCCTCCCCCCCCCCCCCCCCCGGAAGGCCCGTTTTTTTTTTCGGGGAAAGGTTGTAACCCTACGCTGCTGTTCTGCCTACCTGCTTGCTGTACCTATTACGTCGCCGCCACCGCAAATCCCCACTTGTTACAAACTCAGAGGTTTTCGCACTGTTAGCAGTCGTTTTACACGATGGGTTTGATGCGCCTGACATGCCAGGAGTGACATCGCTTGTAGTATTAGTGGTATTAGAGCGACGTTGCTTGTCTGCAAGACAGTGCCGGTCAAACAAGCGTTATCAACGCCATAATTCTAACGGCACATTCCATTTATTTCGTGGCTGCCGTGGCTTGCACAGAAAAGGTCGGGTTGACTGCGATAGCTTTTCTTGAGTCAAATAATGGAGCTTTGGCTCAATCGCCTTAAGCGCTAGCAATGCGGCCTCGTCTGCAAGAACGGTGCGTGAGAAACAAGCGTTAGGACAGCCAGAATTTCAAAAATGCACATAAACTAGACCATCGTTAAAGGAGGCGATGACTAGACACAAGCAACAATATTCGTTGACAACTTACGTACGTATAGAGTTGTTTTAGGCGCCTCGAACACCGCCCGCCGACATAGCTGTTTGTTAACGCGTCCGTGTACTGTTTTGTAGGTCAATGGTTCGATTCCTCGTCGAACGTGTTTTTTTTTTTTTTTTACGTGAGGGTTTCATTAGCTCCTTTTTTAACGACCAGGGTAAGCACCTGTTCCTTACTTTCTATCACGCCGACATTTACCACCCTCTTCCTAAACCCAAAGTAGCTCGTTTTCTCGCACGTTCTCTCTTGAGAAGCCCGCCGTGAAAACAAAACCAAAACAAACGTCAAACCTCTTTACAATATCAGTATATATGTCAATTACTTTATGTGTTTAAAAACCTTAAATTTAAGTTATAAACACATTTCAGACTTTGAAAGCAGAAAGATAATTACCAACATTACAGTAGTAACACAATTTTCGTCAAACATAGAGGTGCTGCATTTGAAGTCTGGCAACTATCTCTCACTTTTCTGTGTGTTTTTTCATGGCGTTTTGTGCCGAGTGGTTGCTGGCGTGATTTAATCTGTTCTATCTATTTCAAGGTTAAATCATAGTTATAGAAGCTTTATGGGTGATGGCTACCCTTCTAACCTACGCGTGTGTTGAACATGGGGACCCCAGAAGAACGATCATCGCCGGATAAAATACTGCGCGTCAAAAGTGGATGACATTGCATCAGAACAAAGCGTGTTCGTGTGTCCGCGAGATGAAGACGACAGTGAAGGAGAATTTTACGTTGGAAACATCGTTTTTGCTCGGGTAAGTACGCATTTTTTATTATTCTGTATTTGGTTGGAACGAGTTCTGGTGTTTATGGGTCAGTAATTCGCTAGACCCCCATCTCGTTTGCTCTGAGAGCCTACGTGAGTTAGTATACTTGTTTGGCGCCCAGTCCACCGTTTCCGCAGAAGTCAGCATCAATTTACGCTGAAGGTAGACCTTGGCTACGATGCTCGCGCTATGGTACACGGCTGCTAATAATTTCACATCACGCAAGGCTCTTTAACACCGGGGCGTTTGTTTATGTGTCTCTCAAACAGTGCCTTTGCGGTTGCAGATCGCAGTCGCAATTTCGCGTGAGTGGCACAACGCTGTGATTAGTCCTCCCTCGTGAATACCCGCGGTATACCAAGAAATAACATGAACAGGAGGTTCCCTGGAAGTGCATGTGAAAACGCGTACACGTGATTCCATGGCTGGCGTCTCGTAGGTGTTGTGAAATCTCTCCCCCCCCCCCCCCCCCCCTTCACGAATTCCGTGCAGTGCGCTTCGCAGCTATAGCGCTCGCGAGACCGGCGACCGTACGCCTCGCGGTCTTCGGGCCGCGATATGTGTGCTGTTCTCGTGAAGCACGACAACAGCGAAATTGCCGTACTCGCTCGCCAACGCGCCCCGACAGCGTACGCGTCGACCGGGTGCTGACGGAGTTGTGCTGGAAGAAAAGCAGGCAAGAGATGAGGGCGCACGAGGTGTAGTTAAACATGAGAATTTACAAAGTGCAAGGTGGAGAAAATAGTATGCAAGGGCCGGAAACGGTGAGAGAGTTCGGGCCGCGCGCCAGCGAGCGAGTGCGGTAATTTACGTTGCCGAGTTTCACGAGTCCGGCACGAATATGACGACGCCCGTCTGAGAGTTCATAGAGGTATAGAATTCACATACGTGCAAATTGAAGGTGAAATGCGCGCATGTGGCCTCGCAGGGAGTTAGCATAGTCTCGGGGTAGTGGGGGAGATTTCACAACGCCTACGAGGCGCCTGCCGATTCTGTCAGAGTAGCTCTCGGGAAGTCTGGGGCTTGATATCAG
The DNA here is from genome assembly GCF_048455015.1 of Haemaphysalis longicornis. NCBI lineage: Eukaryota > Metazoa > Arthropoda > Arachnida > Ixodida > Ixodidae > Haemaphysalis > Haemaphysalis longicornis. The sequence continues at coordinate 154,020,657 of NW_027526335.1, read as the reverse complement.
AGGCATATGTATTGTTTAAATTAGTGCAGAAAATTGAGCCAATTCGCAAGTTCTCATTTTCGCAAAACCGCAGGCCATACAGAGACTAACAAGAAAGCTGTAGGCACTCACTCAACTCGATTTAAATTGGAGAATTGAACGTGCAGATACAAGTCAGACATTGAAATGGAGGAGCCTCAACTATCACACACCAGTTCCGATTGAAAGCAAGGGATACAGATGAGCTGCTAGCATGCGTTCCATGCAAATTAGCTCAGTAGCTAGCTTTGCATATATCATGCATACCCCACTCACAGTACCTGCGGGTCTAATAAATACATTCTTACTGTGACCTAAATTTCACTTGGGGTGTTCCGGGAATGTTCTTATTAGTGCCTTGGAGGTTACTGTCTTTAAACGATTAAAAATCTACTTGATGTAAGCATTCGTGCTTTGTGTGTGCTCTTCTTGTATTTCAACAAGTGTCAGCACACTCACAGATTATGCACCTGCAGGTGCTGCTGCTGGCTGTCCTGGGTCAGCTGCCTTCCAGTCCAGTTTCAAAGGCTTTGCCAGGGCCTCCCTTGGCCAACCGACACTGCACCTGCTGTACCCAAGTACTGCCTGGCCTTTCGTTGGTGCTCCGTACGCTTTGCCGCCAGGAATGGTCATTCATCCATCATCTGGCCGCTTGGACCACCCGTTCAGAAGTCAGCGCATTTGCTCGACACATCGGTCCAGGCACTGCTGCCATATCGGTGCACCCACCGATTATGTATTTTCAGGTTAGTTATTGCATGTTGTGGAACTTGCCATGATGTATACCTGTTAGCAGTGCTGTGGCCTCTGATTATTTGAAACATTTTCATGAAGCAGTGCTGTGCGTATGGAGCGTGTGATTGCTTAGCAGAGATATTGAAGAGAATCTGGGGCTGACGACTAAAGGGCAAGAAGAGAAATTGAACTGACTTTGAAGCAAGTATTCGTATGTAATCAAGCCAAGCAAACATTTAGGATCTTTCGATATGGTTTTAAACTTGCAATACAAACTGGTCTACTTCAGATCATACTGGTAATAATCATACTATACCGAAAAGTACATCCCGCAGTCTGTAGAATTCTGACAGCGCTTTTTTCGCAGTCTCTCGTGACAGGCACTAATCTCAATGGTTGGAAGATAGTCGAGGTAGCACCAGTCTTTAAATCAGGAGACGGTACTTCACCATTAAATTTCCCTAACAAGCACCATATGCAAGGTCAGGAAACATTTCATCCACTCTCAGGTCGCTAATTATTTATAAAATCACAATATCACATTCGAGTATCACCACGGTTTTCACAAGGGTTACTTGAGAAACACAACTTTCAGGATTTGTTCACGATCAACATTGATCCATTGACACAGGCTTACAAACTGCGGTAGTTTTTCTCGATTTTTCTAAAGCATTCAATCGCATTGCACACCACAGACTACTTCTCAAACTTCACCCTAATGTCCTCACTTGAGCAAAAGATTTTCATTCTTCTCAAATGCAGTTTACTTCTAATAACTATATACTTCTTTTGCTCGTGCCACTTTGTTGTCCCCCCAGGCAGGTTGCTTGGTCTATCTTCCATGTTGCATATCCTCCCATGTGGGTCTATTTGCAGATGATGTTGTAATTTATCACACAATTTCTTTCAACTACTACCGTCAATGCTTTCAATCTGATCTTAACACAATTAACTCCTGGTGCTGCAAATGGCTAATGTCGCTTATCTCTAAAACAAAGTGCATGACTTTAACGGTGGCAAGTCTCGGATTGTAAATACTTACTTCATTAACAACAGCCTGATTACCTCTTGAGACAAAGGTGTTTTGGTAGGCCGGTAGGGGAGGGGGGATTGCATGGTGGATTTCAAAAGGTACATCGATTGGGAAAATAAGACGTATGATTAATATTTTCATTTGCACTCCAAAACTCGATTTATTTCATATGTTTAACCCACTGCCGTGGCTAGGGTGGTGTGCTGTGGAGGCGAATGTCGGTTAGATACCGCTTGGTGTAGCCGCTTTTCAGATGGAGGCAACACGTAAAGACGCCCGTGTTTGGAGATTTCGATGCGCACAAAAATACCCAGATGATCAAAATTAATGCGAAGCCTTCCCCTACAGTGCTCCCCATATCCCAAGTGTAGCTTTAGCGTGTTAAACCACCGTTTTTTTTTCATGTTTTTGGTATAGTACCAGCTGCTGTAGCAGGTGCAACTTAAAGGTAAAATTATACATAATGTTTCCAAGAGCTAAATATAAAGGCCATATTGAAGTGCGTTTATGGGTCTATCTCATAGCAGTAGTGAAAGGTTATATACTCTGATGCAGGTTAAGAACGGCAATGGCTCATGTGGTGTAGTCCAGTGTTTGACGGAATGCCGTGTAGGCAGGTAAAAGCATTATTGCAGTGATGAAACGTAGGTCACTGACCAAGTCAAGAAAGCCATTTAACGGTTTGTTGCTTGTTCACGGTGAGCATGTGTCGTGGAAAACGAAGCTATATATTGGGCATTACGCGGCGCAATGAGTTTGCATAGATATGGTGCAGATTGCCATCCATTATGTTGATAATGTTGGGCGTCGTCTGAACAATGAGGGACTCGAGCAGTAATCGAGAAGATAGATTGCACTCAGTTGTCAGTAATTTTGTCTTGTTCCAGTCGACCACGTGTCCCGTCCTCTCACGGTGCTCTGCCAGTGGACTTGTTTTTGCATCGCCCTTGTTCACTTCGTTCCAGTGCTGCATTAATCTTCTGTGCAGATTGCCCGTTTCGCCAATGTACACTGATTTGCATTCAGCGCATGGAATCTAATAAACAATACCCGGAAGCTTGGAGCGTGAGAGGGGGTCTCTCACGCTGACAATGTCAGAACGCAGCTTGCTAGTGGGTACATGCAGAATGTATGCACTGCGTGTCTTGAAAATGTGTGCGAGAGTTTCACCGATGTGTGGGACGTAGGTAATTGCTGCACGTTTTGATGCAGTCGTTGTCCTGAATATAATGCCTAAAGCATTATATTCAGAAAGAAGCGAAGAGGGCGACTAGCAAGAATCCACATTGACATTAGCAGGCAGAAGCGTCCACAAGGCCTGTGTCAAAACGTGCTGCAATTCTCGTCCTACACATCAATCAAACTTTCGCACGCATTTTCAAGAAACACATTGTGCACATCGTGCAGGTGCCCACTAGCAAGCTATGGTCTGACATTGTCAGCGTGAAAGACCCCCTCTCACGCTTCAAGCTTCCAGGTGTTGTTTATGTTTTGAACAAAAAAAGTGCCATTTAAACGTGACACCTCCTTCCTTGCCGATTTCTGATGCCTGATTGTTCAGTTTGTGGGGATACGTTTAGCAGATTGCTCACATGTCTAACCTGTATTTGTGCTTGAGCAGCCAAACGCTGATGTTAGCAGTGAAGTAGGTGAAAATTGTAGTTTGATTGTAGTTGTGTGCAGATTACCTACATTGTGTTAATTCGTAGAAAAGCAAAATTGAGGCAACCCTGCTAACTGTTCCGCATTGCAGCATTTTATTATGCGAACATTAAGGAGTTCAGCTGCTTGTTAAAGGTGAAATAAACAGTGGTACAAAAAGAAGAGCATCTACTAAGCAGAAATATCTTCACAATCGCAGGATGCCAACGGTCCGCCTACCAACTTGTGTCCTCCATCGTTTCTGCTGGCTGGAGCGGTTCATGGAGCATTTTCCAGCTTCTCAAAGTTTGTGGTCAAGCGCTCCTCCAAGTGAAAGATGCCGCAGAGGGATCTTTTGTTTTAATGCCACAATTTCACGTGCTCAGCAGCAAATTTACTCGTAAGGCTTTTTAAATATTCATCACCCAAGAGGGCATGTTACCTTCGTCTTCGGTGGAATGTGTCTGCACTCAGGTTATTTGTGACAGAAACAAGTGGACCACGTCATGAGAGTCATTGAGGCCTTGTTGATTGTGCATGCTTCTGAAATGACATTTTCATTAAGCTGAATACTTTCCCCATATTACGATTTGTGAACAAATTATGGTAAAAGTCATGATTAGTTGTACTACACTGCAGGAAGGAAATGCCAACATACGTTTTAAGCTCCTCTGATATTTCAGATCGTTGGCTGGTGAGCAATAAAACAAAACTGAAATTTTTTTAAAGTAAAATCAAATATTCGTTGTCACCAGTGCATGACCATAGTAAAAGCTATCTAGTCACCAAATTTAGAATTAGACACGAAATGCCAAGAAAAATAGGGAAATAAACTAGACAGCTGGCTACAATAAACCAATTCGTAAAATTCCTTAATGGCTATCAAGTGATGATTCAGGCGGGTTAGTTAAGATGTCAGTGGGTTTACACACCCAACTTGCAGGGAAGCACATGAGCTCCCAATATTAACATGTTTTTAGTGAAGACCGTCTTCCTTCATTAAGCTGCTTTGCACATTGATGCCAGTCTGATAAATGTCCTGAATTTTTGTTATGATCAATCTTTGTATGGGAACCATTTATTTTTATATGATGTCGCTGTGTATTTCTGAAACTGTATCTAGTAACTAATTCCAATTTGTCGTGGTCAGGTTTTTTCAACTAATTCGTAGCTTTTTTAACAATTATGGTATATTTTGTGTGCCTAATGGAATGCCTCATTGCATGTTTAGCCTATGTAGTGTTAAAAGCGGACATTTTGCTTCAAAGTGGAATGTCGGGCTAGCAACAAGGTACTTCGCGTGCTGCTCACTTTCATTCATGCCATTATTTTTTATATTATCATTTAAAATTAAAAGCCAACCAATTTGCTGTTGTTTTAATTTTGTCACCTACTTTATACTTTATTTTTTTTTTAACTTTGTGTAAGGATTGACTATCCATATTTTTATGATACCAAGGCGTTGGACTGGGCTAGCTGGTACATGTTTGAATGGATGAAAAACCATAGGAAAACCCAGGACACAGAAGAGAACGACGGGACAAACTTGTGCCGTCATTCTGTTTTAACTGTTTCCTGTGTTTACCACTGGTTTTTTATGCATTCAAACATTTTTTATGAGTTTGTTGAACAGTGATTAGTTTAGGTGCTCAAACAATTGTTGGCTGCGAAGGCTCCCTGTAGCATTTGTATAAGTGCTCTCTGCTTTTTTTTTGAGCCAATACCCCACCACCGGTTTTCATGAGGTGGTCTTTTGTAGAAATAAGTTGAAATAAATATTTGTTTGCATTGCTTTACATGTTTTGAAAGAATTTCTTGTTCATTCTTGTTTCATTCAACCCCGTTTCAGAATCCTGCTTAAGACATTTCCTCTGTTATTTTTTTTCAGAACCAGGAAGGGTGCTCATCCTCGGTTCTTGCTGAAGCAGCAGTATCCATACTTCACACGTGAGCTCTGAACACACAGTAATTATGGTATGAAACATTCTACCAGTATAAGCCTGCTTTGTAGACGTCATTGTAGATGTCAAAGCTCTTGACAGTGTAGTCCAGTGTCTGGTGTAACGGGCAATGTCTACAACTTGTAAAAATTAATTTTGTGGCTATAATGTTTGTGATTATTTTAAAATGCACGTCAACTACTATTTAGAATCGCTGTCTAAATTGGCAGCCATTTTCATGGTGGATACAGAAAGTGAAAAAGCGCATGTGTAGAGATTTCAGTGCACCTTAAATGTCCCAAATTTGCTAAAGCTAATCCAAAGCCCTCCTTGTGGTGCACTTCATATCCCATGTACAGTTTTGCGTAAAAACAGCTAAAAATTTATGATCAATTTAAACTTATTTTAATGTTTTTGAATGCAAATATTCTCAGTTTAAGCTGCCATATTTAGAGTAAAATATTTTGTAACAATTATATAGCTACCAAAGGTTTACAGAAAAGCTTTTTGCTTTTGGTTGTGCACCTTCTTATCAAAAGAAAAATGTTGTTAAGAAAGGCAGAAGAAACCCAACTATGGAAATTAGCAAACCCTAAAGCTGCGGATAGAATGAATGTTTTGTAGAGAATCTTTTGCTGATTTCAGTTCTAGTCAACTCTAAAAAAGTCTATCGACGTAGAATGCTTACCGTGAGGCACCTCGTAATACTAGCCAAAACTAATGGGCCCTGGCTGTTGGCTTTTCATTTGCAACAGTGACAAATGACCCCACATCCACCGGCAGGGACATAATGCAAGGCACCATGTACAAGCTAGCCTCATGATAAAATAATGTTTTCTGAACAATGGCATTACATTTCAACCATGGGCTTCACCAGGGAACTTGTATGCATTGTTCTGTGATGTTTGCAGTTCTTGTTATTGCTATGTGGGGTCATTTAGTCTAAAGGTATGTTTATAAAACTCCAAATACCACCAAACCTTGCAAGTGCTGTACCATATGAATATTTTTCCGTAAAGCAAAAAGAATAATGCAAACGAAAATAAATGGCTTGGGTACCCAACTTTTATAAGTAGATTATGAGCCGCAGTACGGAGGGAACTATATTATGAGCCGCATTACGGAGGAAACTATACATTTTGCATTTGGTCTTCCTTGATATTGAACCTTCCTGCTCAGCTCAAGAATAAGGCACTAAACATTGCAGGTAGCTACCTTGATTGGAAGTTTGATGCAATACTAAGAAGCCAAGGGTTTTAAGGTTCAAGGAAGTTTTGTGTGGTTGAAGTGTTGCACACCTAATTGCTTTCACTGCACAGCATGGTTAGGCTCTGCAGTGAATCTCGAAGGATGTGTACTGCAGTTCGGCAAAGTGAACATATAATTGGTTTTTTACGAAGTTTTGGGTAATCAACTACCTCTAAAGTTATAACTGTACTGAGATGTGGCTCCTGACTTTTTAAATTGATGTTTTAACAATCGGTGACACAAGTTCAAGGAAATTATCAGCTGATGTTGAGCTTCAATGGAATGTCTCACAGAACCGAGCTTGCAAAGCACGAATGTTTCATACCATAATCGTGTGTGATATTGTGCAATATGTGGTCTCACACCTGCTGCACCTGTGAACCGAGGATGACGCACCCATTTCGTACCCCTTTAGGTGGGTGCTTTTGCAGAAGATGCTCCTACAGATTGGGGTGCTAAGTAGCACCCTAGGATACTTTTAGGCGGAAAAGGGTGTTTATAAGGCACCTGTCTTCTGGGGTGCTTCACAGAGGGTGCTCCTGCGGCGACAAAATCCAAGCACCCTAAAGGGCGTAAAATATTCAGTTTTTAGGGTGCTCCTGCGGCGACAAGCTGAAGCACCCTTTTGGGCGTAAAAATTTTTAGTGTGCACAAAAAGCCTTTCTAAACAGAGACTACAAAACAGTACAAATATATTCAGAACACGTGTACATAGCTTTACTTGACATTCTACTGCTGGCAACAGTACCCCGATTAGCTTAAGCTTTCACCACTTAGCTATTTCTGGAATGACCTCCTACAAGGTCCACACATAAGGGTGGGTATTTACTTCACTCGTGGGGAGACCAGGTCCACACATGAGGCACTCAATCCCGGTAATCATCCGCTCCACGTATCTATCGCTTCTATATATCTACTTTACTTTATGTATCATGCTGAAGCCAATGCAGCTACTGGAAGAAAAACGTTTGGCCCTGAAAACTGAATAAAATTGAAGAAATGAGATACAAAACTGCACCATTACAGCTTGACATACTGGCTCTGACGGAGATATCACAAAAATATTTTTTTGGAGGGGAACGAAGGCGCAGATTCGGTTTAAGATTAAAAATGATGCGAGTGAAGCAAACAATCATTAGCAGGGTCTTCCAGCAGCTATAGAAGGCGCCAGTAACGGCATTACGGGGCTTACTTTGAACTAATCTGGCTGAGATCAGCTAGTATTTCCCGCCTTGGTCATAATCGGTTTTTGCTGCTCCAAAACGACACCCGTATGCTTCATTGTTGTACGCGCAATATATTCTGTATCCCTTCCCAAAAAAAACTCCCTTAGAAAGCTCACTAACTTCTAGGACTTTCTTCGCACCTGTAATGTCTACCAAAAGCATTGAGAGTGAAATTAGCTTGAATGTTTCACACGGTCAAAACAAAACGGTTATGTCTGCATGAAGACAAAGCTTGATTAGCCACAATTCCCCTGGGCACATGTTATTGCCCCGTCGCTCAGCTAATTCGTGTTGTAAAAAGACCTTTAACGAATAATAGGTATTATATTTTGATAGCTAATAGATAAAACACACAGCCAGACGTAGATGCAAACTTCCTTGTTCCAGCTCAGTTTGAAAAGAAGGCTACTTTTTGCAAGTTGGTTTCCGCAGTGAGCATTCACTTGCGCAGAAAGACACGATGACTATAGACAAGACTGTGTCGGGCATATCATCAGTGAAAGTTCAATATAGTTTAACGCCGCGCACTATTCATCCGATGTTGACAGTAATACCCACTACACATGTCAACAGGGTTTGGAAACGGCTATAGTCGTTTTTTAGCGGCACGAATTGGTGGCGCTTATAGCTAACACAAGCGTCCCTCCTTAACTGTATCGTCTGGGTCAGCTTGGCGCCACCTATGTTTGCAGATTCTATAGTAGGCGATATATGTTCGCTTAGACTGAATGTTGGGTAACACTCGGCCTCGTTTTTCAGAGGTCGTGTTCGTGAAGATGGTGAACCAATCAGTTTGCCTGCATTCCTTGCATGCTGTACAACGCACTCACAGTCACGAGCCCTCACAAATTTCGTCCACCCGCCGTGGTGGCTCAGTGGCTAAGGCGTTGTGCTGCTGAGCGCGAGGTCGCAGGTTCGATTCCCCGCCATCGTGGCAGCTTTTCTGATGGAGGCAAAAAGCAAGAACGTCCGTGTGTGCGAGATTTCGGCGCACTATATATATCCCCTGGTGGTCAAAATTAATCCGGAGCCCTTCACTACAGCGCGCCTCATCACCTGCGTTGCGTCGGCGCGTTCAACCACACAAACAACTTTCATCCTTTTGAAAAATGTAGCCGTTGTCAAAAAAACAACTACAGACACACCACAGAAATTTATTTTGAGGAAGCAAGCAGCACAATTCAGTTTTCCCTCCCTGTTCCAAAAAAAAATGTTGTACTTATTGAATTCCGACCCACCGCTGTTGAGCGGTTAACGCGCCGCGGTGCTAAGCCTAGGAGGACGCGGCTTCGATCACGGCTGCTACAGCGTTTTTTTTTTCTGACCGAGCCAAGAAGCACAAATATAAATGTGCTGAAACGTCATTGCCACGGAGCGCCGTTGCATAAATGATTATGATACAAAAGTCACATGACCGCAATTGGTTGTTGTTTACGGAAAGGTGCATTTCGAAGTTTGGATAGAAAATTCTCAGTGTATACAAAACTAAGTCGCATACTTTGGGCCCGTACAGAAACTACAGACACAAGAAAATTTCGGCTGTGGCAGTGAAGTCAAGGGACAAGAGTTTGGTGGGATTTGGATCAGGAGAAAAGCATGATGAACCGTTCTGGTAGCAATAGCAGAAACGTCATAGAAAATATTGTTATGAGACGGGGAAGTTTCGCTGTGCCGTTTTGCTGCTGTATTTATAGGACGTGTGCTGTTCTGTTGGTGCCATTATTGGCGGGCTGTGTTTTTTTTGCTGCCACTCGGCATGGCGTATTCGCTTCCACTTTTATATGGCAAGCGTTATGTCGGACAAACGGGACGGTGTCCTAAACACTGACAAAGAGAGCTCGCACAGCTTACATTTGGCCATCTCTGGTGCCTTCGGCATTCATTGCCGTTAGTGGGGCTGCGTACCTATTTGAGTTCCAGTGGTGTGAAGTTGTTAAGCATAATCGGGGACAGTTTGTGCAATTTGCACAATTTTTACCCACAAGTAGTACAATTTGTGAGTACTTTGATGCAGCAAGCCTGGGAACCACGTGTGTTAGCAAATTTTCAGTCGCACCGTCTAACGAAGAGATCGATTTTGTTCGTAATCTTGCTCGGGGAGCATGCATGCTCTGTACGGCCGAATAGTTTCGAAGTCTTATAGGCTGTTCTCTTATTCTTTTTGTTGTTGACTGCCAACTGGATATTCGCCTGCTACGATTAATAGAATTCAGCTAAGCCCTTGCTGTGTGGGTCGTTTTTTGTCTGGTACCTCGTAGGTTGCGCTGTTATTAAGATATAACTACTGTAAAAGCTCGTTAATTCGAACTTGAAGGGGTCCATAAAATTGTTGGAATTAAGCGGAGTTAGAATCAGCGGGTGGGCGCTAGAATGAACAGAAATCGCGCCACACTGCGTGGCCAGAACACAAACCAGCCACCTCTGTACTCGTTATCGCGAATTAGTCGCTACTACACGTTTGAGGCAAGTGATTTCGTAAATGAAGTTTCGAGAATACTAATGGCATGCGCCGGAGTACTGGCACCGGTGGTGCGGTGCCCTCTGTAGAAGAGAAATATGCTGTTGCCGGAGCGTAGCACGCGCACCACGCTGTTGTTTTTCTGTTTCGTTGTTTCGCATCTCGTAAATTTGGTTTGGTTTGGATTTGCATTACATTGTAATCCCTCTGGTTCGACTTCTCCTGCGAGGAGCGATGGAAACCAGTGTATCATTGTTGGAATTAACCGTTCTGGTTAGCGACGCGTCCGACTTTTCGGGAGTTTTCCCCCATTGAAATATACAGGGCTGGGCCGGGACAAGGGCGTGAGTTCGAATTATCCGGAAGTTCGAATTAACCGAGTTCGAAATAACGAGCTTTTACTGCACCATGTTAAGCATCAATGTCACAAACAAAAACTTTTGGTGCACGCGAACGTCCCCATATCATTGGGATCTTCAAATAGGGTTCGTCACACACAGCCCTTATTCAGGCAGAGTCGGGCAGAGGTTTTTGTCAAACTTCGTGTGAACTTTTTCTCAAACTTCGCTCTTCGAATACACCGCACGTACGCGGACATAGACACTATTTAAATTAGTTGCGTTTTCAAGTACGATAAAAGGAATAACACAACGGAAGTACTGCCTACACGCGCAGTGTTATGACAAAGGCTTTATTGACACAGTCACCCTCAACTAGGCCGCCCTTTGGTTAAACCAAAGCCTTTAGAGGCTATCAATAGATTCTTTCCTTATGATTGACGAACGCTAAACCTCAATGTCTGCAACCACAGCGCACATTTTTATGGGGGCCATGAAGACCAAACGCAAGTTTGGTTCATGGGAAAGATTGCTTAGCTAGCATAACACTGACACTAGTTTTAGCGCAAACATCGAGCAAACAAGCAGTATTAGGAGGAAAACAGAATAGCCGCGCGACACCCTGGCCACTTTTCCGCAACTGAATTTATGACGTAGTATTGGGGGATCGTTGTGATTGGCTGACACCGACAATAACCAACGCAAGTAAACAAGGATTATCAGTTTACAGAACGACCTATTTGCGCTTATATTTATGGCATATTCATTTTTATTGCAGTAACAATGGTGGGGTAAACAATGGAAGTTTCGAAAGGACGCATAAACATAGACGTACCAGTTTGTACTCTGCGCAGTATGCTGGTCGTAGCTGCACAGTAGCCCAGCGCTTTTGGGTTGTCACACATGACACCGAACTGTTGGCATAAGCGACATTGTCTTAAGTCTTCCTGTTTGTGGAGCATACACAATGTTTCACGAAACGATTGCTATAAGGGCAACAAAAATAACCGAGGTGCCAATTTGGTCGAAAACCAAGCGCAATCGAATAACGGTCCTGAGCAGTACTGTAGCGCCATTTGGGAAGACAAACGATAAACTAGGAAGAAAACACGTTTCTCCATTTGCTGCAGCCTTATTCACCGTACTAACAATCGTTTCAAGCACCTGCCCTGGTTACGTTATCACTGACGTCGTGAAGCACGCGATGCAGCGGCAGAAATAATATTTTGGCTTAAAATGTTCAATTTCTCATTGAATAAAGCATGGTTTGCTGCCAAACAAGCGGTGCGGGCACTGTAAAACACAAAATCTTTTAAATAGAACAAACGCGCATTCTGCTTTCATGGCACCTTTAAAGAAAGATATGCTCTCCCGATAGGGCTAAAAGAGCGTGTCCGTAAAGAACGTATGCACCCAAAGAGAGAAACCTTCGAGGTTACGGTAACTTCATTCTCCTCTGATGGCATGCGGCCAAGAGCCAAGGCGTTGAGCACAGCGCAGAATTGCCTGGTCGTGACGAGCAAACTCGAGAAGATAACGGCATGCACAAAGCGCCGGTGGCATGAATTCTACTTGTGCGAATGGAAATAACTGTCAACCCTCCACGTACACATACACGTTTGGCTTTTTAATGTTTCGCAGCATCGCTAGCGGTCGCGGTGACTTACGAGCCGCCCTTTTGCCAGTAACGCGCTGCTTCCGGGGAATCGAGCCAAGAAAAACATCTGCACTAAGAGAAAAGTAAAGGTAACCGCATATTTGCCTAAACAAGGTCATATGAAGCCTGAATATTATTGGCGCGGCTAAGCGCTGCCGATTTACAGTGAAAAACGCAGTGCTTCAGACATGACCTAGAAAGAAGGCTAAAAGAACGGCGCTGAGGAGCACCAAATTATTTACAGGTGTAGAGCAGCAGCTGAGCAAGCACCTTTAATAGTTTTGATCCTTCCCGTCTTGTGTAGTTGGTTTCACCATCCAATAAAACGCATTGAAGTCCCTTCGATATAGGAGCATTACAGTAATTACCTAGCAGCCCTACTCTACAGGCGGTTCCCCTTCCTAACGTGCACACTCTAAGCTAGGTAACCCTTAATAGAGGTGCACATTTTCGAATTTTTGCAAGCTATAGTTTATAAGGTACAAAAGTAACCTATTTCTTAGTAACCTTTATATAAGTATACACGTAAGGGTTACTGAGTTATAGGATACTTTGCAGCTTTCAGCATGTATACCTTTATATGGGTGACAATCTACCGCCCTGCAAGACCACACACCTGGAAGGTGTTTATCTGCATATCAGCGCGTTTCCGTCGACGCCGCTGTGACAAGCCTCCGATGGCGCCTTTTGGGCGCGGTAAACGCACAGTGCGTTAGTGGAAAACAATATGTGCAACAAACCACTCCATTTCACAGTCTGAACTCGGAAAGCCCGGAGTGTCTTTTGTACGTCCCTTCAATGAACTGCCGGTCACTATTGCGGCTGAGGAAAAATTACAATAAGGATATACTAGAATAAAAGTTACTTTTATAATTACTAAAATTGCGGTGCCATAGAGCTTGAAAATACTCGCTTTATATACCTATATGCATCTATATGTATATGCATAGGATGTCCTCTTCGATAGTCATTACCCAAGTTGTCACTCAAAAATCTTTTAGAATATTGGCAACGCTTGACGCATATGAACAAGCATGACTAAATTTGATGTTGGCATCAGGTTTGTGCTGTTTAAGAAACGAGCATCAGACATGCATGAAAGCTCTTGTAGTAAATTGCGGGAATGAAGTTAAGCTTTAGTGAAACCACATTTCATTAAATAAGCCAGATGAGAAGCACTTGATAGCTTACTTCAAAAGGACGCGAAAGCTGTGATAACATAGCCTTAAGCCAAAGATTTTTCTGTGACAACTGGGGTCATAATGATAAAAAAGATCGCACAATACGCACACTTATGTTTGAACATATTACAGGGACACATTTTCAGAAGTTTGGCATGAGTATTTGAGAACATACATAGTACCCATATTTAAGGAATAACACATGAGGATTATTCCTTAAAAAGCACTAAAGCTGCGAACCACCCTAATCTTATTACTGTCTCTTAACGAGTATTAGGCTTTTCCTGTATTTCTATATATTTGAATATAGAATTCGCTTTAGTCATATATCCTTATTGTACCTGTTTAATAAACGCTGCGTGATCCACTTTACAAACACGGCCAAATATACAAATTTTTTACCCTAATAGTTGCGCGGATGTAGGCAAAGTATTCGAAATTTCGGATTGTCTGGATACTGCTATTGAACAAACTGCGGACGAGTTAGAATTTGAGCTAAATTTATGATATGCTTTTTAGACCTGTACTGCCCCAGTCCAGCGTTATTGTCATTGTTCTTTACATAACAAAACAGAATGCCGGGAAGTAGAAAGAACATTTATTATAAAATCACTGTTTCATACAAAGCAGTATTTAGGGCTATATTCGCTGCATTCTCCGCTTCCCCCAGTCTCTAATTTCACACTGGGAATCCGTTCGTCTTTACGAATCTATCTTACACTTCGTTCTTAGGTTTGTCATTACAATTACATTTGAGTTGTAGATTCCCACACTAAGTTATCTTTCTTCTGCAGCACTAACAAGTTTTTAGGCAAATTGCAATCTGTCTTTTCGACAAAATTTCTCCTGGCTTATGAATTTGCTGCATAAAAACAAGCACTTAGGAAAATGCAAACGCATACGTTTGGCATTTTATGTAGTACACAAGCAGGGACGAAATCAGGGCACACTGAAGATTTCCATAGGTCATCTGAATAACTTGTTCCCTGCTGCCATAGATGGAGGGATATATTTGAGGGCCCGTCAATTGGATTTCCCCACATTGCAAAGCCATCTACAGAAAATATTAGAAAGAAAAAGAACAAAATCCAGTGCCACCATGAAACCCACGACCAAACCACAGGTATTTGAAGCACTATAATTACATTGCATGGAAATAAAGATGCAAAACAGAGAATGGAATGAACGGCCAGGCCACACCAGAGGTACAGTTTTTTACGTAATTTCGAGCAATTTCACAGCCGTTTATTCATCATTACACAGAGTAATTTTCAGCATAGCTAAGAACAAGCGAAGCTACTGTAGTCAGACCGGCCAACACTCCCGAATTTTCATCGTGCCGTGTTCAGTATATCTCACCTGATGTTTCTGCAGATTAACCCAGAACAGGCAGAAATTTTGGGCCCCGAGATAAATTTTGGGTGCCGTGCATACATTTGTAAAAGAGAAAAAAAAACAACCACTTCCGCGCCTTCATGTGGAATCATTGATAGTGTGCAGCAGGCAACACGGCGAACGTCGTACCCCCACACCCTGGTATTAACAATTTTATTTTGAACAAGGCCCCCCTGTAGAATATAATATATATTTATTCATATCGATGCGCAGCTTTATACATTCAAAATGAATAGACATGGCCGAATTACTTTGTCTGGTAGAGGGACGCTAACTGGGACACTGCTGTAAGGCGGTGGGAAATTCCAGCGATGTCCTTGCGGCCGTAAGTTGCCCCAGGGTATGTGCATTATCCCATTGTTATGCCTTTCTCTTGACTGACCCTCCTGCCTCCTGGAAATAGAGCAAATCAGTCTGTGAGATCGTTGTTTGTATCAGGTGTTCACTCTTATACCACCGAGCCTACCCTCAAACCTCCGGGAACAAAAGCGCACAAGCGAAGCTTTTGTGGAGGCTCGCCAGATGACACATCATGTCTGCAATACTGCTGCTCTCTCTCTCTCTCTCTCTCTCTCTCTCTCTCTCTCTCTCTCTCTCTCTCTCTCTCTCTCTCTCTCTCTCTCTCTCTCTCTCTCTCTCTCTCTCTATCTCTCTCTCTCTCAAGTGCACTTTTATTTATTCCTAGAAAAAGAATAGGCGTACGTTCATTTAACACGCACACTGAGCAGCACTCGTCGCCGTATGGGCATTCGCACAAGCCCTTTAAATATGTGTATGTGTGCAGTACGTGCGTAAAGACGCCATTGAGTCTAAGCGGGAAAAGAAAACAGCGTACACATTCTCCCGCAGATGCCGTGCCTTCGTTTGTCTTTCCTATGTCATGCCCCTAGCCACGAAGAGAACAGAAAGAGAATAGAAGAAAAAAAAAACGAACGAAGCTGTCTTCACTTGACGTGTTGCGACTCTCCCACCACGCCCACACGTCCGCTTGGCGCAAGGAAGGACGCGTTTTTTACGACTTTCCTCAAGGCCGTCTATTTTTCCTCTGTTTCGACTCCGCCTCACCGTCGCCATCTTTACAGGATAATTAGTCTGGTATTCACAATACCGTCACGCTGGAGGAAAATCGTTAGCGATGTATGGGAAATATGCAAGACTCAGTGTGGTCGGTCCGCGATATACCTCTTATGAACACGATCACTCAGGAGCGAAGAATTGAGGTGGCATGTTCGGATTGCTTCTGCGTAGCAATTTTTAAAGACGCTCCTGGACCTCTTAAGGGTTTCTCTTTTGTCGTTAAACAAAAAGACACGTAATCTTCGTCATCACCGTGACTATCAGCAGCAGCTTCGGCCTATATTTATTAACTGCCGGTATAAGGCGTCTTACAATGACTAGCAACTTGCTCAAAAGAGCTCCCATTTTTCGTTGACAACCCTAAATATAATCCTACCCAGCTTAAAGTGCCTAAATTGCACGCTTAGTGTGGCTCGCCACAGGACAATGCAAATCTATCGCTAGTGTTTTCTCGCTGTTCATGTGCTTTAAAAATCATTCTGCCCTTCAGGCAGAAAGAAGAAGAGCAAAGCACATGCATTGTTTTTTCCGCGCCCGAGATATTGTAAAACAGAATAAACGGTTTTTGTGAACGCCGTGTGGGCATGGTCTCATGCCAGTCGCAACGGCGTCGTATTCAGTAGGCACGATATGAAGTAGGCACAGTCGTGGAGGAGCGGGCACTCCGAGGCCGCTTTAAAGAACCTGAAGCTCATCCAGGTGAGCTTCCAGTGCACGTTAAAGGAGCACAGCAGCTCATCCCAGAAACAAAACCACGTGTTGCATTCACTAAAAAACGTGCTGGAGCGTTTTCCACCCTCCACACAGTAGACCATTCGCCGCACCGGCCGAAAGAAACCCCGCTCCTCCTGCCTCGCCTTAGTATGTACTAAGTCTGCGTGCAAGTAGAAGAAAAACTCCTTTGAGAGACTCAGTATAGGGAGCTTCCCTACATGCCGCAGGACGTCCCTTTTCAGCCGACCAAGAGGTGCTAGGCGGCCCATTGGTGGTGGGATGGCGCCAATACAGCTTCCTTGGTTTCGCGGCGCGAAAGTATTCCGACGAGAAACGTCCCTGGAAGATGGCCCCGGCCCCCGCCACTTCTTTGTAATAGCGTGTGGCACGGGTACCGTGTTCAGCCTCCGCTGTTGTTGCGAGCGAAGCGGCGAGGTATAAGGCGCCTACAATGTACTGCCGCGTAAAGGAAAGCGTCACGTAGATCACGACAGCACATAAATGGCTGCTCAGTCAATTTAAGCTCCCCGTTAACAAGCCCAAGGCACCCGTTTTGCCCACTCCAGAACATGTTGGTGCAGCACATGGGCTGATATGTGGATGGCTACAAGAATATTTTGGGAAACCGGTGAAGCTTGGCCACTGAACCTGCATCAATGGTCTAAACTCGGGCCGTGTACAAGATGGCTGGATGTACCACGGTGTTGCAGATATGTGGCCTCGAGAAGAAAGCAATGTGTCGCTCTCTCCAGGGTTTCAATTTCCTTACGGAAGCTGCCACTTTCGTCTTTCCTTTAAGAAGCTTCCGTTGTCCTGGTTGACCCCGAGGTAGCATTCGCTGGCCTCCCTCCATCGCATTCCACAGAGTTGTTGTGGTTTGCCAAGCCTTTCGCCTAGCTATGCTCCCTCTCACCTCGCAATATTGAACTGAGCCCCCGAGAATAGATAAAATGGTTCAGCTAGTGCAACGGCCTATTTTGCTGCTCTTTCGACGAGAAAGCAAATGCAACATTGTCCGCATAGGCCAAGACCTTTAACTCTTTGCCGCCAAAAACTAAGCCTTTGATTGACTTGGACGCCAATACCACCCTGCAACGAGGTTCTATTTTTACAATGCGGATATAATAGGGGACATGACGCAGCCATGCCTGACCGACCTTCCGATGTCCATGATGATGCTGGTAGTGATTTCGGTGTAGCAGATCTTTAGCCACTCCGCAATTTTGTCACCTATCTTGCATTGACGGAGGAGCATGAACAGAAAAGCTTGGTCTACCTGGTCGAAAGCTTTCTGAAGGTCGAGTTTCAGAACAGCTAAGGGGTGAATTCTTTCAAAATCAACTTCAACTTTAAACTTTACTTTCACATTTTTGCTCTTACACAATAAAGAAGAAAAAATGCTTGGAGAGGAACGTAAAT